>NW_006440132.1:1038258-1067732 GCF_000325575.1 Pteropus alecto
GATGCTGGCTTCCTTTAGATTTCTGGGGGGAGAATCTCAGATTCTGCTCTTCGGGATTCTGATTAAGTCTACACAGCGTGTTAGAGCTGCTTCTCCCTGACTGCTGCTTGTCAGCTGATTCTAGCAGCCGCCCTGCTTTGGATGAGTAAGTGCCGCTTAGTCCTCTGCTCACTTCCCACCCTCAGGCCTCAAGCCCCAATCCGTGTCCTGAACACCCCTCACCACCATCTCCTCTGCTCCAGCTCCGCTGCTCTGGTTTCTTCTTCTGTCCTTCACCTGAATGAATTCAAACAGCCCCACACATAGTTCACCTGCCACCAGTCTCGGCTCCATACCCAGCCCAATTGTTCTTCCTAAACTACACTCTGATAATGTTTCCCAAGGCCTACAAAATTAAGTGTGGGGGATTTCTGCACTTTTTTTTAAAAAAGCATGACCCCAATCTACTTTTCCAGCTTCACCTTTCACTGTGCCCATCCAACCCTCCAGCCCCAGAGGCTGCTTGCCATGGCTAAACCAACTCTCCTCTTCCATATGACCTGTTCCCTCCCTCCTAAAAGCCCATCCCTTGAGGGTTGCTCAGTACTGACTTCACGACCCTGCTTGTGAAGCCTTTCTTCCTGAAATTCCCAAGATGAATCCTTAACATCTCTCTGCAACACAGATCAAGTCTGCCGTCACATGCATGTCACTTTTTTGTAATTACATTGGTGTGCCTGTCTTCTCCACCAGCCCATGAGCTCTTTGAGAGCGGGATCTATATCATTCATCATGGTACCCCCACCATTGCCTAACACTTGACCTAGACTTCAGTAAGCACTTAATGCTTGCTCAGGTGAAGTGAAATCCACGTGCCTATTTTGCTTTGTGTCTCTGCGCAATTCTATATCCATTTTTCAACAGGCTTAAGCTCTCTGGGCTTAAGTCCTCTTACCCATGCACAGGATCCTCTTTCAGAGTTTTCATGATACACCACCTAAGCATCCATGGGCATTTACCACATTCCTTGGGAAGGCCCTATTTTCATCTCAAATATTAAAAGCACTTCAGAATCTCAATGTATGGCTTTGCCTAGATATGCTGCTCTTGACATCATATCTAGGCTTTGCCTAGATATGCTGCTCTTGACATCTATTCATCTAATTTGGGGAAGGGAATATTGTCACACTTTCTTCAAGAAAATTTAGTATGTATTCCCGGCACCACAGACTTCCTACTTTTGATGATGATGGTGGTGGCATAAAGTACCAATAGCCTCGTCTTCTGAAAGGATCTGCCATGCTGCTAATGTAATCATTCTGATAAGAAACTTCACGTCGAAGTTCAGCAATTTCTTCCAAAATGTTTTCAAAGCTTCCTTTATCTGTAAAGGAAAGCCATTCTGTGAAGTTGGTTATGAATAATCTACTTCCTTTCTCCCTCAAAATACAAGTGATTCCATGAGAGTCAGTGACTTTTATCAGTTCCTCAAAGCTGACTGCTCTTTTGGTAATGAGATTTTGCTAACAGAGAGGACAGACATAGCCTTCTGCTGTTTATAAAAAGTAAGCCAGAGAAAGAAAATAAAAAGATTTGTAAACATTATTTCTTTCAAAAATACAAAAATAAAACTCATGTCTCTTTGGAATCAAATCCCTTAATACTGTACTTACATAAATTTTTTAAATTATTTGCTTTTATTAAGCTAATTATCACAGCTGTGTAAATCAAGCATGGAACTGATCTGTAGCAGTTAAGTAAATTTGCTGAAGTCAAAAACAAGATGATTTGATTTTAGAACAACTACAAAACCACACCAAAATCAAAGCCCAATACTCTACCAGCCCCAGCGAGGTCTAGTAAATTCCGCAGCCTTGCAATCTCTGTCCTTTGTCTCTCCATTGTCTCATTCAGTTTCTCGATTTCTAGCACCTGTGAGTTTGCTCCTCCTTCATCTACTTTCTCCATCTCAATTCGAAACTATTGAGAAATCACATACACAAAATTGCCAATGAACAGTCTTTCCCAGACACACTTATCCTTGCTACTTGATTGTAATTTTGTAATTCTTACTATTATACTATACTAATGAGGAAACCACATTACTCCTTATAATTAAACTGAACTATGCCTGGCACACAGTAGAGGATAAAGTACTAATTGACTAGTGATTACATTTCAAAATTCTTTGAGATGGCACTTACATTGTGATCAGTCTTTCAGGAACTGATAAGGACCCAATAAGGAGGAGGTCTCAGGGTACCAGCACTGACCTGCTCTTCTTTATCCCTGAGAAGATTCTGCAGCAGTTCGATCTCTGCTTCTGCTCGGATCAGATCCCTGGCTGCTTGTGCTGCCTTTTTGCTGAACTTCTCCGTTTCCTGCAACTCCTACTGGGACAGAGGTATGAGAAAAGCACCAATTCTATCGCAGGGTGTCTTCATTTCTTTCTTCCTCCCAGATTGATTTTTCTGCTTTCATCAGATTACCTGCCTGGCCATCCCATGTGCATGTGGCACCGAGACCAATCTTGTCCTGTGCTGTTCCCACCACCTGGCAACCTGCTCCACCCCTCTATGGGGCCAAGTGGGTAGGATGCTGCTTCAGAAAGAGCAAGGGCTAATTTTTAATTCACTGTTCTACAGCCTTTCATGACTGGTGTGTCTCTCTGGACTCTCTTCATTAGAGTTTTCCCTCCTATGATCTACTGTTTTAATCTCATTAACATCTACATCCTGTAAAGATTTAACAGATAGTATCTCAAACAGGAGTCATAGCAGCCCTATGTGGTAACATTAATCACCTCACTGCACAAGATGAAAAGTCTGAGGTTCGGAAGGATAATATGGCAAGCCTTTAAAACCTCTGTTTGGGTGTGTATTGATAGCTACCTCCCTAAGCAGATCCATGCACTCTGAGGTAGGAATATAGTATGTTTCATTTGATAGTTTCTTTCAGGACTTAATAGAGTGCAGGACATGTGGCAGGGCTGTGATGGGAGAAATGCAATCTTCAGGTCTGAAGGGAAACAGACAACTTTAGAGTGGTTTTAAAAAATAGCCCCAAATCAACAAGTTACTATGTTTTTTGACAGCAGCAGCACTGGTGGAAACTTGTCTTGTACATGTAGACTCACCTCTGCTCGCTCCTGGTTAATTTTCATAACAGTTCCATGAAGGGACTTAAGCTGGTCTTTAGCAATGGTGAGCTCAGCTGTGGCTAGCTTATCAGAGGCGGCTACAGCTTTCTTTAGTTTCTTTAATTCTTTATCTAAACCAAGATACTGCTCTTGAGATTTGGCATTTTCAAGTTTCTTCTAAAATAAAAGAAACATTAATTAAATAGATGATTCATTTGGTAGCAATGAATGAAGATGTAAGCTCCCAAGAGGGCAGGGGCTCTGTTCACTGCTGCATGCCCTGTGCCTCACTAAGTAAATGAATAAATAAAATCATCTCCAAACAATATGGTAAACTTAGAATCAAATCAGTCTTCTTCGTCAAGAATCTTCGTCATAAAATTCATTCATTCAGTAGAAAAACATTTCTTTAAGCTGTCTCCAAGTGATGGACCAGCTGCTTTGAATAGCTGGGTCAGGCATTAGTCATATGGTGGTAAACAAAACAGACTTGGCTGCTGCCCTCAAAGTATTTAGGAGAGACAGATATAAAACAAATACTCAGACAAATGTATAACTAAAATTGTGATTAGTGCTATCAAAGGACAGAACAGGGTACTATGTGAGAGGACAGAAGGGGAAATCTAGATTGGTGGGAAGGGGTCAGCCAGGGAGAACAACAGAGGAGCGTGGTCCAGGAGAGGAAATGGCATGAGGGGAGACCAGGAGGGAAGAAAGAACTTGGCATTTTTGATGGACTGAAAGGAGGAATGTGGTGAGAAAAAGAGAGCTAAACAGAGGGACTCATGCAGGGTCTTAGGCTTGAGGATTCTGGCCTTTACCCCAAAAATAAGAAAGCTCCTAGGGAGAGGAAGAGAGAGGGATGGAACCTACAAGAGCCAATTCATGCTTTTTGAAAGATAATGTTGGCTGCTCTGTGGAGCAGGGTCACGAGTGGAAGTGAGATCCCTCAGGTGGCCACAGCAGTTGCCCAGAAGAGAGATGATGGCTGGATGAAGGTGGTGGCATTGGAGAAAAAACTACATATATTCCGGCTATATTTTGGAGGCAAACTCAATGTAACTAGGGGACTGATGGATTCTCAGTGAAGCATGAAGCAAGTCATTCACCGAAGCTGGAGAGAAGGGAGAGGGCAGGTGTGAGGAGTACGAAGGTACAGCACAGCGAACACGGGAGAATGAGCTTATTGGAAAAATGGGTACAGCTGCCCATGTGAGGATGGTAACCAAGAGTTTATAGTGATACCACTATGCCTGGTAGGGTGATTTTTCCCCAGGAATACTTGGCATGTGTAAGTCCAAAGAAAGCAGATAGCTGCAGTTTTGTCAAGGAAGTAAGACAGAAGAAAAGGGCAAGGGACTTGAGAATATTCGCAAAAATAGCAATAGTGGTAGACTATGGAATTTAAGTTAGGCAAGATGGAAAATAAAGACAGGAAGGCCTGACAGACAGAAAAGGTGGCGCTATATTGGAATTCTCAATAAGGCTGAAAAATCATCAACATGGGGGTGATGGCAAGACAAAAGGTTCCGATCAGAGTGGAACACTTCAATCTGTGATTTCAGAGGTGGTGGGCACGGTTTTTAAACTGGACAAGGTCTAGGATGTGACAATGCGAGGAGACGGTCAAGGTGAGCTAGAGAAGTTCAAAGACAGGCCAGGATGTTAGAAAGGAAGATGAGGAGTTTAAAAGTAATTTCCCGTGGATGTGTCCAATACGGCAAGGGGTTCTGAAAGAAGCAAACTCATCCCAATGTCATTTAAGTACCACCTAACCGGCTCTAAAGTCACTCCTTAGGTTCCCAATTCTCTTGTTTGCATCTATCACGGCACCCTTGTCTCAGGCCCTTGATTCGATGACATGCATCCAGGTTTCTCTTAGGTCAGGTTCACCACTGGGCCAACAATGCAGCCAGAGGTAACTGTGGTTTGTACCCCTTCTCAGCTGGCCTGATTGCTGGGGGCAGGCCCAGGCAGTAAGGACACCTGTGTCTCACTTTCCTAGTCTTCCCCACCTTTTTCTCTAACTCTTGGAGTTGGACCAGAATTCTCTCTTTCTCTTCATCAGCTTCCTGAAGTTGGAGATCTGTAAGGCCTTGGATTTCCTCCATACTTTTTAGATTTTCTTGCAAATAGTGAATTTCATTCTCCAACTGCTGGATTCTTGCTTCATGCTGCCTCTTATCCAATTTAATCTGAGGAAATGGGAGGTACAAAGATGATTTTAAGCAAAATATGTTGTTTTAAGCAAAATAAAAACTTTAGAGAATTATACTTCGTTTTACTGAAGAACTATATTTCATTGTACTCAGAGTTATCGGGGATGGTTTTCTCTCGAATATTCTCTAGGATCCATTTTAATATTTTTCTCATTAAAATAACTACATCAGGAAAAATCAGGTTCTGGCACCATACTATACTCTAGCAATGTGGCACTGTTTACTTGCATGTTAAGAAACATCTCTCCCTTGCTTCCAGGATAAGGAAAACAGTGTCAGAAAGAAGCCTGACTTTGACATCAGTAGCCACATTCGGGGTTGAATTTTATCCACGCACAGCTAGAATTGTTATGAGTGAAAATAATAACACATATACTGTATTTACAGGAGAAAGGAAGCACCGTAATGTGCTGGAAATTGTGCGTATTTGCCAAACACTCCCCTCCAGCTGCCTCCTGCCCTCTTCTTACTCTTGCTTCCAGGGCTCTCTCACAGGCCTGCCTGAACTCTTCTTGTCCATTTGCCAGTTTCTCTTGTTGCAGAGCCATTTCTTCTTGGAGTTTTCTCTCTCTCACTTGTGCTTCCTCTCTTTCCCACTGGGAGCATGCAAGGATTTCACTGAATTGTTTCTGCAAATCAGCAAGACTCTTCCCTAAGATATCTGAAGGACTATAGATTCTGGTAAGGGGGAAAGAATGGTATAAATGTGACATTTTATTTTGATGCTGGATGCTGGGCACAAACATGCTGGTAACATTAGTGTGGGAGTAAAAAGAGTTGTGTGGATGGGACTGATTTCAATCCATAGTAACTTACTGAGCATCTCCTAAGTGCAAACAATTGTCTTATCAAATGACTGCTGTCACTCTGAAAACACAGGCTCCTAAAAGGCTAACAATGTTTATTCAAAGAATACATATATTTTAATTAGCCTCAGTTTTCTTTTGATATGTTTACTATCTAAAATATATTTTAATTAGCCTGTTTTCTTTTGATATGTTTTCTATCTACTTCTTGACCATATACAATGAACTTTCAAGAAAGAGTTACTCTAAAATCTTTAGGTTTTTAAAAATTAAATAATATCAGAAAGTATGATGTTTATTCAAAGAATACATATAATTTAATTAGCCTCAGTTTTCTTTTGATATGTTTACTATCTAAAATATATTTTAATTAGCCTGTTTTCTTTTGATATGTTTTCTATCTACTTCTTGACCATATACAATGAACTTTCAAGAAAGAGTTACTCTAAAATCTTTAGGTTTTTAAAAATTAAATAATATCAGAAAGTATAAAAGATGTAAAATGTTAAAGAAAAAAAATTTGAGTTAAGCAATTTTGTCTCTCAATCATGGAAATATGATAAAGGGAAACCTTACAAAACTAATCAGCCATTAGCAGTACTTGGAAAAGTGGGTTCATTATTGACCCTGACAATCACAACTCAGCCCGCTATATAGTTGGAGGTCTTGATTTTCCATTACCTTATTTCCCCAGCTCCTGATTTCAGTTTTCTCCGTAGCTCATCCACACGAGCTGCCACTTCTTCTGGACGAATCAAACCATCAACCACATGGTTAAGGTGATTCTGGAAATCTTTCAGTTGCTGTTTCAACAGGTTATTGTCATCCTATGGAGGGGGGTAAAATGGGGAGGAAAGTTACCAAAACTAAAATATACCCACATACATATATACAGCCTGTATGTTTTATTCAATTCTTTAACAAGTTTTTAAAACCCTTTCCATTCAGGCTGACAATATATGAATCCACTGATCAATCTAAAGTCACAAAAGACACAACTAGGCATTGCAATATCTCCTGATGTGATATGAAAAAAGTACCTGTGAACAATACCTATGAATGTCTTCTTAACCAAAATCTAACTAACTTAAATCTAAATAAGCCCCCATATGTGACATAATCAGTACCATGGCATGCAAACAGCAAATCTAGAACATGGAAAACTCTATAAGATAAAGAACCAATTTGTCTTTGATATATAACAAAGAAAAAAAGAGAAAACCTATAGACTACAAGAGACTTAAGAGTCAAGTCAACCAAATGCAATGTGTGTACCTTATTTGAATCCTGATTCCAATAAAACACTTATAAAACATTTATGATAATGTAAAAAATTTGAACACTGATTAAGGTATTTGATATCAGTGAATTATTATAATTTTAGGTATAACAACAGTATCCATGTTTATGATTTTTTAAAGCCCTTTTAAGAGATACATATAATAGTACAGTATTTACAGATAAAAATAAGATGTTTCAAATTTACTTCAAAATAATTTAGTGTGTGAATAGGTTTGAGGGGCGGGGTGTGGAGGGCATTGTAGATGAAATAAGATGGCCGTATTGTTGAAGATGGATGGTAAATACATGAGGATTCATTTTAGTATTCTATTTTTGTTTATGCTTGAGAATGTCCATAATTCAAAAAACAAAAACAAAAAACACTTTCACATAATACTCAGATCTATCTGCCAATCAACTGAAAAATGGAACATCTAATACTGAAGCTTTTCTAAATAGCTTATAATTCTCTGTGGGAGTATTTGTTACATGCCGATATATTTTCATTACCAACAAATAACAAACATATCTAAACCACAGAATCAACTTCAGACAATGGATCTTTCAAGTAAAAAGAAACTGCTAATATTTCCCTAAACGGTAAAGAAAAATATTTCTATATCCTAAGCTACTATTGTATTCCTCCAAATACCTACCTAAGGTGATTAACTTACTCCAAACTCAGTGTGACACTGTGAATTAAAATGGAAGATTTAGAATTGCAATGAAGGTGTAAGTTCCCTTCCTACCTGGAGTCCTCTTATCTTTAAACTGCCCCTGCCCATTTTCCTGAAGGGGCCATATTTGTACTCCTGTCTAATTCTGGCTGCATGTGATTAAACCCAAGGCCAGTCAATCCACTGACTAGTCAGAAAACAAGTTCTCATTCTCTCCGAAAGCTGAACCATGATTCAGTACAGCAAGTCTGTATAAGAGCTGGACCTGTAAAGATATGTCAGCTCAGGACTGGGGTCCATGCTGGGCCAATTACAATGCCCAGAGAGATAAAGATGGATAACCAAGAGGGCTGTGAAGCTCCCAAAAGATTGATAGAACAGCTCTGGGTCTTGGCACGCTGTTTCCTTTCTAGAGCTAGTGTTAAAAGGTTTCAGTTCATTGTAACAAAGAGTTCTAACAAAGAAGTTTTCCCCACACCACAGCATCTTTGACCCTTTATTTCTGATGAAATGTAACAGCTGCCACCTCAGTCAGCCAAGTGGCCCCTGACTTCACAGTTTTGGAGACCTGAGTGTTGATCCAGGTACTTGTTTATTTAGACATCTGTACTCTTTGAGAGAGTTTAATTATCTGGAAAATCCTGTCCACCTGCTTCT
Source organism: Pteropus alecto (assembly GCF_000325575.1). Taxonomy (NCBI): domain Eukaryota; kingdom Metazoa; phylum Chordata; class Mammalia; order Chiroptera; family Pteropodidae; genus Pteropus; species Pteropus alecto. Next base: position 1,047,017 of record NW_006440132.1, read on the forward strand.
CTTACAGTTCAGTGGTCAGGTTATTGTGACAATAGCTATAAAAATATTCTGCCAAAGAGAACCCCTACCAGTGTAAAATGACTGCATTTTTAATAGCATTCTTTTTGAGAAGGAGACAGGAAAAACTGTTCACAATTAAGAAGTCTTACTGCAATCCACTCTAGTTAAATTCCTGGATAATTACAAAGACATTTCAGAGGAAAAAGAAGGCACCGATCTGATAACTAGAGCTCAGTCTGGTGACAAATTTGCTTCTTAGAGAAAGGTACTGCTTTCAACCATGAGTTTACAGTGTTCATGTTTACCACTGACACTGCCTCCATCTCTCTGCACCATCATAATACCACAAAGGATATGCATATTAATAATTTTAAAAACAATGGGCTCACAAGGGAACAGAAGCTCTGGGATTTTCCCCACTCTGAATTCTTTTTTCTAATAATTCGATTTGCTTACTACATGTTAGAGCAGGTTGTTAAGTATCTGACTAAGGATATCAACATTTTTGAGTGTCCCATGTAAGAATACATTCTGAACCCATAAGTCTCTACCTGCAGCTGTTTAAGTTGCATGCGAAGTTCATTATTTTCTTGGTTCCTTTCTTCTGACAGCTGGGCTTTTCCGAGGGCATTCTTGAGGGCTTGCTTTTCCTTCTCAAGTTCTGCTTGAAGGGCTAATTGTTCTAACTATTGCCATAGAAAGCAATCATATGAAAACACAAAATAGCAAGAGTTTATGCTATTGATCTAAAAAAGGCATAAAGAAATTTACATACACATGCAGTCCTTTGCTAAATATGGTTTTATAACATCTCGTTTTGTTTGTACTCCCAAATTTAAGACCCCACAGTAATTTTTTAACATGCCTCCTTAAACTGTGTATACTTAAGGAAGAGTAAGTATCAAAATCAGCTCGCCTAGATTACACCAAATCAGAATCTCTGGAGGTGGGCCCAAGTACATTCCTTCAAAAGCTCTGTGAGTGATACAACAATTATTGCTCTCTTTTCCCTTAGACCAATATTTCTCAAACTGTGGTCCCTCAAATACCTGCATCAAAATCACTTGGTGTGCCTGTTAAAAATGCATAAGTTAGGCTCCATCTCAGACTTGATGAACCAGAATCTATAGTGCAGGGCCCAGGAATCTGCATTTAACAAGCTTCACAAGTGATTTCCTATAACTAAAGTGTACCGATCTAAGACCTGTAGATCACAGAGAGAAGATCCACTATGCTCCATACTGTCAATGTGTGGTTTGAAGACCCATCCTGGCAGTCCTAATGCCAAAGAAGGGAGTATCCCTTCTAATACCAACTGAGTTTGTGAAAAGGCCAGGCTGTTATATTTTTATTAAGACTTACAAGAAAAAAAAAAGGACAATGGAAGTACAAAGGACAATGGATTTCAAGCTAAGGGCTGGCTCAAAACTTAAAAAAAGAATTGATTTGAAAGGAGATGCCATCTAGAATTTTTATTTACTATTATTTAAAAATATGTATTTACTGTTATTTTAATTGTTTTCCCCCAACCTCATATTTTTTGCACTCTGATCTTATCAATTATAATTTTGTAAAACTTGATACTCTTGAAAAATATAATCTTGACAATTGACAAGTGGTCATTTGATATCTGATAAGTAAAGGAACAGAAAATAATTACTATAAATATTTTTATTTTCTAATCATCTGAATACTATTTTACATGAATTCCTGAGATTCAAACTATCTTATTTGATATCATTTTCATCCAATAAGAACATATTGACCCTCCTCATGTTCCAGGCACTGAAAAAACAGAAGCATCATTTCAGGGTAGTATTCCTTGACCACCCCTCCCCCGCCACAGAACTGTATCCCTGTCTTTCTCCCACATCTGTTTCCCCCACTGGACTGTCAGTTTCACAAGGACAGGGACCATGTCTGTGCTGTTCTCTGCAGCATTCACAGCACTTGGCCTTCAATGGCCAATCAATAAATATTTACTAGATGAATAACTATTTATCTAATTTGCAAGTATAATTTAAATTAGCGGATATTTCATCCAACCAAAACAGGAAGTAGCACAATTTAACATCACTTAAAAGAGGTCTCTTAAAGCTGTTTTGAGAAAGACTAGAATCTATTGAATTCTAGCTAGGTGCTTGCATGTTCATTTTCTCCCTATCCTCATCATAACCCATTTTACAGAATAGGAAGCATTTGTCGGAGACTCAGAGCCATGAAGTAAAATGATCTGTACTTGTTCACAGAGGACTAGTATTTGAACTCAGAATGACTGACTCCAAAAATGTGTCTTCCCATCACTCCACATACACTATATTAAAAAGTGTTTAATCTTATATTAAAGTAAAGGAAAGCTGATAAGTTAAGGTCACAGGCTACTTGCTTTCCAGATAGCTTTATGCTCTTACCTGGCTGAGCCTTGTTAGTTTTTCCAAGTCTTCCTTAAGCTGGTTGGCTTCAGCATCACGTATTTTTAGCTGAGCCTCTAGCTCAGCCTCGTAGGCACTGAGATCTCCTTGGGTCTGCTGCAAGGATGCATTCACCTCATGCTGCTCCTGGAGGGCGCTTTCTAGCTCTGCCAGCTCCTGGAAAGATTCAGGGTATGTTTATACAAAACACTCACTGTGCTGCTTAAGCATCTGCAAATCATTATAAGTAACTTGAGCACAGTAAAACAAATGCTGGCCAGCCCAGCACAGAAAGTGTTCGTTAGCAAATGATGAAGCCACTTGCTGTGCATATCTCCACTGGAAGACAAAAATCCTGACTAAATGTAATCAGAAAAATCAGTAAACTTTTGTGTGATACTTATTTTTTTTTATTAATTAATTTATTTTTATGGTGACATTGATTAACGAAATCTGGTAAGTTCTTGCTGTACATTTTAACAGTAAGGCATACATATATTTACATTATGTTCGCCTCCCATAGTTAGATTTCTTTCTGTCACTACATATTTGACCCCTTTTCCCCATTTATGTGATACTTAAATGTGCCTGAATAGGTAAGAAGGAAAAAATTTAAGGCCTATTTTCCATCAGACATTAGAATATATGTTTTCATATTATTTCACTGCATCCTTATAATAACTGTGTAAGACAAGATAGTATTCCCATTTTACAGATGAGGAACTGGAGAATGAATGCCTAAGTAAACAGCATGTGGCTGTGTAGCAAAAAAAAAAACAACATACAGTCAGAATATGAACCGAGATCTCTGAATCCAAAGTCCACACTCTTCCTATTAAACCACAGTATGTTCATTTATAAGAACAAAATGAGACTAGCACTCTCTAATATTAAGAATAACAGAGTAACTTAAATGAGTGCTAACAATAATATGAGTACATATTGATTAGCATATCTCAGTTCTGAGTCATTTTAGCTCATTTGTTTTTTATGCTTAAACATTACAGCTTTCATCTATTTGAGATCTTAAAGCATTAGACCAAACTATTCTGGATGAAAGAGGGGGATCCTATGATGAGAACTTCTATAGAAGAGTTTCTCTGTGGGTGGTCAAAAGAGCACCAGGCATCTGAATCATTTGGGTTGCCTGTTCAACATGCAGACTTCTTATATAACCAACAAAAGATCAGTGTCCACAAGACATAAAGAATTCCTACAAATTGTTAAAAAGAGACAAACAATCCAATAAAAAAAATGAGCAAAGAATATGAATAGAGAATTCACTGAAGAGGAACAGTGAATAAATGAAAGATGCTCAACCTCTCCAGTAATCAGGAGGAAATGAAGTTAAAACAAGATACTATTTTATACAGAGCACAGAGGAACAAGTTAAACACATCATGAGGAAACAATCAGACAAATCCAGAATGTGGGACACTCTATAGGATTACCGCTTGGACTCTACACACACACTATAAAAGACATTCGTGGCACAATTAGGAAAATCTGAATATGGTTCAGATATTAGGTGACATTAGGGAATTATTGTTAATTTTCCTAGGTGCAATAATAGTAACGTGATATGGGGAAAAATGTCATTTTTAAGAGATGTGTACTGAAGGGATGATATCACGGTATCTGTAACTTTAAAATGACTTAGCCAAAAAAAACCAAAACACAAGCAAGCACAGCAACATATTTTAGATTCTAGGAGAGCAAATAGATATTTGTGATATGTACATACAATAGGATGCTACATACATCATTAAAAATAAACAAAGTAGAGCTACATGTATCAATGTGAATAATTCTCAAAAACATAAATATGAGGGAAGTAGCTAAAGAATATGTATACTATCAGACCTTGTACATAAATATTAATACAATGCAAACAATATTATATATTGCTTATGAATGTTGCTTACGGATATATAATAATAGAAATACAGGGAAATAATAACCATATTCATGATTTTGTTACCTATAGAAAGAGGTACACAGAAGATTTCAACTATATCTACAATGTTTTATTTCTTAAGCTGAGTTGTGAGTACCTGGTATTAAATATTATTTTTGATATTTTTATGAGTCTGAGAAATTTCATAATATTAAAATATATTAATTCAAATTTCTAGAGCCAGCCCTGCTGAGGATGAGGTTTGGGAATCTGGGTTCTCATGCATGATAAAGTTTGCCAAACAACAAAATAGAGCAAGTGACATCTCCAAATAAATGGCAACAAATCAGGTACCAAAGGGTATAATTTCTAACACTGTTTCTGTCTCATCTGTAAAATAATGTTAAAATTATGAAGTAATGATAACAAGAATAAGAAAAATTAAATTGCACTTAATTGAGACACAAATAATAAAATATGAACACTGAATATAGCATTAATAATACCTACAATTTCACACTCTTTAGAGTTATTTGATAATATCTTTCAGGAATAGAAATTCAGCTAAAATAACTTCCCATTCTTAGTAAAAGAAAAATAATGATTCCAAGTATATCACAACTAAAAGAAAAAATGAAACTAAACAGCCACTAATGCTTTTTGCCACTTATAATTGCACTGTTGCTAACTTCCTTAGCTAACTTAATTTGGACATCATCCACTTCTGAAGCTAAGAAAAACAGGCAAGAAAAAACGAATCATACCTTCCTCATATTTTCTGCATCTATGGCAACTATTTCCAGCTGGTCCCTCTCCTGTTCAACCTCAGTCAGTCTCTGCAGCAATGTCTCCTTCTCGTCCTGCAGCTTTCTGCACTCATTCTGGGCCTGAGTTGCCTGGCCTTTGACAGTCCCCAGGTATTCTTGCAACCCACTGATGACACCTTCTAAATCCTTCTTCAGGGCTTCATTTGCTGCTATCTGGCCTAAGACGGAAAGAGGTAAAGTAATAATGTATATGGGAAAATGCTTTCAAGATATATAAATGATTACTGAATTTACTCGCCTTCATAATTTGTTATTAGCTAAGAATGAAAGTCTAAGCTTTCAATTATTCCTACTTTCTTATTTTTCTTTTTCAAGATATAATGATACTTTTTTTCCCTATTATCCATAGTACAGGAATGTTAAGCAGGTATACAATAAAAATAGTACATTCAGGGGACATTGCTAATAAAATGCTTAATTTGTGCTGTAAAAAGTTTAAAGCAGTAATTTCCAAATAAGGAAAAATGTACAACAAAACTGAGTTCTTGCTGCTAGATACACAAAACAAACCCACCCAACAAACAAGACTAATTCAAGAGCATAAACATGAAAACTGAAGACTTAAAAAAAAAAAAACATATATTAGGTACCTACTATGTGCCAGGCACATACGAACACTATCTCATTTAATCTTCCCAACAACTAATGATTGAGATAGAAATTGTCCCAGGTCGCACAGCTAATAATGGCAAAACAGAGCCTGGGATCTTCTTTCGCCAAGTGAAGGCTTTCACCACTAAAACCTATTAATCTTCCCCTTCCACTGTTATGGCAATATCACAATTTAAGTCTGCACTACAAAAGCAGATCCTGAAATTCTTTCCATATTCTCCTTATAAGGAGACACTGAATGCCTTGATGTCAATGGACCTTTTGCTCCTGAAAAGATTTTATGCCTTACAAGAAAATCACATGCCAGAGTCTATCATGTACTGACTTCTTGCCTACTGAATGCAATGACCTGACTTACCAGGACATCAATACAACAAAATTAAATAAAAATTGTTTAATTTATTAAACACTTTTGGATACTGTACAAATATTTCCCTAGCAAATACTAGTACTAAAGCATATCTACCTAATATCCAGATTAATGCCTGTCTGGGTGTCATCTGTCTTTTATTAATACTGATACTGATTTACCTTAAATCAACTTAAATTCTCACCTTCAGTAAGCTGTTGTTCAAGGTCCTTAATCTCTTCAGTTTCTTGAGCAATTCTAGAAAGTATCTCGTCCAAACGGCTTTCAAGTTGTATGTACTGTTTATTCATAATGTCAAGCTGTTGTTCTTTACCTCTTTTCTGAGCCTTCATATGGCACTGAATTGAGAAAAGAAAAAAACTTTTAAAAATATTAATCCTTAACATTTCTAAAGGAAGCATGGAAAATAAAATGTAACAATTTGTATCTATTTTGTGTCAGGCTCTGTGTTATTTTCATATGAGTAGTTTTCATTTAAATCTCATTGTAATTCGATTTGGGAACCATCTCCATTTCACAGATGAGCAAATTGAGGATAAAAGAGGTGAAGTGATTTTTCCAAGGGCACAGCTAGTAGGTAATGTCACCAAGTTCAGAGTTCTTTGAATTGCATTAAAATGTCTTTTTATAGGGGTTTCCAAGAGTTTATTGATCACATATACATAAAGAAAAAGACTATATTCCAAATGTTAGCAAGGATTATATCTGGGTAGAAGGATTACAGATTTTTTTCTTTATTTATGAGTTTTTTTAATATTTAAAAATTTTTTATAACAGACAAGTGATATCTTTTTAATAAAACAACACATTATATGTACTTTGAAAAAAGGTTTGTTAAGGGATAATAGAGACATGAAATGAAAACTTACTTGAAGTTCATATTGATTTTCAATTCCTTATACAAAGAAACATTTTGCTTTTAGGTGCAATAAACTGGAAGCTGAGAGGGACCTCAAAGACCATTTAGTCCAGTGATTCTCAGGATGGAGGGCCCTAAGGAGGCACACTCTACTACTGCATATGCCCCTGAGAGAAAACAGCTTTCACACACCCACACACCCTCTCACACACTGACAGTAACTGCTTTAAGGAGCTACTGGTCACTGAAATTTCAGGACTGTATTTCTCAGGCGTGCTAGGGGGTAAAAACTGCAATCTAGTCTAACCCTTCCTTTTACACGTGAGAAAACTCAATCTCAGATCCATCACATGACTTGCTAGGTCATGTGGAGAGACTGTTCATTTGGAAACGAAATAATTCCCCAGAGAATTTTAGCCCTCTCACTCACACCCTCAAGGCTCTAATCTGCCCCCACCCCACCACCCCAACAAGATCAGAGGAACAGAACAATAAGTCAAGAGGAAGTTATCAGGAGAAAGAACTATATCTGAACAACAAGGCTTTCAAGGCTAAGACCTATTTGATTATAAAAGAACATTTCCCAATTTAGAAGTCTGCAGCCAAAGACAACGAAGAAAAGTCTCTTCATTTCTGAAGAACAAATGAATGGCAGCTAGATCCCAAGTTTTTAAATTTACTACTGGTAACACTTGATGGGATTTTCAAAACTCTTCTCCTACACTCCCAAAATATCTGTTGAAAGCTTTCTGGAAAAGTAACTGCAGGTAACAGCTTAAATTCTAAGTAAATTTAGGATTTTGTGGCTTAAGAATTTTCAAAAACTCTTGCATTCATATCTCTATCAATAAATCTTTAAAATTTACCATTAAAAATTCCACTGAGATCTATTTATGTGCAGGACAAAAAATTGGTTTAATATGCCCATGATTTGCGTTAAATGCATGGAAGCAAAAGTAGATTGATTCTTCGATTTTCAGTACTGTGGAGCTCACAAAAGAGTTATTGTAAAAACAGGAACTTACATCTGACTCCTCCTCCTTTTATGTCCTTTGTGCAGAGAGAGAGAAAATGATCCTACCTTAACTTAGAATTTGTCCGGTTAAAATCGAGCCGTTGAGAACAGGGAAATTGTGGGCGGACCGCTTTCTAATGTCTTCAAATTTCTGTGCACTTCCCTCTCTGACAGCCACATTTTCGTAAGCGCCTCCAAGTCTCTGTAACTTCCCAGCTTTCAAACCACATTCCTGGCAGAGAGTGAGCGGCAGCCCAGCCGGTCCAATCATGGGCAGCCTCTGCAAGCCCCACAACACAGGAAGCTCCCGAGAGCCAATCACGCACACCCTTTGCAACAGATTGCTGCAGGCTAATTCCCTACAGAGAGTTACCTTTTGCTTTCAGAAGGCATTGCCATATAGGGAAGAGTGATATAAATCTTTATTATTTGCTCTTGTGATATATGTACTTCTAACTATGAACATTTTTTATAACTAAAATGAGGTGTGATTTTTAAATAATACCTTTTTTGGAAACTAACTAAATGCTTATGTTTGTTAAAAACCTGACTTACACTTAGCTCTGAGCTAATTTTAAAAATAATTAATCTCTTTAGACCTTTAATTCCTTTGTGGGGACCGCGTCATTGTAGCAGCATAAAGTATGGGCTCTACCTCTCCTTAAGAGGGTGAATATGGGATATCTAAATGATATAATCTTTCTAAATCACATTCTGATGTTCTGCAAATTATAGATGCTGTGATAAAGTCACCAATGTCATATAGATGCTGTGATAAAGTTCCTCACCAGTATATGCAAAAAACTCATCACAATGCAAGACATTGTTGGCACTTAATATATTTGTTTTTCATCATATCCGAGTCATATACTGTTTTCTAATCTCTCAAGTTTTTACTTTTAAATTTTATTTGCTATTCAGAAAGATACTTCATCTAATTAAGATAAATAAAAGTTAACTGAATAAAAGTCTATCTGTATACCTGTAAAAAAATATGCAGGGATCCCACTCTTGATTTTTTCCCTTTTGCTAAAATATTCATATTTGTAGCCTAAAATGAAGTTCCTAACATTAGCCAATAATGGGACTTTGTGCAAATTAGAAAGAGATGCTCCTTCTGGGAGAACAGATTAAAAAGAGACATCTCTGGTGCTCAATCTAACACTGTAATCTTAAGAATTAACCTTAGTAGTTTTAACAATACCAAAAAGGAACCTTAAATCTGGTTTGTATGTTCATCCCCACTGACACAGATTTATTTTGGCTACCTTCAAAACTTGGATGCACTTCTTACTTTTCATCTAACTCCTTCCAATATGTAATTCTTTACAGTAATACAGTAAGCATTAGACTCCCTGTCTGCCCAGTATATCACAGTAGTTTGGAGAAAGCAAACACACAATCTCAGTTCTAATTATTCACAAATCACAGAACTGCAAGGTGCAGTAAAGGAGCTTTGGGTAGTGCCTATAGACTGGTTCCTTCCTATCTTCCTTTATGTAAGCATTCATAAACATAGGGCTGGCCCCTGGGCATACAGGTTCTGTCCTCAGGGGCCTCACATGGCATGGCAGACTTTTGAACAAATAAATGCAGTAAAGTAAGATATTATTGACCATATTACACATATTATTTAAAATCCCTAATTTTTCATGTACCAAAAATACTTAAAAATAATACTTTTGGTTTCAATTTTAATACTCTGGCTTTTGTTTTAGAAAAGACCTTAGCCTATAATGATAAGGTCACCCTTTGTCAAAATAAGCTGGCCTGTAAAAATTATCTATGATATTTTGCTAAAATGTTTAAAGGAATAATTAAAAACTTGTCAAGTACTTAAAGCAATTATAGTACATGCCCTTACTATGTTAAATTCTATGATTTCTCTTGATCCAGAGATCGTAAAGTTCTTTAAAAATAATATTATTCAAAGTATACCAGTAAAATATGCAGAAAACATATTTACTTCTATATTACAAATATTGGCTAAAATATAAGCCATTAGTAAGGCTTCTCAGGGTACAGACAGAAAGACAAGAACCTAACTCCATCATCCTGCCATCTGACCATCTCTGGCCACATTTTAGGAAGACATACTCTAGAGAAATGTTTCCTTTTTAAGGACAAAACAAAACAATATGGAACAACACAGAGTTTTAGTGGAATATTTGCATAAAGGATTAAAGAAGTAGAGGAGGGACTTCAGCTCTCCTATCTCACCACCTGGCTCTTAAGAAAGAAGAAAATAAGGCAAAGAGAGTAAAAGGATAAGAGGTTTGATGAGAGCCTTGAAGCAGATTTCTCTTGATTTGAAATATAATGAAACTCAACTACTGAAAAAAGATAAGTATACTATGCATCCCTCATTTTACTGAAAGCAACTTCCTTCAAGCCCTAGGTGGTTATGTTTTAAACACACACACCTATATTTTATATATAATACACATATAATCATATATATATATATATACACACACACCATACACATATTATATACACACACATATATAATTAATGCATACACAAATTTGTGCATTAAACTAAAAAAATTTTCAGAAAAAATTCTGGCTAAAAATGATAAGACATTATTATTATGTCTAGATAAAACTAGATTCTAAACAAGCCAAAATCTTTTCATTTACTTACATGTTTTGGGTCTTTGGAATCCAGGCTATCTATGGCTGTTTGCAGGTCCTTGATCTCCTTCTGCTTTTCAGCAATTTCTTGCTTTTGCTTTTCCATTTGCATTTCTAGATCCAGAGCCTCTTGACGCAATTTATTTAGAAGTTGTATTCTATCACTCAACTGCTTGAAAAGAAGGTCTTTCTCTGCTTCTGAAATCTAACCCCCCAACAGCCCAACACACGATTAACAGAAGACAGCAACGCTGATTTACAAATTTAATGAAAACAACTTTTACAATTTAAAGGTATTCTATGCTCTATCGGTTTTTTTTTATTACAAGTAAAATATGAAGTTATCTAGGCACTCCATTCATATCTTATACTTTTATGCTTATATGTTGAAAATCTTATTTCATAAGTTTATGAAAATTAATAATAGCATGGGGAAATGAAGTTGTCATTCTAATATAAGCAACTTGTAAATTATAATAACCACAGTATTAATGGTAGCTGACTTTATCTAGTACTTACCCTTGTTATTAGCATGTCAAGTAAATAGTGTAATGAAAAACTTAGACTTTATTCATTTAAAATACCTATTTTTTCCAAGCATATTTTTGTAAGTATGCTTTTATTTAAAAATTGTTTATTACTTACATATATGATATAAAATCATATGTACAAAAAGATGGAAGTGATACACTCGGAAATTACCAATGTGTCATGAAAAAGTAAGCAGCTCAAACCCATGATGTAATTACATAGGGAGAAAATTTAAAAAGGAAGTATTTGATGTTTTTAAGTATATAAAAAGTTTTAGTTATTTGCAACATTTAAAAATCTGTATTTCAAAATGATGTTAACTGCATGACTATCTACATGGCCAGTGCTATTATAAAGCCTTCTAGCTCCCTCCACCTCATTTCTCACTTTCAATCCATCTTTAAGTCCTATCAGTTCTACTGCCAAATTTTACGTAGCATCAGCCTTTCTCTCCATGTCTACCATCTAATTCCAAGGCATATCATCTCTTGCCTGTACTAAACAATAACCTAACAGATGTACACAGCTCCGTTCTTTCTGCCCCTCATTTCACTCGCTTGCAGTAGCAATAGTGCTCTTATAAGAACACAAATAGGATCAGCCATTTTACTACCTAAAGTCCTTCAAAGGTTTCCCATTATATTCAGAATAAAATTCAAACCCCTTAAAATGGCCTATGAAGCCTGCCACGAACTTCAATCTATCTTCCACTATACTCTCCCTCACTTTGCAGAGGAATCTTTAGTTTCAAAGTCTTTGCACACACTGGCACCTCTGCCTAGAATAAACTCCCTGGTTCCTTCTCATCCTTTGGCTCTCAGCCTAAATGTCACCTCCTCAGAGAAGTCTCTGTGGGTCCCCACAATCTAAATTATAGCTTAATTATTGCCTCTCCAAATTTTTTATTTTTTCCTACAGCACTTACATTATTTAACTATGTATCTCTTTTTTAACTTTTTTTACTTGCTTATGGCCTATTTTCTGTCCACGAGGGACTCATACTTGTTTTGTTCATTACTCAGGACCCAGCCAGTGACTACCACATAGTGAGCTTCCAATAAACTTGAGTATATTAGGTATACGGAATCTGAAAGTAACAATAGTTTATCTTTAAAAGAATCTACAATTTGGATTTCACGTTCTTGATCTACCTACTACAGTACAAATGCAGTTATCATAATTTTGAAATACAGATTTTTTTAAAGTTGCGAACTAAAACTTTTTATATACTTAAAAACATCAAATACTTCCTTTTTGAATTTTCTCTTTGTAATTACATCATGGGTTTGATCTGCTTACTTTTCATGACACACTTTGGTAATTTCTGAGTGTATCACTTCCATCTTTTTGTATACCGTATTTTATATTATTTACATTTCTGCTGTTTATGTTTGATAATGTTCATGATATAGTACAGATGACTTCTGGCTCTCAGTCTAGGTCCCAGGATCTTAAAGGTGGGGAATGCTTAATTAAATTAGAAGAGATCTATCAGGAAGCAACTTCTTTGGGTAATGTGGGTGCTTTCATAATAAGAGTAGACCAAATACATCTTTTAACATAAATTATAAGTAATTTATTTCTACACACTTTGTAAAATAGGGTATCATCATGAATGGAAGGAAAATGTATTTGGAAAATTCTAAAACCATATTTGACTCTGAAATCCATTATTCTGTAATTAATTAGGCATTATTTTACATGGTCGTGAAGGGAGAAAACATTTTAGTTGTTGCATTTCCTCTTAGCATTGCTTCTTTGCTTTTACATACTTTTTTAAGTTGTATAGCTTCTTCCAATTGTTTAAATTCTTCAGTAGCTCTTAAAATTTGTTGTTCTGCCTTTTCTATTTCGTCATGCAATTCTGACAATCGAGTTTGTGCTGCAAATTTAAAACCACACAGACATACAAGAAAAATCTTGAATTCTCAAATTTATACCAGATATTTTTCTTCACAATAATCTTCTCCCAAATAAGTTCTAGATTATAAATTATATTCTATATCACAAGAATAAAAAAGTAATTTCTTATGATGATTTTCCTCTCTATTAAGTTCTAGAATAGTTTCATGATATGCTACAGAACTTTTACTTGTAAAATTCTTAACATAAAGGGGCCTTATTTGACAATTCCAACACTAAAGAACTCTTTAGAGAGAATAAGGATTTTATTGGTAAATATGCACTTACATATCATTAAATTATAATTAGACTCAAGGTATTAAAAAAAAAACCTGTGTTAGAGGTAAATGCTTTTATGGTGGGACTCAAGAAATTCATTACTGAAAAGTCTTTCTCAGCTACAGGTGATCTCAAATTATTTTCTATCTTAAATTTCCATTTTCTCTCCCTCCCTCCCTCCCCGCCTCCTATAACACAATGAGCCCCTTGAAGCTAGTCTGCACAAATATCTGATTTATTTTTGCTTTTCCCCTCCGGAGCCTTGTATATATTATATGTAGAAATGGACAACTCAGTCTCCTTTCTCCCTTCTCCAAGTCAATCTTTATTGGCCTTCCATGGTTTCCATTTAGTTACCAACCAGGGGAAAATAAGCTGCTAATCTGATTGGTGAGAGTCCCACAATGGGCCATGATTACTAGTGGGATACGTGAATTCAGGTCTGCTTTCTCTTTCTTCCATATCCATGCAGCTGAGTGGGTAAGTGGATTCAAAGTTTATCACTGGCAGGGTCACTAAGTGCCCTCGTGGATTGACTTCTTCCTCTTCGTGACTTGCCAAGAGGTGGTAAGATCCCTTGAATTAGATGTGTTTTGGGGGTGGGAGAGAAAGTTGAGGAGGTGGAGTGTGGGACAGGTTGGGAAGAGTCAAAGGCCAGCCTTAGGTTCAGGCCTAAGTAGAGTGCAATGATCTAGCTTATCCAAAGCACTGCTTTAGGTTTTGGCTATATGCATAGTAATAAAGTGGTACTTTACTTGCTTCAATTTTTACTAATTATGCCTTTGAATGTATAGCTTCAATGGTGAGAAAGACTTGTTGACAGGAACAGATTTAAGCATTCTTGTATCCAGTGGACAGGCTGCCATTAAATTACTGTCAGAAACCCCACTCCCTACCATAACAAGAATCATTAGAAAATAATCCGATCAATGAATCACTACTTTTATTTTAGACTTTTCATGTAAACAACTTAATAAATACTTTCGGTATGTTTAAATAAAAGAATTATAAAATAAAATTTGCCTATATATTTTTAAAGAATTCAAAATAACTCTTTTAAACCTGCGCTTATTTTTTTTTCTTTGTCTTCTAGTTGCACATCCAGTGGTGTATGGACTCTCAAGTTCATGTGTTCATTTCTAAGTTGCTCCCCTTCATCTGGCTCCATCTTCTTGATCTCTATTGGCTGGGCTTTATTGATATAACTTTCTCTGGTGAACATATTTCTCTTGTATCTGGATTTGCCAATGTAAGGGCTTTCGTCTGGGGTTTTATCAATTTCAACATACTAAAAGCAAAATAAATTAACAGATTTATGGTTTAATAAATAACATTTAAGCAGTCAAGTGACATTCATTTTATTAGTGTAAGATATATTACAGAACTGCCTAAATATTAGTTCTACATTCATAGAATTTGAAAAATATATATCATTCCTTTATTCTTAATATACCAAAAAAGAATTAGAGCAAAAAATGATCTCAAAGGATTCTTCCTCCCATCGCTGAAAAGTGAGCTTTGACTAACTACTTGAAGAACTGCCTACAGTTATGTGATTTTTATCACTGCTTAATCTCTCAAATCAGAAATCTATGTACTTTATTTTGGTTTCTTGGCTGATATATAAGTAAAACCTCAATCTAATAAATTTTAATAATTGCATTTCTAACTAAGTAACATATGATATTGGTTGGAATCACTGGGTCTTAGAAGTGGTTTCTCTGTTGCAGTAACATTTATGGCATCTGATTAACTAAATAATGATTGACTAATACTGAACTCCGTGATTATTCAACAAACAATGTAGAGAGATGACTATTCCATGGTTACTGAAGCAGGCAGTGCCTTTTTTCTGAAAGTTTAGATTTAAGTGAGGTAACTGAGAGTTAGTTAGAAAGCTGCTTTGAGTTATGGATATGGCTGTGGGTAAAGATCCTTCTGGGCTTTTTACCTCTTTTGGATACTGCTCTAACTTATGGAACCAATTAATTCACAGAGTCAATCAAAAGACATTTACTTTGCTGATGCCCTCATAACAAGAAAGTGGAGAGTGGTTATTGAAAAAATCCCTTGAAAATCTCCATCACCTGCCCTCCCCTACCCCATTTATGCTGGCTTTAACTTTGGATTACTAAAAAATTACTATAACTTACCTCTGATGGATAATAATTTAGTGGCTCAAATTTAGCATCAATTTTATAAAAGGCCAATTCCTGTTCCAGCTCATACTGTTTCTGACATGCTCGCGTTAGTTCCAAGGTCTTCTGTTTTAGCTATTGGCCCAATGTGATATCAAGCAACATATAGCGTCAGTAAGTTAGTATAAAGGAACAATGGTATGGGGCAAGTTCTAATCATAACTAATAATTACACTGTTTAAAACTCCACAGCAAATAGCACAACATTCAGAGAATTTTTATCACAATTCTAAAGTATGATAAAGAATGAAATACAAAACGATCATTTCATAAGAGATCACATAAAAGACCTTTGAAGTTTATATGCTATTTCAGGATATAATGAATAAAGATTTTTAAAAAATATTTAAATTTGCTTTATCCAAACATGAAAATAACTCTGTATCAATTGTTTTTAAGTAACTAGTCAACTAAGTACCTGCTTCCTGATTTTCCAATAATTAGCATTAATTCGTTTAACTTCCTCTGTGATTATAATGATAGCTTCAAATCATGTATTTGATAGAAATGTATTTCACAATAATTACAAAGGAGTCAAGAGGAGGAGTGAGAAGGATGAAAATAAGAGTTTGGTTTTAACTGGATTTTGGCTAATGGCATCTCAGTTTTAAGTGTTCAGAACATTCTTTGTCATAGAGGAACAAGGGATGTAAATAAGATCAACCAGATCCAAATATATAATATTAAATTTTTAATAAAGTAATTCTACTATAATTATAACTTTTTAGTTATCCTTAGAAATTTTTGGAGCTAGAAGAAATCATCCAATCTAATTCTCTGAATTTATAAATAAAAAATTTGAGTCATACATTGGTGAATTAACTTGTCAAAAGTTATATATTAGATTAGTGGCAGAGGCTAAATATTTTATTAACTACTAGTATCAGCCCCCTTTCTACTAAACCAATCCTTTGAGTCCATTTCAAAGGTCCACTAAGTGATTGTCATCTTTTTTGTTGGCCAGTGTCTGATAGCAGACATCAGACAAAAAACATGCAGAAAAACTTTATTAATATAAAAATGCAAGCTGCCAAGAATATAACTTAAACAAACATAAACAGGAATCGTGCATGATTTAGCTTACAGTCACTTCCTGATTATCCATCAAAGAGAAGTAATGCTAACCTGTTAAAGATAACAGGTAATCTTGATCGAGTACTCTCTGTGTGACAGACACTGTACTAAGCATTTTACCTCTCTTGTCTCACTGAATCTTCACAACTACCTTATGAGATGATAAAAGCTGTGCAGAGAGTTTAAATAACTTGCCCAGTTGCACAGCTGGTAGTGGAAGAGGTAGACTTCAATTCCAAGTCCCCTAATTTCAAAGCCAACATTCTGTCTCTTATAACTATGTTGCCTTTGATGTCCTGCTACAGGGTGTCCAGCACATCATCCACATTGATGCTCTTTCAGTGAATGCTCATAAGTTCCCAAGTCTCAAGAAAGCAACCCACAACTAACAGTGTCAACTAATCTTGTGCTTCTCTCCCCAAAGATCACTGGCAGTAGGGCCAAACAAAGCAAAATATGACTGAACCATGGAGGATATGTAGCTGCTCTCTGCAGGCAAATAATAATAAATGCTCTGTGCATCTTAAGGTAATTTTGTGTCTTTAACAGCACCAGGGTTGGCATATGGTAAGCATTCACTGAACGTCCATTGATGAAATACATAAATAAGAGCAAATTAGGAGTCGAAGGACCTGGGAAGTAGGCTAGTCACGGTCTTAGCTGTGGATAATCAAGAGCTGACTGCAGTTAACATATTTACCAATAGGAAAAATGATACAAATTTTTTCCCTTGACATTCGAACTCACTCTTCTACACACACATCCATTAAAAAAAATTATACATACATATACAAGCACATTTCTTGAGACGGCAAGCCAGTTTTAAAACTGAAAATGTACATAAGCATATTAATACAAATTATCATGCAAACCATGAAAAACAGTGTGCAATTCAGTCCTGAAGGAACTACCTTTAAGGAAGAAAAAAGAATCGGCAGAAAAAGGTCTGCAAGAAACCAAGAGAAGGGCTAAAAGGAGAAAGAAGCAAACAAAGACCATCACCCGGAGAACTCTAGAGTTAGGCTGTACCAATGTAAGTTGTTCTTTACTGACAACTTATCTTAAAAAGATATTGTTAATACTTGAATTGTTCTTATATGGACACATTTTACCATCATTCTATGACTTATAGATTTACCACCTTCCATTATTTAGCTTGATTCATTTCTAATTATTTTCACATTCATTACCTCATTAAGTCCTCACAACTCTGTGAGACTGGCAGGACAAGAATGTTATCTCATTTTAAAAATAAGGAAACTGAATAACAGGAGTTAAATAACTTCCAAAAAGACAAAAGGAAACAATAATATTAAAGTTAATTAAAATTAATATTTGTTGGTAGCAGGAGCGGGGGACTACTTTAGTTTAAATGGCCACCAGCAGTTTTACTTCAATGTTACTACATTTCTTTCATAGGTTGACCTCTTACATGAGGAATTACTTTATGACTGGAAGACATTAACTGTAGACATTATCACCAGATATTCTGTGTAAGAGAATGGAAAATGTTTTTCAAATGCAGGCTCTTAGAATAAGACCCAGAATTCTTTTTCTAAAAGAGAATAGTCCCTTGGAATAAAAATAGGCAAAACAATTTAAATTTAAAGAAGAAATTTAAAGAATACAAAATAGCTAATAAATACATATGCAATACTCAACTCTTAAGCACTAAAGAAATGTGAAATTAAAGCAACGAGAGCTCACATTTTTCCTATTTACAAGTTTAACATAATAATATCAAGTGGGGAACTGGGCTTATTCATTTATTGCTATAGAAGTGTAACAGTTATAAGTTTATGAAAGATGCATTAATAGTTATCAAAATTTAAAATGCAAATTACACAGTAATTCCACTTGTAGTGATTTATACTAAGGAATTACTAGTATGAATGCATAAGGTATAAAAATATATAAAGATTTTCTCTGTAGTATTGTTTCTAATAACAAAAAAGAGGAAGCAACTTAAACGTTCATCAGAAGGGTAGCCTACAAAACTTAAGGAGGATCCATAGAATGGAACAAAATATAGACTTTGAAATGAATATGAAGATTTATGACTGTGTGTGTATATACGTGTATGTGCACATGTATTTTTTCTAAACCTGGAGAGCTGTCCATGATATACTGTTCTGTAAAAAATAAGATGCAGAATTAATTAATTACATATACGTCATGCAATTACATATATATTATATAAGCATAGAAAACAAAAAGTGTATATATTAACATCTAAGGAATGAAGTGCAGGTGGAGTAAGACCTTTGTTTTTTACTGAATACATTTCTGTTGTCTGAATTGGTTACAATAAACATATTAACTTTATATGTAAATGTGTTTTTAAATGGCTAATGATAAAAAATAACATGATATTAAGAGCACAGTCTATTTTCTAACCAAAAATAGTTACAGAAAAAACGAAACAGCAAAAATTTGACAATTTACAAAACGTTTATTCACAAGACAAACATGTCAATATTATAAATAAAGAGAAAATAAGGCAACTATAATAATCCATAATTTGGGGATAGCACAAAGTCATAAAATATAACATTTTGTCAAGGTTTTCTTTTTAACATTTATTCATTCATTCATTCATTTATTTAGGTGTGGCACCCCTTGGTTGACCTCACGGACTGCAAGGACCTTGTCAGCTTACAATCTCTTATTTTTTATTTTTTACGCCTACAGCACCTGGTCTTCCTAGGTGGTCTCGCATCCAAGTACTAACCAGGCCTGACTCTGCTTAGCTTCCGAGATCAGATGAGATCGGGCTTGTTTTTGTCAAGGTTTTCAATAGGTTGGCTAATACGCACCAGGGAGTCAGCAAATGGAAATTATAAGTTCTTTTATCTTAAAAAAAAATGAATTCTATATTACAAAAAAAGGATCAGTAACTCAGGAAAAATTTTTAGATGTTCATAAATGTCAAGTGATACCACAGGAAGTACTGTTGGATTGTTTTTTTTTTTTTGTATTTTAAATACAAATGTTAAGTGATGGCACAAATAGTTCACTGCTAAAATAAAACTGATTGTCATGTAAGTCTCCAATGATTTAACTGTGCATCAGTCCATTCTATGTTACTATGGAATGAAGAGCAACAGAAGTATGTATAATATAAAATCATTGATAATCACCGAATTACTAATGTCTTATAATATGTTCTTAGAATATAGCTGACATATTTGAAAACTACCTTCAAATAAGAGGCATATAAAGGAACTCACAAATGCTCTGAATATTTGACTAACATAGCTGAGAAAGCTGCCATTTCATCATGTCCCCTATCCTTTTTCTCAGGCAAAGAAGAGCTCAAGAAGGAGGTAGGTACGTATTTGGATTTCAAGAAACAATTTTCCTCTCTACACAGAGAAGAAACACTTCATTTCTTGCTAAAAAATTTATGTGCTTAAGTTGAATTACTGTCAACAAATCAAGTAATTAAACCAGAATGCCAATCTTGAAAAGGGGATGCAAAAAAAGATAACTAAGATTCTACAGTTATATGAGACGTATAATTCTCTAAGTTATTCATGGCTCAAGAAAAGAATTGTGAAAAGAAAAAAAAAAAAGAAAGAACCAATAGCTATTTTTTCCTTCAAAGACAGTAGCCTAATAATTTTACAGAATCAAACTTTCTGGGTTAAAAAGGCCTTTTAAGAACATTTAGTCCATCTCCTGACTAATGTTTTTTATCTTTTCCCCAAACCCTGAGCAAATGCCCATTTCAGCGACAGCAAACACATTCCAGAATTATCACATTTTATCTCAGGACAGCTATTAGAAATTTCTTCTTTATTACTAAATGAAAAACTGTTTTACTATAATTCTATTTATCACTTCTTAATTTCACCCCATAGGACCTTAGTCAATAACTCTAAGTCTCTCTTCCATGAAAGTCTTGGCAATCATCATAGCTCACCTAGTATCCTCTTCTCCAGCCTGGACACACCTGTTGCTTTGGCCATTCCTCATGGGACATGGTCTCACGACCTATGAAGCCTCTGGGTCAGGTATCTTCTGGACATATACTATTTAGTCTAAATCTTTCTCTTTTAAAATATCTTTTCTTATTTCAACCATAAAGCCAAATTACATAAAA
>NW_006440132.1:1067834-1084809 GCF_000325575.1 Pteropus alecto
TGATACTATTATATACTATTTTCATTTGACATACTGTTTTACAGCTTGCTTTTTTTCACATAGCAATATGTGTTAGACATTCTTCCGTATCTACCTCATTTTAATAGTAACAATGATAATTTTACCACATAGATGTCCACTGAGGGACATTTTAGTTATTCTCAATATTTCGCTAATAAAATACTGTAGTAAAAGTCCTTGTATACATGCATGAGTATATGTGTATTTATATATACATATATACATATATATAAATGTACATATACAATATCTTTATACATTCTTGCTACCATTTCTCCACAACATACTAAAAAAATAATAGAATATAATAAGAAAATACTATATATATTTCCAATATGCAAGACAATATGGTATGACCATGTAAACTTGGATAATTTTGCCAAACTGCTTTCTAGAAGTTTTTGCCAATGTACACAGCCTGACCAACAATGTTGTTTAAAAAAACACACACATCTACGGATAGTCTTACCAGCTTCTTACAGTATAGGGCATCCCCTCCTCCTTTGTTCTGGATACCATACTCCTCATAATACAGCCTAAGACAGCATTCATCTTTTAGGCAGTCATATCATACAGTGCCTAGTCAACTACAACTTGTAAATCTTTTGCACATATTTCTGTTAAACCACATCTTCCCCATTCTATTGTCAGGAAGTTGTGTTTGTAGACTCAAGGACAAAGAATTATCTATTTCAAAAAAAACAGTCAAAGCAATGTAAAATACGAACTCACCAATTCATTTTTTGTGTTTAGGTTATTCTCTAGCTCTTCACAGCTCTGCTTTTGTAACATGGCCTCCTCTTTTAATGATTTGTTCAATTTGTCTTGATTTTTAATTTCCTCAAGGAATTTTGTTTGTTTGCTTTTAAGCTCTTCAGTTTCCATTATCTTCTTTTCCAAGTCTCTTTCTAGTCTTTGTACTTCTTCTGCCAATACAAATTTAATAGTTTATTGATCATTATATTTCCTATTTCAAGAAAGGTAAGAATATTTCTTAATAGCAAAGAACTCTTAAAATAATATAAATACAAGTCTACTTTTAAAATTATTCACTATGGTTTTGGGAAAAAAGACTATCTTGAACTAGAAAGCGATTTATATTAGGAAGTAAGGAAGCTATTATCATTTGAATAACAATTTAAAAAGATATCACTTTTCCTCCAACTATTTAATTCAATCAGTGTGTTCATAAATGAAGTTTTTTTCCCCTAGGTCTACTATAAAAAACATGCAATATTTTATTTGATATTAGTAATTACACTTTAAAGGATGCTGCAAGCATGTTTGCAAAATACTATGCTATCTTAAAATCCTTCAAAGGCTTCCCATAATGCTTAGGATAAGATCCAAAAAGTCTACATGAAGGACTGACGAGGCTCTTCATGATTTGGTCTCAAACTCTCTCTCTATCCTCATTTTCAAGCACATCCCACTGCAGTCTTTCTGAAATGATTCCAATTCTTCAGATTTGTGATGCTTCTTCTCATCTGCAGGCTTTTATTCACACCTTCTGCCTGGAACTGTCTTCCTCTACCTCCCACTGGCCTATTTTATATTTTCCAGGTCTTAGATTTAAAAACATCTGCCCTGATTTTACCCTCTCGCCAGGCTAGATGCTTCTCAGGAATGCTCTCATACTACCCTGCACCTCTGCTGTGGCCCTTGTCACACAGGGAGTTGTAAAATGTGATCAAATAGCTTAGATGTCTGCCTTCCCACTAAAGCTTTGTGAAAGCAGAAACTGCATCTATCTGGCTCAACACTGAATCCTAAGAGCTCAGCACATTAAAGACTTCTAATTAATATTCAAAGTCATGAATCATAAGTAGTTTATGAATCATAAGTAGTTTAAATATTTCCCCCAATAGGATATTTATATGATGACTTCTCTTTGCATTATTTATATTTTAAGGATTCTAAAACAAACTTTGGGGTAATAAATGTTGAGTTAGGGGGATGCCAAGCTAATAAAAACTTACCATATTCTGAAGTAGTGGATCAACCATTATGAAACTGTCATTTTTGTAAGTCAAAATGGACTAAAATCAATTTCAAATGGTTAAACACAGAGGCTCATTCCCTAACATTCTAAAATGGCTACGTTATACCTTCCTCTTTCTCTTCAAACTCCCCATACTCCTATTTTCTTTCTCAGTTGATGACCTCGTATTTCATGAGAAAACAGACATCACTAGTGGGAACCTCCTGATTTACCCACCACCAAAACAACAAAATTACCCACACCTGCACACATTTTCTCTCCTTTCTGATGAAGGAAGTGTCCTGTCCTCTTATTGACAGTCTTTTTTCTTTTTCTCTGACCTCATCTTCTTGTCTTCTAAAGGACCAAAAGAATTGAGCCATGATTTGTCTCTCCACTGCACTCTTGAATATTGTCTTTATTTGAGTACTAGCTTTGAGGTTTACCACATATGCTTCTGCTCATTTAGTGGTCTGGAGCTATATACATATATATTTTTTTTATTTCTAAACTTTTTTTTAAAAACTCATTTGTTAGATTAAAGGGGAGAGAAACTGTGGGAGGAAATTGGGAGTCTTCACCCAACTATCTCCTTTCTGTTCACTCTTCCATCTTCCACCTATAATCTAGCATTTGTCCCAATCATTCCTTAACTGCTCTTGTCAAGATCATCATCATATGTTGCCAATTTAATGCACCTCTCTGTGCTCATCTTACTGCTTCATGTCTCAGCAACATTCAACATAGCTGACCACTTCCTCTCTTGAAATCTTCTTCTCTGGGCTTTTGCAATTCACTATTTCCTGGTTTTCTCCTACTGTGCTGGCCTTTCTCATTTTTCTTAGCTGGCTCCCTTTCTTGCTCTTCCCAACTCCTGCCTGAGTGAGCTAATCAATTCCTCAACTATCATTTTTATGACTCTCAAACTTATAACTCTACTACAGATCTCTTTGAACTCCAAACTCCCATTTTCAACATTCTTCTTGGTTGTTTCACAGACATTCAAACTTAGCATTCTGATTTCCCCCATTTTTATAAACCATATCGCCATCCAAGCAATCAAGCCAGGAGCCTGGGAATTATGCATTAGAAGGTGCTGTTACTTCTACCTCCAAACTGATCCATTCATTTCACATCCACCATCTAAATACAGGCCATCAACATTTCTAGCCTAGAGCTCTGTAATTGCCTCTTCATATGTCTCTTTGGCTCCATTTTGCCTTGCTCCAAATCATTCTCTATCTTGTATCAAAAATAATCTTAATATATAAACTGACTCATGTTCCACCCCTGCTTAAAACTTGTCAATAGCTTTCCCCTGCACTTGAAATAAAATCCAGACAACCCCAACACCCTATGTCATCTCACCTTCCTCATCTCTCCAAAGTTTTTCTTCAGCTATCCTCCAGTCACACTGATCTTCTTTTAGTTCCTAACTCACCAGGAACTTTCCAACCTCAAACTACAAGCTGCTCCCTCTCCCTGAATGCCTTTGTTCACATGGCTACTCTATTCTTGCCTTTACCATGAGCTTCAATATCATTTCCTCAGAGAGCCTTTCATATCTTTACACCACCTTCCCAAAAAGGGCGCTTGTTCTCCTTTGTTACTTTAACTGGGTTTACTTGCTTTTTATCTGTCTTCTCCACTAAAACACAAGCTGCAGGAAGGCCAATACCATATGTCTTGCTCACCATTGTATCCTTAGTGCCAGATACAGTGCCTGGCTCACAGTTCATGCTCAATGACATTGTTTAATTAAATGATTTATGGTGTCATATTCCACACAATTTTTGATAGCATTATATATTTATTATGTATTTTTCGGGATAACTTCTGAATTATTCCTCTCCCACCTAAATTTAGTTGTTTTATTTAAAGTGTCACCTTACCTAAACTGAATCTCTCAAAAGCTTCATGTCTGGTCTGAGTGGTTACTGGTTGACCTTCCAAACTTTCCAGTGAACGGAGGTGAAAAATGGTAAACTGGAAGTAATGAGGAAGGGTCACAATAGGATTTTCAAGTAGGATCAGAGAAGTCAAATCTTGAAGTGGTTTCAACTTGCTTACATCTTGGAGCTGAAATGACATATGTTATTATTGGTATAATTTAAAAAGCATAAACAAACCTAAAGGAAGTATTAAGTCAGGGAAATTGCTATTAACATGGAAGGAATCTATTCATGAAATCCATTATCCAAAAGTAGTGTGTGAGGGGAAGAACAGAAAGGGAATTTTTGAATATCTATAGTGTATCAGGGCAGTATCAGGCATTTTCCATATATCATTTCATTGTGACTCCTCACAACAACTTATGCTATAAGACTCATCTTGATTTTACAGATGAAGAAACTGAGATTCAAAGAAGTTAAATGACTTACCCAAAGTTCAGATGTTATAAGTGAATAAAACAGGATTCGTTATGATTGAACAAGTTGAAAAATTTTTCGTAAATCTTCAGATAACAGTTACAGATATAACTAATGATAGTTAAATAAGGATATGTGGAGATACAGTTTTTTTTCATAAATCTTCCGATAACAGTTACAGATATAACTGATAGTTAAATAAGGATATGTGGAGATACAGTTTTCAAGTGAGGTTTTTATGTTTATCCAAAGAGGAATTTTAAAAGTTTGAGAAACACTACTACAAATAGCTAGTACAGATAAATTTCTCCCAAGTGAATGTGTATCACTCTCAGTGATGCCAATGTCAAATGTTAACAGGGATGAAAAAGTCATACAAAATTAAAAATAATCATAAATATTTATTGAATGATTTTACTGTTAACATCAGCTGACGCTGAGTACTACCCACGGATCAACAACTTTGAGGAATACTTGTGGCAAATTTTAGATTCATAGCTACCTCTTCCCATCACCCCAAAGCTCCAGGAGCTCCAAGGTGATGCTATACAACATGGAGTAGGGTTTGCGCTCTGAGGCCTTTGGGTCATCAGTGAAATTGTAGAGAGTCACCCTGCCAGATTTTATAAAGATGAAATAAGAAAGCATTGACAATGTTAACTACACAACATTAAACAAGTGTTGTTTATTATTACTGGCTTCCATTGGTGAAGGTTTAAGGAATATGACCTTAGAGTTATTGTTTTAAAGTATATCCAAATCCATCATTTCATCTGAGCCTGTAACATTCCTGTAAGACAAGCAAGGTAGAAATTGTTTTCTCCAACTTAAACAGTGAGTTTTATTTTTTATTTTTTAAAATTTATTATTATTATTATTATTATTTATGCATACAGCACCGGGTCTTCCTAGGTGGTCTCCCATCCAAGTACTAACCAGGCCCAACCCTGCTTAGCCTCCGAGATCAGAAGTCGGACTTGTTCAGGGTGGCATGGCCACAGACCATGGACCATGGCTTCACTGGGGTGCGAACCTAGGACCTTCTGCATGTAAAGCAGATGTGTTAACCGCTACACTATGGAATCACATCCTAAACAGTGAGTTTTAGAGAGATGTAGGGATTCTCTGAGGTCACAAAAGGCAAGTCTAAACGCATATTAAAAGGCACATCTTTTATTTTCTATTCTAAGATAGATATTCATTTTAAATTTAATGTTTTTACTTAGCAATGTTTATTGAACATTTAACTGTACAAATATTATAAGAAAATCATAAACTATACTCGAGAAAAATATATACCATTATCAGATTATGTGAACCATGATAACGAAGTTGCTCTACTTTAAAAAGCCAGTATTAACCGCCTAAAACACCTAACACTATAATTGAGATTAATTCATAAGTTTGTAAAATAGAAGTCTATTCCAGACATTCAGTAACCTGAATTCTGGCACAAAGTGTATAACTTTGGATAAGAGACTTAACCTCTGAAACTTTACTTGAAAATGGGAGTAAGACTACGCTACCTAACTCACAGTATTATAAAAAAATAATCCTTGCACTGTCTCCTTAACAAGTGTTCTCAGGCTCAAATGAAATGATAGATGTGAAAATGCTAATAGGTCAACTCTCAGGTACCATGGAACCATATAAAACCAGGACTGCCTACATTTAATTACCCTAGAGAATCCCAGGTTATATCTGAATGTGATGTTTGGTCAAGGGACCAAGGGACCTTAAGAGATTCCGTTTTTAAAAAACTTAATTTTTAATCTTTAAAAAAAATAAGCCCCCAAATTTAAAAAAATATCTTTTGCTACTTTGAATTACTTACCGATGATATCTTGTTGCCTTTCAGAATCAGGACTCGCAAAGATTTTAACTTCTTCCCTAACCATGCTGGAATATGTTCAATTTCATTTCCTGCAAGGTTTAGCTTTTGCAAATTACACATATTTTCTATGCCTTCAATTTTGCTGGAAACCAAAAGGTAAAATCAAATTTAGTAAGTACAATAATATGAGCTCTTCCACTGTATTTTTAGAATTATCAGCCTTGGTTTTATGTGGGGTTACTTTTCAGAATTCTAATTTATCAACTCTTTTCATAAATGAGAATCAAAAACAGTGGCTAAAAACAAACTTACCACAACAGGTTTGATAAACTCTTCTTTACTGTACCCAAGAACCCTACTATCTTGCTATCAAATTTTATGATCCCACAACATGAAAAGAGTCTGCCTTTGGCATTTTCACTAACCACTGTAAAGAGTACTAGTGAACAGCCAGGGGACAGCTGGAAAACTCAAAAGCACACACTGTGATATGTGCTACAGCCCTGCACAAGAGAAGATGTCCTTAATTATTACCTTAAGTCATCACCAAAAGATTAGCTGTTAACAATAGAATATGGCTGCCATTTTGAGCTGGTAGGCCCCCAGAATGATACTGCATTTATGAACATAAATATTTTAATCATAATATTTAAATTAATAAAACATTATCACTCATATTGATGAATTTTCACTGATGAACTATTTTCCCAAGTTGATTTCAATTTAATTCCTTGGTCAATTTTCTATACTGGGAAAATAATTCTAGGCTTCTTTATCTTCACTTTTATTTTGTTGAAGTTATGCTCATCAGAAACAGTTTTATGTTTTACAAAAATTTTACACTGAGGATTTGATTCACTAATCAGTTTTTTTCCCATTTCATTTTCGCCATATTAGAACTTCTGTCACTGTCAGTTGTTTTGGTTTTTTTGGCCATTAGATATACCAAGTCTAATGTGGGGGGAAGTATACAAATGTAAAGATTTTCAAGACTTGATTGTATCATTTTGTCTATAACAAGTTTTCTATGTGCAGTTTTACCCTCTGTCAGTTTTATTATATTTATTTCTCAGAGTAATATATATTATGAAGTGGAAATAAGACTGAGAGTACATTGGTTATAGCAATGAGCAAAAAACACAAGGAAAAGCAGAAGGATCAAAACAGGTTGAAAATCTTTAAGATCAAATTGACAGGGTTAAAACATATTGCTTCATGTCAACTTTCTTAATGTAATAAGACAGTGAATCAAAGACTCTATCTGGAAATACTTCCTGTCTCCTGACAATGTTAACTACACAACATTAAACAAGTGTTGAAAAATGGAATTAAGATAAAATCTGATATAAAAAATGTATCTCCTTTGATAATGTTAGATTAAGATATTATTCCCTACTTCAGTAATGTCAAAATCTGAAGGCAGTTATCATCTGTGAAGAGCTACACTATCAATGAATAAGGATCAAAGTGCCTGTTTCAAAAGCTTCTTTCAGTAATGTGGGAAGCATTAATCTACCTCTTTCACAAAGACAATGACTCTGCAATCTTCCAAATGTATCTCCTTTGATAATGCTAGATTAAGATATTATTCCCTACTTCAGTAATGTCAAAATCTGAAGGCAGTTATCATCTGTGAAGAGCTACACTATCAATGAATAAGGATCAAAGTGCCTGTTTCAAAAGCTTCTTTCAGTAATGTGGGAAGCATTAATCTACCTCTTTCACAAAGACAATGACTCTGCAATACTACCTAAAGAAGTACTTACCAGATTTTGTTATATGACAGATTGAGTTCACGTAATTTTAACAGCTTGTCCAACTTCTCAATCTTCCCTATTAGATTACAGCTGAGATTCAGTACTTCAAGTTTAACACATTTTTCCAAATTTTCAATATACTAATTGGAAACAAATGAAGAAATTTTATACAACAGATGCCTTGACAAAGCACAACATGTAAGTATGTGTAGCAGGGGCTGTTCTGATCAGTCACCAGAGAATAAGAAACCCTACTGCTCTCCTGGAGAATCTCTTGGTGCGGCCTTCCTCACGCCTCCAAACTCTGCTTGATCCTCAGCAGACAATACTTCCTCCTAAGAAGATCAAGACTATCCAACAAGATTTCCTCCACCTCAACTTTTCCTTCTCCTCAACTTTTCCATGCCCCTCTCCCCTCCTCTCCTTATTTCTTCAAAGTTTAACTAGGTACTTAGGCTCTTGCATAACCTTACCCATCTCCTCTCCCCATGCTCTTGCATCTTCAATCTCTTTCTCTCCTCAAGATCCCTTGAAGGATCTTCCCCTCAAGTTTAAAAACAATCATTAGTTAACAAATATTCATTACACACTTACTACATACCAAGTGTGGCACCAGGCAATGGAGATGCACCAGTAAAGTAGACAATTACCTTGATGCACGGAGCCTATGTTTGACATGCTCAATCTCCTTTGTATAAAACAAATCACCTTGCATTGAACTTGTTTTTAAGGTCAAGCCATTGTCTCCTCTCCCTTCTATGCCACCATGTTCTCGCAAGAGTTCTGCACATTTGCTCATTCTGCCTTCCATTCACTCCTATTCTATTGGTAAGGCAATATATCTTCTGCCCTTACTATATATTTAGACAGTTGTCTCTAAGATCGCCATTTATTCATCCATTCCACAAATATTTATCAAACATAAATTAAGTGCCAGGAGCTGTTCTAGGTACTGAACATACAATGGTGAATAAGGAAAACAAAGTTCTTGTTTTTATTCACAGATAAAAGCAAAGAAACAAACAAAAATTTCAGACAATGAAGCATACTAACAAGAAAATAAAGATAACATAATGTGACAGAATGCAAAGCACTAAGAGAACAGAGGAAGTACACCAAGTTGACGCCTTAATAACAAGAAGCCAGCTGTGTGAATACGTGGGGGCAGAGAATACCAGGCAGAAGAAAAAAAATGCAAAGGCCCTAAAAGAATGACTTCTAAGTTTTCATCCTATCTGACTGTCCTGTAACATTTCATATCATCCTTACCTGCCTGAAGTTCTCCCTCTTTTAGCCTCAATTCATCATATTGTTGGATCTTCTGTCCTAATAGCTCATTCAGGCTTCTTTGTTAGGTCTGCCTCTCTCATGCCCTCTCTGATTCTCCTTCATTATTTCTCCTCTTAATCCTAGGCATTCTTCACACTAAGCTCTAAGTTCCCAGAAATCACAACCTAAGCTTATTTACCTCTGTATCTACTTGACAGCCTAATGATGCCTGACATATAAGACCCACATGATAAAGATTTACTAATTTGATATTTCATTTCTTCAATTTTCAAACTCGTGTTTCTCCTTTTTCTTTTAATTACACAAGACATAAATATATTCTAATAAAAAATTTTAAACAAACCAAAAAGCTCTCTTCATCAAGTCCCCAGGCCCCTGCAAAAAAAATTCCACTGTTCAAAGTTAACCATTGTTAAGAGGCTGGGGGATACACATCCAAACCTTTCTATTAATTTATATCCATATATACAGAATTTTTGAAATTTTTTTGAGTCAATAATGTATAAAATAATAGGAACTTATAAATCTGAAGATGTCATACTTCTGATGCAGAACTTTCACTGGAAACAATAAGAAGTCTGCTACAAAGTAGGTGACAATAGGATGAGATATTACTGTAAATCTAATTTAATCCTTTTTTCAGTTTTAAAGCACAGAAACATCAAAAACAATGTCGATATTCAGAAATATTGGTAACCTACCCTAAATTTCTTGCCACCATCTTTAGAAAGTGAAAGATTCAGAGATTTTACCAATGCCAAATTGTCTTGTTTAGTAAGTTTTTTAATAAGGGCCTCTGTGATATATCGGACTCCTGCATGTGAATCAGCTTCTGAAATTACAGAAACATCATTATTAGCAGAGGTAGTCATGAATACTCTGAAAAACAAATTGTTTTAATGTTATGTAACAAAAATAAATTTTTTTCTAAGCCATGCAAATGTAAAAACAGCTGACTAATTCTAATTGCAATGTTTTAATAACATTTTATTTTATATAACATTTCATAATAATGACAATAAGGTTTATACTCTATCAGTATTAGCTGTGTGCCGACTTTGTGCTAAATTTTAACATTCGAAAAATTCAACTTGTACAATAAACCTTTGAGAAATTACTATTCCCATTTATTTTTTAAAAAGTTATACTAATTTTCTCAAAATCTTGCAGCTAGTAGTATGCAAATCCAGTACCTGAACCCAGGCAAACCATCTAAAACCTACACTTTTAATTAAAATTGCTGCAGATAAAGTCTGTAGCAATTCTTAAAAAATAAACTGGCACGATTTAGTTATTTGTTTTTACAATGCCAAGCTAAAGTTAGGAAATGCTGGAATTCTTAGAAATCCTCTTTTCCTGTTTCTTTTTTTTTTAAGCGGTGAGAAACTCAGATTTGTTAAATAGAGAAAGAGGTGATCACATCACATTTAATAGAGATAAAGTACTAACTTGATGGATAGGATAGCACACTCCATCCTAAGACTTTTCTGGATATTGCTGTCAAAGTGTGTTAAAGCCATGTTACATTTACAAAAGAAGCCATAAAAAGAAAACTGCCTCATGGTTCTTAGAAATTAATTAAATTAATAAAAAAATTAATCTTGGGTTCAGATCCAAGCTGTGCACCAAAGGCTCCCTATGATCATTTGTAATAAGTTAATATTATATTTATTTTGGTTCAAAATAAAATAGATCTTTTTCTTTAACTTGGGCTTTTCTAGGAAAGAAACTGGCTAATCTAGAATATTAATCAATATTAGAAATAGCAATGTATCAACTTATAGCAAGGTTATAGTCTAAACACAATGCTGATAATGTTTACTAATAAAACTAATCAGACATTCAAGTCAATAGAGTTTGATGTCTGTGATTTAATGATTTAGCAAATAAATTACATACTTTTCTTTCACATTTATTTGTATTAGATTCTCAGGAAAAAAAAAAATTATTTTTGAAAACAGATTCCCAGACTAACAGAATACTTTTAAGAAAAAAATAAAAATCTTGGTCGAAGATATGTATGTCCTTTTGTGGAAATCAGTCCATTCACAGATAATCAGTTTGTCAATAAGCAGACTGGAATAGCCGAAGAGTGGATAACATTTTTATACTGAATCAGGGCACTCCACTCTGAACAAATATGCCCTCTCTCTAACCAAGGATGATGATACCTTTGGCAGATGAGCTGTAAGGCACTCTCCCACCATAGAAAATAAAGATTCCTCTTTCTGGAAACTTCCTTCTCCTAACCCTTTCAGACATCTTCACTGTCACCCAGAAGCCTCCATCCCCCACTGTCCTTATATAATATCTGTTAATTAAAATGACAAGTCAAGGTAGTACCAGATATACCTTACATTTGAACCAAAAATGTAAGTTTGGTATTTCCCATCTCTACTTAAGAGTATGTGATCAAATTCTTAGATTAGAAAGCAATACCTTTATTGTCTTGGTAGTCCAAAAGCATAGTGTTTTCATCTGAATTCTCATCTTGCTCACACCACTGCCCTCCAGAATGAAAAGGCAGAGTCTCGGATCCACTTAAGGGTGAAAGTGACCTAGATCTCATACTGAACATAAGAGATGATGGACTAGGAGAGTGAGATGGTGATGGCATCTTTGGTACGGGAAGTTTTCGCTGAGAACCTCTCTTCATTGCAAGAATAAAAGCCAAATGTCCATCAAAACCTGTAAGAGTTTTCAGTATATTTAACAAGGTTAATTTTTAGAGCTATCAAAACTATTAAATCAATCTATTTCTAGAATTTTCAAGACTACAAAGTTATAAACTCACACTACTCTAAGCTGATTGGAAACAGACATTATTTCAAACATTGCTGATCACTTTACCAGAGGGAAAAGAGACCTCCATAGGTTCTGTATGGACCCAGTCTCCAGCCAGAAGTCTTACCTGCCATTTCTGTTCTCAATTTATTGGACCTAACTAGTCACAATGCCCCTTCTACCCACACAGGGTCCTAGAAGGCAGGAAGCTGGAACTATCTGACAAACAGCTGTATTCAATACTGATGAGCATTCTCTCCTTCCTGAAAGTTTCTTCCTTTAACTTCTGGGACACCACACTCTGCTGGTACCCTAATGCCTCCCTAGACCCTCTTTGGCCTCCTCTGCTGGCTCACACTCCTCTATTCAATCTTTAAATGTCAGAGCTCCTCAAGTCTCCTCTGGCCTCTAATTTCAGTTTAGATAATTTACTACCCATGACTCCCAATGTCACCTGTATACTGATATTTATATCTTCAATCTAACCTTTCTCTGAGTTCCAGACTCCTATTACTAATTGCCTGCTTGATACATCATTGGCACCCTAAATTCAACATATCCAAAATGAATTTATCATTTCCTCCATTCCTCCCTAATTTTTCTCCTATCCTGTTTCTCCTTCCACACTCCCTAACTACTGAACAATGTTCATGGGAATAAGATAGAAAACTGGGAGTTATTCTTAATGTCTTTTTTCCCCACACCCAATCAATCACCAACTTTTGTCAATTGTACCTCCTAAATCTCTCAAATCAGTTTATTTCTATCTCCACCCTCAACTACTCTAATCCAAGCCCTCATCAAACTATGTAATAGCTTCAACCTGATCTGTCCACAAGCTCTCTTGTCTTTCTCTTCCATGGCTACATTACAGTCAGACAGCAAGAGTGATCTATTTAGAAAGTAAATCTAGTCTACAGCTATGCCACCCTGAACAAGCCCGATCCCGTCTGATTCCGGAAGCTAAGCAGGGTCAGGCTTGGTTAGTACTTGGATGGGAGACCACCTAGGAAGACCAGGTGCTATAGGCGTAAAAAACAAAAAATAAGGAATTGTAAGCTGACAAGGTCCTTGCAATCTGTGAGCTCAACCAAGGGTTGCCTTGCATAAAAAAAATAATAATTTTTAAAAAAGTAAATAAAGAGTAAATCTATCAGTCAGAATTGAATGAAATATTTACCATGACCTATGAGGTCCCCCCACGATATGGCCCTGTCTCTCTAGCTTCACTTCTGTCACTTATTTCCTCACCTCTGTGGGCTCCAGCCACAATGACTTCCACATATAACTCCTTCTGCCAAAAATGTTTGTCCTCGGTCTTTTATTTTTAACCTTGTTTCTCAATTATTTTTTTTACACAAAATTGACCATCTTAACCATTTTTAAGTGTACATTTCAGTGGTATTAAATATTCATAATGTTGTGTAATCTTCACCACCATCCATCCCCATAACTCTCATCATCTTATAAAACTGGATTCTATACCCATTAAACAATAACTCCCCATCTCTCCTTCCCCTGCCCCGGCAACCATCATTCTTTCTGTCTCTATGATTTTGACTAAGTATCTTATACAAGTAGAATCATACAGTATTTGTCTTTTCATGACTGGCTTATTTTACTTAGCAGAATATCCCAAAAATTCATTCATGTATAGCATATGTCAGAATTTACTTCTTTAACACTGAATTGTATTCCATTGTATTATATTCCACAGTTTGCTTATCCATTCATCTGTCGATAAACACTTGAGTTGCTTTCATGTTTTAGATATTGTGAATAATACTGTTATGGATATGTGTGTACAACTATCTTTATAACATCTTTCTTTCAGTTCTTGGGTATATATTGAGAAGTGGAATTGATGGATCATATGGCAATGCTATTTTTAATTTTTTGAGTAACTGCCACATTGTTTTTCACAGCAGCTATACCATTCTACATTACCACCAACAGTGCATGGGGTTTCAAATTTCACCATATTCTTACCAACACCTGTTATTTGTTTTTGATAGTAGCCATCCTAATGAGGAGGAAGTGGTGTCTCACGGTATTTTTTATTTGCTTTTCCCCAATTAGTGATGTTGAGAATCTTTTCATGTGTCTATTGGCTGTTTATGTTTTCTGAAGAAATGTTTATTCAAGTTATTTGCCCATTTTTATATCAGGTTGCTTTTGCTGTTGTTATAGTTTTAGGAGTTCTCTCTATATAGTCTAGATATTAATCCATTATCAGATATATGGTTTACAAATATTTTCTCCCATTCTGTGGGCTGCCTTGTTACTCTGTTGGTGTTGTCTTTTGATGAACATTTAAAATTTTTAATGAAGTCCAACTTGTCTACTTTTCTTTTGTTGCCTGTGTCTTTAGTGTCATATCCAAGAAATCATTGCCAAATTTACTGTCATGAAATCTGGATATTAATCCATTATCAGATATATGGTTGACAAATATTTTCTCCCATTCTGTGGGCTGCCTTGTTACTCTGTTGGTGTTGTCTTTTGATGAACATTTAAAATTTTTAATGAAGTCCAACTTGTCTACTTTTCTTTTGTTGCCTGTGTCTTTAGTGTCATATCCAAGAAATCATTGCCAAATTTACTGTCATGAAAATTTGCTGTATTTTCTTCTAAGAGAGTTCTAGTTTTAGGTCTTATATTTAGGTTTTTGAGTTGAATGGCTTGAGTTAATTTTATATATATAGTGTTAGGTAAGGGTCCAACATCATTTTTTTGCATGTGGAAATCCAGTTTTCCCAGCCCCATTTTTGAAAATACTGCCATTTCCCCATTGAATGATCTTGGAGCCCTTGTCAAAAATCATTTGACTATACACGGAGGGCTTATTTCTGGGCTCTTTTCTATTCCACTGATCTACATCTGTCTTTATGTCAGTACCATGTTGTTTTTATGACTGTAGCTTTGTAGTAAGTTTTGAAATCAGGAAGTATGAGCCCTTCAGCTTTGTTCTTTTTAAAGATTGTTTTGGCTATTTAGTGTCCTCAGTCTTTTAATCATGCTAATTTTTAGTATTCCTCTAGTGATTAGCTCAACTGTTGCTTCTCCTGAAAAGTTCTATAGGGCAGAATAAGTCCTCAGTTATACACTCTTAATCAATTCCTATTTTTTCCTCAAATAATCACAGTATGCAATTTTATATTTATTTGTTATTACTTGCTTACTATCTGTCTCTGTTTTAGACTGTAAGCTCCATGAGACCCTCTGTTTTGTTTATCACTGTCTCCTCCAGTCTAGCATAGTGCCTAGCACCTAGCAAGAACTCAATAAATATTTGTTGAATGAACAAATGAATGAAGTTATTTCTCACTCGTCCCTCTCCCTCACCCATCAAGATATCAATTCTAGTTCTGAAATATTTCTAAATTCATCTCTATCTTCATAGCTCTCACCCTAGATATAACTTTTATCATCTCTTGCTTAGACTATTATGATACTCCCTTAACCAGCTTCCAATCTTCCTTTACTTCACCCTCAATCCCTTCTCTACCTTTGAATCACTTCTTCATAAAAACAAAAGAAGTTTGATGGTTCTCATTGTTTATAAACCTAAGTATTTCTGCACCAAACACAGGACTCACCATAATCTGGCCAAACTTTCTGGACTAATTTCTTACTCCTCCCCACCATGCAACCCGCACTCCAGTCATCTTTTTATTATTAACTAGACACATCATGAGTTTCTGTTTGTGGATTTCTCTTTCCTTAAAATGGCATCCTCTTCTTCTTCTCTATCAACTAAAATGTCACTTTATTTGTGAAGGCTTTCCAGAAATGCATTTGTTTCAGTTCGAGATCGTCCCTGCTTATTATCACACTGAACATACATCTACCGTGGAGGGATAATGTCTTATTCATTTCTGAATTCCCAACACTCAGTGGTCACGAGTGTATCTAACATTTTGCAACTAGATTCAATCTGTTTAGAAACCATACTTTTAAGAGTGAGTGTTCTCTCTCTGTATATTGATATGTGTGTGTGTTTGTTGCAGTATACTATATATAAAAAAGTGCACAAATCATAAGTATATAGCTCTGAAAATTTTTATACAGTGAACACAAGCTGCGTAACCAGTATCTAGATTAAGAAACAGAATATTACCAGAACCCCAGAAGCCCTCATATATCCCCTTTCAGTAATTAACCTCCACACATGGGTAATCACTATCCTGATTTTTATTTTTTAAGTTTACGTAAATGAAATAATAGTGTATCTTTTATATCTGACTTTTTTTTGTTAAACATTGTGTTTGATATTCATTCATGTCTGTCTCATGCTATTCAAAAAACATCTAATCACTTTAGACTCCCATGCCTACTATTGCTTGTCCACAAACTCAACTTTAATGAAGTTTAAGTTTTCCAGAAGTAACTAAGCATTTATCGATGAAAGGGACCTTAGTCAAATTTCTTTACTTTTCATATGAGAAAATTAAGGCCCAGAATGGTAAATGACTTTGTCAGATACAATGCTAGCTGTAGTAATGATAAGAATTAGTTCTCTTCTCAAACTAATTTGTAAGTCCAATCACATAATTAATCTAGTAGAATGTAAGTTCCATGAGAGTAGTAATATTGTTCACTGATGTATTCCCAGCCTAGAACAGAGTCTAGCATATAGTAAATAATTAATATTTATTGAATGAAATATTCATAAAGAACATGGAACTGATAAAATGCTATTTAGCACTTCGACAAAAGGATATCTTCATGAGCAATATTAGTCCTCAACTCCAAGAGTCCTAATTTGCAAGGTTAGGTTTATACAAAAAAGATTTTCATAACAACCAATTGCTCTTATAAAGTATATTCAGTCTAAAAACACTGTAAAAATTATAAATTTGACAGATTTTAGACAAAAAATATCTTATAAAATGTATAGGCTGCATTAACAATAATCCTATTTCCACTCAACATCTAT
>NW_006440132.1:1084844-1086835 GCF_000325575.1 Pteropus alecto
AACGTAGACAAAACACGAATTATTTTTTTAAAAAGTTCTTTTTAGTCTAAACATTTTGGATAGCTCAAATCTTAATGCCATATAAATTGGTTTTAGAAATATTATAATGGTTTGATGTGTGAATATTTTTATATATAGCACACCTTCACAGGTACACGGGTATTATTAACACAAGCTAAGATTATGAAGAAACTTATTTTTTAAATGGTTGGAATATATACAGTATATGTAAAAGAGAGCTGCCATTAATATATTCAATCAGTTAACCAACATTTAGTAGATGTAATACCTTTCAACAACTATACAGTCATTCCAGGAATACTAATCTTGTCCAAAACATTTCTGAAATTCCTCTTTAGGTCCTGTTCTCAGAATTAATTTATAAGTCTCACAAGAAAATCAGACCCATCATTTCACCTCCATTTTTTTTTTTTTAATTTTCTCAGGTTGATCGTTAACTTTTATCATGTGCCAAATATTGTGATAAGCTCTTCCATGTATCATTGCATTAGAAGGATTAAATATAATAACTTATGAAACAGGTGTTATTTTCTCTCATTTTAAAGATTAAGGGGTTAGATAATTTGTTTGAAGTCCCATAACTAATTGGTTAAGCCAAGACGTAAAATCTGATCTGATTCTAAAGCCCATGTCTTCATTACCATGTCATATTGCTGAGTTTTCTGGAGTCCAGATCATGTTTGATTTGCTCTTTAGGGCCTAGTATGGTGCTTTACACAAAACAGACTATAAATAAATGCCACTGACAGTAGTTAATAGATGACATATATTATAAAAGTTATTGAAGAAAAAACAAAATTTAATACAATAGCATCACTGAACTCATGATCCAGCTTCTTAAGGTGACTAAAGAGAACAAAAACATGCTATATTTGTTTTTAAAAAGTATTATTTCACAGTTACACAGTACAATATGACAACTGACTTGTTCCAATAGTCCAGTTCACTTTAAATTGCACTTATGTCTTTACTTTCTCTTTCATTTTTTTCATGTTAAACCATCCCGTCCTTTTAACATTTCTTCTCAATATCCTAACTCGTTTTTTCTCCAGATACTGTATGCCATCCGATCTCATGATACTCGTCAGGATACCCAAACCATCCTTTATCCCTGTCATTCCCCACTGACACCTGGCACGCCCCAGCCCCTCCCTCCTCCTCTGGGTGGCGGGACCCCCCACCCTTCTCGGCGCTACACCCCAACGTCCACACCTTCCGACACTCTAGTCCTCTTTCCTTAAATGCCCCCGCAACGCCAACTCTGACCGCTTCCCTTCTCATCCAAACCTCCCTCATTCATCCTCCTCCCCACGCCCGTTCCGGGCCCACCCCTCCTTCCCATCCAATCCCAAATCCCAGGCACACGCCCCCGCCCCGAATCCACCTCGAGCTGGCCCAGGCCTTCCCGCCTTTGCCGCCGGCCCCCACCGTTCCGTCCGGATGCTGGAGAATGCCTTCGACCAGGTCTGGCACTCACCGCTGAGAAGCCAAGGGGAGCGGGCCTGCGGGACGAGGCCGGGGTGGAGACGCGACCCTCGTTCGCTTCAGGTGCCCAGCTGCGCGGCAGCCATTTTGTTGTGTTGTGCCGGTTGCTGTGGGCCCGCGCGCGCTACGTGGGCGGAGCCTGACGAGGCCACGCCCCTTTCCGGAGCCGTAGGGGGCGGGGCGGGGCTTCCCTCCGCCTGTGCCGCCTCAGTTGCTGGCGCGCGAAGGCGCGGGACGCATTGGCCCCGAGGCTTCTAGAGTGTGCGAAGCCTGCACTGGGCGTGGTTTCCTGCGGCTGTCGCTCTTGAGCGCATCTCCTGTCGCTAAGGCGAAGCGGCAGAAGCCTCCCGCTCGGGCTCGGACACGCTCTTTGGCGGCTGAGTCAGAGGACGACCTGAGGGACCAGCGAAATGCTGTCGCCAAGCTCCCAAGCTTCCGATGCTGGCCGTCTGGCTTTGAACTTGCGTGCCTCGAAGCACGCTCTT
>NW_006440132.1:1086876-1113290 GCF_000325575.1 Pteropus alecto
AATTCTCTTCAGGGACCAACAGCCAGACGTAGGCGAACCGCTGAGCGAACGCGGCTTAGGTTCCAGCTGCCCCCCGAAGTTAAGGGAGCAAGACCAGCTTGGAAATCCGGGCATCGAATATTCCTGCAGGCTGTGGAGAATATTCCTCTGGTTGGTGACCGGAAAGCTAAAACAAGAAGTATTTGAGGAAACTCCGGTTGGGGCTTACCTAAAGTGCTGCATTTCACCTTACATCCAACAGATAGCTTAAGAGAATTTATCAGATACAGTGCTGGGTACTAGGGGAATAGTGAATTTAAAAAAATTTTTTTACCAAGGACACTCTCCTCCGCTCTAGCCTCCCCTTTTTAACCTTGGACCTTGGACCATGTCACCATCAGAGGCTGCATCATCTCCAGGAATCTCCAACACAGTCACTACTTCTCTTTTCCCATAATCCTCCAATCTTAACAGCTCGCTTGCCCCAAAGACCTCCATTCCAGCACAATTCTTAAGTTCATCGTGACCTCCAATCTCTTGTTCTTACCATTTTCTCACAATTGGTTTCTTTCTTCATCATAGAATTCAAGGTCCACCTAACACTATTTTATCCATGCCTCAGTTTCCTCATCTGTGAAATGGGATAATCATGCCGACTTCCTACAGTTTTCCTGACAATTATAAAAGTTAATGCATGTGTAAAACTCAGAACAGTGCCTGCCCAAGAGTTAAGTTCTCAGTATGTTTTAGTTATTTTATTTTTAGGCAAAGGTTTTCCCAGGAGACATGATACCTCATCCTATGGCCCGAAAGAAGAAAAGAATTTAGTCAAGAAGTAAGGGAGTGGGGAAGAATTTGCTTGGCAAAGGAAACTAATGCAAACCCCAGGAGGAGGAGAAAAGAAGTTTGTTAATGATCTGGACGTTAAGTAGATCATTATGGCTGCCAAAAATCAGGAATGAGGAAGCTAAAGCTGGAAGGGGCCTTATTATAAACCACATTAGGCACTTGTAATTTTTCCTTAAGGCCGTGATGGTTTCAGAAATAGAAAATTCATGTGACTTCCGACAGGGGGCACCGTTTCCATTCATTTTTATGTGAATGATGCCCCCGTCTTCACTATTTATGCAACACAGAAGGAAGCCTTTTGAATTGTAGAAAAGTCAAAATTCCTGCAACGCTCCACATTTTAACTTAGAAGGAAGATGTATGCATTTTTTAATCGAATTTCAGGTGCTATTAATTAGTTCAGAATATGTATATTGCTGACTTTCAGTTCATTATTTTTTTGTTTGTTTGTGTTGTCACTCACTTCTTTTTCTCTTTTCTCCCAGAGAGTTGGATTTATTGTGTAACCTCACTGCTACGCCCCTCAAAGTCTGTAATGATATTCACATGGGATCCATTATCACATCATGGTATGTTGGTGTCATTCATTATGAATCTTATAAGTAACCATCAAAAATATACACAAAATCCAGAGAATGGTGCAAAATGCTTATTTTTCCCTTTAGTAGTCTCTCGGTCCATATCCAGTCAACCTTAGATGGGTACTGTCCAATCCCTTTGCCAGTTTCCTCCTTCATCCAGACACAGTACCCACCTTAAGCCTTAGAGATGTCAGAGGGGAAAGCTTTATGTGCTAATCTGAACATTAATTGCCTCTTTTAGCACGCTAAAAGAGTAAGGATAGGAAAGGAGTGAGGGCAACTCTTATATTCAACACTTTTGTATTTATCTGATAATATGAAGAAG
Organism: Pteropus alecto; assembly: GCF_000325575.1. Lineage (NCBI taxonomy): Eukaryota > Metazoa > Chordata > Mammalia > Chiroptera > Pteropodidae > Pteropus > Pteropus alecto. The sequence continues at coordinate 1,088,611 of NW_006440132.1, forward strand.
TTGTTATTCTTCTGAGTTGCATTTACAATATAAATATTAGGCATGGCACAGTGACCTAGCTATTCTTCAGTTTTTTTTCCAAATGATAACAAAGCTATTCTGTTAGTTTTAACTTGCCTCATGTTTCTCAATTCAGTTTAATTATTTTGTGGATTTGCTTTAAAAGAAAATCAGACTAATTTGTCAGGCAGGGATGATAGCTTCTATTAATTCCATTTCTGTTTGTGACTTGCTAGTGTGACTTTGAAAATTAACTGAATTACAACTCTATTTTTAAATAAATGTTGATATTTTTAGTCTCATAGAGTAAGGTATAATTTGCAATATAAAATCATGTACTATGTCTAAATGCAAATTCTTCACTAGACATCTATGAATATTGATATATGAAATAACCTGACTCTATGTAAGAATATAGGAAGACCTGCCACTGTCTGCAAAATACCAAATTCCTTGCAAAGCCCTTGATAATCTTTCTTCAATGTATTGAGTTTGGTTTTTTTTTGTTTGTTATTCTTGTTGTTATCTCTCTCTGCTCTCCTCTTTGTTTTGGCTAAATATACTAAAATCCTATTATGTGGCAGGTCTGTGGGAATGCAAAGGTGAATGAGATAGTTTCTGCCCTTAAAGAGATATGACAGTCTAGTGGGAAATACAAAAATGATAAGGCACTATGACCATGGACTAGAATTAGAGATTTGATATTCTATGTGAATCCATATATGGGTTTGGGTCCCGAATGGGAAGGAGCTACAATGTTCAGCGATTCATAATAACCCTACTTAGATTAACTTTGGGCTGTTTCCAGTGCCATGGTTTGTAGAGACACCATGACTCAAGGTGTCTGCTTTGTAAGTTCAGATCTACTCTAAAGAGGGCTAGGACAGGCCTTAGGTGCAACCCCAAATTCCTCTGTCTCCGAAACCAAACTGTTATTTATCATTCACCTCCCTAAGGCCAGCGTAGCTCTCTCATATGACCAGAGAATATTGAAGACCAAAAACAGCCTCCAAATATGATTTTCTTATGTCCAGCTTTGAAATATTTTAAGCTCTAAATTTCCATAACTTCCTTCCTAATTTTAAAGCTTTTTTAAGTTAACATTTTGAATTTCTACAAAAGGGAAAGCCCTTTTCAGAAGAGCTCTAGCTAATACAGATGAAATGACCTAATTAGGAAGTCATCATTTTATAATCCTTATCATATTTGATTCAGACAAGGATCATCGATAGCTATTAGAACCATTACATGAATTATTACTGGTCAATAAGATATTCACTTGCTCTCAAAATATCACCCCACAGATTACTTATTTATTACAAAAGGAAAAGTACCTTTATAAAAGGAGTTGAAGGAAGGATAACTAAATTACTTTTTCATTTTTTATTTTCTTTGGCATTCTTCCCAAATCCCATTGGAACAATAGTAAAGATATCAAATGGGAATAAATTCAGAATAGCATCAGAAAGGGAAGTGAACTAGAGGTAAATTTTAAGAAGAAGGAAAGATGAATTTGTAACACAGGTAAATCAGAGATGAGGAAGGTGTTGTCTACAATGGGAGACGGCCATGATGGAAGTGGGAGACAGAAAAGCTTCCTATCCATGAGCCTACTAGGATATCACCACATGGGCATCTTAGAGGCAACTCAAATTCAACATGTACAAACTAAACTTATATCTCTGTCCCTCCTCCCCACAAAGAAAACTGCTCCTCCTCCTCCTATATATCTCATCTCAGCAAAAAGTATCTCCTATCACTAATTGTTCAAGCCAGAGACCTGGGAGTCATCCTTGACTCTGCCTATTCACACCCAATCGCCAAGTCCTGCTCCGCAAATATTAGAATACTATTGTCAACTCCCACTTCTCCATTCTACCATGTTGTCTGGACATGCCAACTTCACTTCCTTACATCTCAACCCTCTCTAGTTTGGCTTGTCTCTACTGCTAGACTACACTCCTGTCAAGATCACCAATGACATTCATAGTACCAAAACCAAAGAACAGCTTTCTGACCTTGTAAATTAAAGTTCTGGCAGGAAACAGAATTTACTTTATAAACAAGTTCCCTATACACCTGAAAAACTTAAATCCACAGAAAAGTCCAAATCTTTAATTGTGAGTTTGGAACCCCTCTAACAAACTCTTTTCTAGAGCCAAAACAAATTGTAGAATTGATAGATTTCACTATCCTGTCCTTGCCAGAAAAGTGCTCACAAGAGTGAAACTGAGAAGGCAGCAGAAACAGAATTAATGCTTTGCATTCCGCTAACATGAGTTGAGTGTGTACTATGTATCAGGCCAGGTGCTATTTACCCCACTTAAAAAGCACATTTATTAAACTATAATTTAAATAACATATAATTCACCTGTTTTAAGTGTATAGTAATTTAATTCGCTCATGCCCGTTTGCATGTAATCTCTCCATTCCCAGTCCTAGCTCCAGGCAATAACTATCTACTCACTGTTTCTATAAATTTGCCTTTTTTGGACATTTATCCAACATGGTTCAAATTTACCCAAGACGATTTAATAAAAGAAGCAAAATACAGAAATTTGGGCAAGCGGGGTTAAAGAATTAAATAAAGGAATGATAAATTACCCAGAGACTAGGAACTGAACAAGGAGCCACGATCATCTCTGACTACAGCAGCAATAAGAGGGAGGAATAATAACTACTGTTTGAAGATGTCGTGAAGTTTGGAGATATCACATGTAAATAGCCTGGCTTATTGCCTGGGCTATAGGAGCTACTAAAGAAATTGTTATTAATGTTATTGGTGTTCATTTTGTTACCCCAATATATGAGAATCTCTCTGATCGGAATATGTCTTATATTTCTTATAGCACCTATTAGAAATTCTTGAACTTAGAAGTTTTATAATACTGTAATTTAATATTAATGGATTTTTTCTTATTTAATCAGAATAACTTCTAGGAAAATAATGAGGTTGTACAAAGCAGGAATATAGCATAGACAGGGATACTAAGGCTTTGAGTAATTAATTCATGAACTATACAAGCTGAGATCACCAGAATTTCTAAATAATAGCCAGTGTCACAAACCAAAGGTCTGATAGGCCATATATAACTTTCCTAGATTCTTTTCAATAGATTTATGGAATGTAAGAACTAGAGAGAATCTCAGGGTTCTAGAATCTCATCTAGCTAAACTTCAGTTTACAGTTAAGATTATTATCTTTCAATCATAAAAGGTAAAATTATTTTCTTACATAGAAATGATCAGGCTCTAATGTTTAATCATTGGCAGGAGCTGCCTAGAAAGAGCATGGCCTCAGCTTGAAAGCTAAGGTATGTCTTGAAGGCATTAATACCTGGAGGCTGCCAAGCTAACATGCTCCTTGCAGCTAGTTGGCAAGTTCTTCAAGGGAAATCTCCATGGTTACCACATTGCTGTTGACTACCATTCTATTGCCAAGGTGCATAAAGTATGCACTGAGGGTGTTGGTGCCTGATGGCAAGTATTCTTTTGTTGTACTGAGGGAGGAGTCTCCTGAACCAAGAGGTCCTGGCCTCTTGTCATTGTTTCTTCTTTTTTCCTTTTCCAGTTTTATCAAGATATAATTGACTCTCTTGTCATTAATGCTAAGCACCACGTTACAAGTCAAAACCATACTACTGAGGTCTTATCTCTCAATGCCGCAATGGAGACTTGAGCATTTTTAGCCAGCCTGTTATTGGGGTTTCCTTGAGATCAAGGAAACCCCAATAACAGGGGTTTCCTTGATAGCATGAGTCTAGGGAAGCTGAGCCTAAGGAAGGTCAAAATGGCAGACAATGTGCTATTATCAGAATAATCTTCCCAGATCCATGTAGCTCAATGGAAGAATCTGAACTCCTCTTAGCTCTCTCTCATAATGGTTTCTGAGGACCTCCTTAGTACTTAGGCTTTAGGTGGCCTTCACTTACAGTGACACTTAGGTTCCCGTTGGTATCCTGAAAGGATAAAGTGAAAGAGATCAAACTGAATCTTAGGAGATGGTTCCTTAGAAGACACTCTACTTCTAGTTCAATGGTTCTTAGTCTTGGTTTCATAGTTAATCATCTGAGGAGCTTAGAAATACTAATGCCTGCCTACCCCACAGAGGGATCTTGATTTAATCAGTCCACAGTATGGCCTAGGACTCAGGATTTTTAAAAGCTCCCCAGATGGTTCTAGTGTACAGCCAAAACTGAGAACCGACTATTTGGGTTGATGGTGGAACCTAAAGAAGCATCATTTGGCAAAATCAGCATGTGAGTTTTTCATTTCAATTTGTTTAATTCATTTTTTCAGTAAATAAGGCAAATATGACTCAGCCCTGCCTACCTGGTATAGCTACAATTATATAGGGAAATTCAGATAAGTAGAATATAAAAAGAGAATGACAGAACTATATGAGAAGTGTTGAAAGTCAGTAAGAATAGGTTTTTAAAGGCATACCCAGGAAGAGGCATTTATCCTCTTCAAAGCAGATCGAGGAAAGTATCCCAGAAAATATGGTTTGTAAGCTGAGACCTGAGGACAACCAGTAGGAGTTAGTCATATGAAGAAGCTGGGAAGAGCATCTAAGGCAAAGGGAATAGATAGCCTGTGCAAAGATGAAAGATACTGGAGAGAGCAACTTCAGAAAACCAGAAATTCATCAGTAGGGCTAGAGCAGAGTTTGAACAAGAAAACCGTGAACGAGGTACCACAGCAGAAGGGACCATTATTAGGTGTTAAATCTGTAGATCAATTTGAGGCATATTGCCATATTAACAATATTAAGTCTTCTGACTCATAAACATGAAATGTCATTCCATTTATTTACGTTTTATTTAATTTCAACATGTTTTATAATTTTCAAAGTATATAAGTTTTGTACTTTTTTGTCGTTTTTTACTAAATATTTTATTTCTTTGGTGTTATAAATGGAATTATTTTCTTTCATTTAATGTAGTCATTGCTGCTGTATAGGAATATAATGATTTTTATATACTGATCCTGTTTCCTCCAACCTTGCTGAATTTGTTTTTTAGTTCTTATTTTTTTGTGTGTGTGGATTCCTTAGGATTTTCTATATACAAGATTATGTCATCAGCAAATAGATTATTTTACTTCTTCCTTTCCAATTATGATGACTTTTATTTGTTTTCTTGCCTACTTGTCCTGGTTAGAACCTCCAGTATAATGTTGAATATAAGAGGTGTGAATGGGCATTCTTGTTTTGTTTGTTTGTTTGGGGGTTTTTTTGTTTTTGTTTTTGTTTTTGTTTTTTGTCTTAGGAGGAAAGCATTCAATCTTTCACTGTTTAGGTATGATGTTAACTGTAGATTTTTTGGTAGGTACTGTTTATCAGGTTGAAAAAGGTCTCTGTTATTTTTAGTTTGTTGAGTGGGTTTTTATTTTTTTAATCAAGAAGGAGTGTTGAATTTTGTCAGTTGCTTTTTCTGCATCTATTGAGACGATCATGTGAGTTTTGTTCTTTATTCTATTGATATGGTGCTTTATATTAATTGATTTGGGGAATGTTAAACCAACCTTGCATTCCTGAGATAAATTCCACTTCATCATGGTTTAATCCTTTTTATATGCTGCTGTATTTGGTTTGCTAGGATATCGTTGAAGAATTTTGCACCTATAAGCAACAAACAAATGAAATGATAAAATTATTCACATTATGAAAGTGTCCCTGAGTCATTTGGGTGTTTGCTTACATATTAAATATTTGACACACATCTTCTACCATACTACCTAGTATTTGTTTGAATATTGCCTGGGACATGAGAATCAGCTATTTCACATGTGAATGTCTCTTTTAACAGGATTATTGACTCCCTGAGGGCATGTGGCTCTGTTTGGTTTTTTTGAAGGAAAAAAATAGAATACATTATCTGAAAAATGGTCTAGAACAGGACACTGTAGTTAAAACTTATGAATCTTACCAAACTCCTGCAAACCACACTCTACTGGTTTAGAGTGGCCAGTGTCTTCCAGGGTGACCATAGCAATCATCCATGCTTAGCTTAGTCATTGCATGTGAAATGACCAAAGAATAGATGAAAGACTTGTCCTTATCCAAATAAATAAATACAGAGGGGACAGGGTGGGTGCCCATGCAGATTGATGTATTAGATGGTACTTGCCAAATTCTCAAGGTGATGCATGTTATTCCATTAGGTGAATTCTTCAAAGAAACCACAGTAACTGATGTCAAATACGTCCTTTTCCCCTATACACTGAATTTGGTTGCTACTCCTTTTTTCCTGAAGCCTGGGATTCCGTATTCCATCAGGGTTAGATGTTTAGAAAATCTAACATGGTACATTTTCATTCTGTGGAAGGGCAGAGGAGAAGTACCTCTGATAGATCTTGCTCCTGTGAGACCCTCAGTATAGACGCTTAAATGGAGAATAAACTGAGGGAAGTCATGAATAGGACAAGGCTGTGATGAAAAATAACAGTCTAGATCCAGGCCTGATAATAATTTTACCCGACCCATGTCTTACATACAAGCACATAGCACAGTGCCCTGCTCTGATTACATATTCAATAATTACATGTCGAATTGAATATATTCATATGATATATGCCTAGAGTGGTTAAAACACAATCTTAAGAGAGCCACATTTGACTACTGATTTAAATCCTACGAAGTTTGTGCTTGGGTCTGAATAAGGAAATTATTCTAGCATTTTCTTGTTGTTAAAGAATCATCATTAACTACTGAAATGGATTTGGTCCAACAGGTGCAAGTGAAGGATGCCTTTGACCATTTCATTGGAGGGATTTCAGTAACCTTGAAAGCAAAAACAGTTAATAAAACTTAGGAGAAGAGAGATCAGGATCCAAGAAGTGCAACAAATTATGATGGAGTAGCTTCATTTGTGGTGAACATTCCCTCTGATGTGACAATGCTGGAGTTTCACGTGAGCAGAATTCTCATTTGTTGTAATTTTCTGTTATCACCTCAGTCTCTGTGGTAGCTAGTATGCAGGAAAGATGGGGAAATTTTATGTGTAAGTCTAGTGAACTTCTCTGAAATATTTGACTTGTGGGCATAGGAAATATAATTTACTGTACTGAACATTCCATAAAGGGTACAAGTCTGTTAATTTTGGATTTAGGAAATAATTTTTCTTTTTATGCTAAACATAGTACTATTCAAATCTGGAAATTTTAGAACAGGAACTGCCAATGGACTATAAGAATACAAACAGAGTTTTCTCTTTTCCATTATTTCCAGCTATCATCATTTCTCCCTCAATTTACATGCTAACTCCACTAAAGATAGCCTGCATTCTCCTTGTCCCTCTTCCACATCTTCTCAAACTACCAAGATCTGACTTTCTTCCCCACCATTCCATTGAATCTGCTTGCACCAAGGTTACCCATGAGCTGCTTGCTAAGAACACTGGATTATTTTTCAGTCTGTATCTTTCTTGCCTTCTCTAAGAATGAGGGGTGGTTGATCATTGTCTTTTTCTTTAAACAACCTATTATGGCCTCTGTGACTCCATATTCCCTTGCTTTTTATTTTTCTTCTGTGTTCTCTTCTTTATAGCCTTCATTTTGGACTGGTAATCCCTAGCTTGCCCTCTAAATGGGGATGATCTTCAGGATTCTATTCAGACTCTCCTTTCTTCTTACATGACACATTTTTTATTTGAGATATTTCCTGTGTGATTTCATCTGCATCCACAGCTTATGCTGAAGACTCAAGATCCTTACAGACACTGCCTTCCTCATATCTTTTTCTTGGTTCTTTCAAAGAAGCATAAACATTGCTTTGTCCAAAACTGACCACCTTCCAACCTCAAACCTAGACCTCCTCCCAGTGCCCTGTTTCAGTGAGTGGCCTACAGGCACCTAGTTCTTTACTCTCTTCCTTGTCACCTCATTGTGACAAAGGAAATGGAATGATTTTTCTGAGACACAAATCTCATCTCAATTGACCTTGTCCTTGCTCCTGTATCCAAACTCATTGTTCACTATTCTTCCCACCACACCTTAAACTCCACTGCACTGGACAGTTTGTAGCTCTCTATTGCCACTAGGCCTTTGTAACCCAGTTCTCCTTCCCCAGTTCTTTAATTTCCTAGCTTCTACTTATTTGGGGGTCAGGTTTTAAATCACATCCTCCAAGGAGCCTTTTCTAATTACCCTCTCCTAATCAGAGTAGGTATCCCTTACCCCAGTGGTTCCCCCCTCAACCTTTTTGGTACAAGGGACTGGTGCTCCTATGAGAGACTAATACCTGATGATCTGAGGTGGAGCTGAGGCTGTGATACTAGCACTGGGGAGCAGCTGCAAATACAGATGAAGCTTTGCTTGCTTGCCCACCGCTCACCTCCTAATGTGTGGCCTGGTTCCTAACAGGCCACGGACTAGTACCAGTCCACAGCCCATGGGGTTAGGGAGCCCTACCTTATCCCATGAAAGTCTCACAGATTCTGAGTTTCCAGAGGGCAAGAGCTGTGTCTATCTTGCTCATCGTTGTGTCCCTAGCAACTAGGATAGTTCCTGACATATATTAGGGACAAGTAAATATTGATGAGCTGAATACGCATATCTGTTTCTAGACCTAAACCAGGGCCAGATGTCATAGTCTCCCTTTTCTCTAATAGCATGAATCATTTTTCCTTTGTTCTTATTTTATCAAGTTACATTTGCCAGAAAATATCTAATTCTTCAGCTCCAAGGAAAGCATAAATGGTTCCAGCTTCTTGTTTAAGAACTGGCACAGCATGACACATATATTTATGAGTTCCCTAGGACCCTGCAGTTTATCTTCAAGAACAGATCTTGTTTACTTTCCTGAATCTTCTCGGTCTCTCTCCTGAAAGAGAGAGTAAGAAATTATTCACCACCATTTCCATTCACAACCAACATCTCTATTAGATTTTAAGAATTATTGCCACATCTCTCCCTACGTTTTTTCTCTCCCTAAATTCTTAGTTCCTGCCAGCCTATGGCAGAAGGAAATGAGTCAATAAGTTGACATGTCATTTAAGAAAGAAGTCCAACCCTAAATCTAGGATCTTTTCTCTTCTTTGACTTCACTAGACTCTTATACACTAGCCTAGATTTTCATAGTTAATTTTATTATTTTTTAAATCAGTAGCCTTTCTGTAGTCACTTGATAACATAACTTACCATGATGTTAAGGTAGGGAAATGCTAATTTCCTTTTTCATAAGATGTTGTGAAGCCTGAAAATGTATAAGTTATATGCATACATTCATATATGTCATGCACTTAGGGTCAGACTGGCACTAAATGAATGCTAGCAAAGTGTTAGCAGTTACCAGCACTACCACCATCATTGTCGTCAAGATAAGCATTGATATTTTACATTTTTTGACACTGTCTTCTTTAGGTCAGAACTGATGACCCAGACTTTCCTGAAGAATATCAAGCCAGCAATAACTATCAAGCAATGGCTTACTCATCACACAGCCAAAGTTTTCTTTCCCTTAGCCGCACAGTTACAAGAGTTTGCTTGTGGAATAATATCTGATCATAACTGTTACCCCTAAAACCCAAATGTTGACAAGATTACACACTACAATTACTTGCTAAGTTCAATAATATCTCGCTTGCATCTGGTCCCCTACTTGTAACATTTTCCTTATGCAAATAATGATTCCTTACCTTACACAAAGCAGTGCCCAGGTGACATTTAGTGAATGAATGGATGAACTTATATAGCACTTTATAGTCTATAAAATACATTCACAACATGCTCATAACAGAGCTTCACAAAACCTCTTTGAGCTTGACAGACAGTGGAGCAGATTGGAGAGGTCAAGTGACTGCCATGTTCACAAGTGCTGGGTTTAGGATTTTGTTTAAGTTCTTCTTACTCCTAGACTGATATTTCCTCCATAGTATGATGTCAAGGGTTTGATCAGAGCCTTCATGCAGTCCCCAGAGTAGTCAGTCTCCTCAGCAATGTTTCACAGCCAGTCAGAGCATTACCATACATTGAATCTCTAGGCCTTGCCAACTTTCCCTTAAGAACATACCTTATTTACAAAAGGAAGAATTTAAGTCTTGTGCTCAAGAATGCATGTAGTTATTCCAGGCACTGTTCATTGCTGTTTAAAATGCAAACTAGCAAGGATAGCAGCATGCTATATTGACAAAGGCATGGGCTTGAGTCAGCAAGATCAGGGTTCACTTCCCAGATAAATCTAAGTTCAGAAACAAACCTTTGAATGTAAACAGTTCCAAACTATTTTCCTTTCAGTGACTGATAACATCATCTTGTTTACTAAGCCATTTGTTGGAATAAGCAATAACCTTATCGATTCTGAGAAAGGCACCTTTTAAGCTAACAAGATGTCTATATCTATGAGCTTCAGTTTCTATAACTACTAAATGAGATTGATTAAAGCACAACATGCAAGTGTGAGGATTTAATATATTTATATATACGTGCCTAATACATAGTAGATGCTTGATTGGCATTAATTCTCTTTATCACCTGTCTAATTACTAGCCTAGCATTAAGCCCACTCTGATGCATATTTATTGCTATGTATTTTTAGATTTCATCTAAGGGCAAGATTGTACACTTTGGCACAGGAAAGAAACTCCCAGGTTCATCTTACCAACTTTTAAACCTTTCCATGATTCAGCACATGGTTCCTACAGCCTATCTCCTAGTCTATTATATCATCACAGGAGAGCATACAGCTGAATTAGTGTCTGACTTAGTCTTCCTAAATATTGAAGAAGAGTGTGGTAACCAGCTCCAGGTGAGCCACAAATAGTCTCCCCAGCTGGAGTGTTTCTTGAGTGTCTGTTTAATGTCACACTAAGATACTTTCTTTTTTTGACTAATTTTAGACCAACCTGTCTCCAAATAAAGATATGCACTCTCCAGGCAAAGCAATATCTCTTATTATGGAAACTCAGAATCATAGGTAGCATTATCATCAGTGGACAATGCTATATGACACATAAGAAAGAAGCAAAAATCCCCTGGAAAGAGTTAAGTAGGGTAAATGCTGTAGTTACTGATGCTTTGGCATGGCTTTGGGGGAAGTGACTACCAGGTTCTCTCAGGATTCTGTGGGTATAATCATGGGATTATACCAAAGTCTGTCTTCTCAGTTAGATTTAAGGATAACGGTATCAGCAACTAAAATTTATTGAATACTTACTATATGCTGAGTATTATTGTAAGACCTTTAAAACTATTATTTTATTGAATATTTATAACAATCCTGTGAGATTAAAATCAATAATAAAGACATTTAAAATGTATTGAGCATTTACTTGTAGAGTTGCCATGTTATTGATGAGGAAAACTAGGACACATATGTTAGGTGACTTAGGGCCTGTGTGAAATTCCAGCAAAGCATCGAATAAAGTGAACTCGTTTGATCTGAGTTACCTTTTTAGTTATCCTTTTAGCTATACAAAGGATAATTTTCCAGTTATATTACTCTCTGATTTATTTTGTATTATATGAACACACTTTTTTGGGAATATCTTTAGTGAAATGCTAAAATTCAGTTGTCTCTGAGAATGAACTAAAATATAATTAAATCCACATTCAATAACAAACCTTTAACTGCAACCATTTCCAAACTGTCTTTCTGTGACTGATGCCATCATCTTGTTTACTAAGTCATTTGTTGGAATGAAAAATAACCTTATTAACTCTGAGAGAGGGTGTCTTTTAAGCTAATACATAAAATTAAATTTCTTGCTCACTCATATCCCCAGTGAAGGGATATGATTGAAAATGCTGGAATTCTGGTGAGTTGAGTGTATTAAATCTGTTGGAGAGATTAGGAGGAGAGCAAAAAACAATGGTATGGTGCGGGAGACTCTATGACTGCACATGAAAACCATAGCCATAAATAACTATTTCCTCTCTCCTACCCCTTCTGTAGCTTCATGCCTTCCTCCCACCCCCCATCCATAATCCATAAATCACTTACAGGGGTCACATGGGTCATGATCACAAACTGTGAGGAATCAACCTCTTCATCAAAAATAATTCATTGAGCATCCTTACTCATTTTTGTGCTCTGCTTTATCTTGGGTGGAGCAATAAAACATGGGGTCTCATCCTCTCAAAACCTAGAACTTAGAGCTAGACCATAGGGGTTGAATATATTGTCTACCTATTCCTTTATTCAATCACTCAAAAGATATTTTATTAGTTAATATAAAAACCTTCGAGAGGGAGAGTATAAATTGTTCTCTAATAACTTCCATATCAAAGTTATATGCTTAGCTTGTAAGTTATAGGCAAAGATTTAGCTCTTGAGAGTGAATTTGAGTAGTATATATTTGTAAACACATAAAGTGAAAACTAGAGAAGCAAAGGTTTGGGAAAAGTGGAGAATTAGATTTAAACACTTAATAAGTGAGTGATTTGTAACTAACATCCACAAATCAGGTATTCTCCATAATGGTCGTTGAATGTTGTTTTTTGGGGGAATGAGTTTCTTTCTGAACAGGTACTTCGAATTTTAGATAAAAGTGACCATCACTGTAGAGCAGGTGGTGGCAGGAATAACGCTGAAGTGTTCTACTTAGCAGGACTCACTATCCTCAACAATGCAAATGCAGATGACTCCCAACAAGATGGTTTGTTTTCAACCAACTAGCTTGAATATTCTTGTTTACACTGTTTTTCCTAGATCTACACTTATTCTCCCTCTAAATCGTCACTGTTTCCACAACATAATTTTTAATTAAACATTTTTTTAAAAAGATTTTGTTATTGTGGTAAGAACACTTAACATGAGATCTACCCTCTTAAAAAAATTTTAAGAGTACAATACATTATTGTTGACTATAGGTACAATGTTGTACAGCAGATCTCTAGAGCGCCTTTATTTTGCTTAACAGAAACTTCGTGCCTGTTGATTAGTAAATCCCTATTTTCCCATCCCACAACACATGGCAACCACCATTCCACTCTTCAATTCTATAAATTTGGCTATTTTTGATACCTTATATAAGTGGAGTCATACTTATTTCACTTAGCATAATAACCTCAAGGTTCATCCATGCTGTTGTTTATTACAGAATTTCCTTCTCTTTTAAGGCTGTATAATTTATACACATATACACACACAATGAAATACTATATATGTGTGTATATTTTTTTTTCTTTAAACATTCATCTATTAGTGGACATTTAAGTTGTTTCTGCAACCTGAGTATTGTGAATAATGCTGCAATGAATATGGCAGTGCTAATATCTCTTTGAAATCTCGATTTCAAGTCTTTTTGGATGAATACCCAGAAACAGAATTGCTGAGTTATATGGTTTTTAAAAAAAATTTGAGGAACTTCCATACTGTTTTTCACAGCAACTATACCATTTTGCATTCCCACCAACACTATAAAAGAGTTGAAATTTCTCTACATCCTCTCCAACATTTGCTGGGTGGTTTTTTTTTTGTTTTTTGTTTTTTGTTTTTTGTTTTTTTTGATAATAGCCATTTTGTCAGAGATGTGAGGTGATATCTCATTGTGCTTTTAGTTTGCATTTCTCTGGTCATTAGTGATATGTCTTATTTAGACAAATGTCTATTCAAGTTCTTAACCTACTTTTTAATTGGGTTATTAGTTTTTTTGCTATTGAGTTGTAGAAGTTCCTGGTTGCTGTTATGGAGATTAACCCCTTATCAGATATATGGTTTGCAAATATTTTCTCCTATTCTATAGGTTGTCTATTCACTCTGTTGATTTTTTTTTACTGTACTTTTTAGTTTGATGCAAATCCACTGCATTTTTTGTTTTTGTTGCTTGTTTTTTGATGTCATATTTACGAAATTATTCCATGACCAATGTCATGAAACTTTTCCCCTGGTTTTCTTTTAGGAGTTTTAGAGTCGCAATTGTTATGTTTGTCTTTAATTAATTTTGAGTTGATTTTTGTATATGGTATAAGATAGAGGTCCAATTTCACTCTGTTGCATGTGGATATCCCATTTCCATACCACCATTTGTTAAGGAGAATATCCTTTCCTCATTATGTATTTTTGGCACCCTTGTTGAAGATTAGTTGACCATATAAGCATGGATTTATTTCTGGGCTCTCTATTCTGTTATATTGATCTACATGTCTGTCTTTAAGTCAGTATCATACTGTTTGATTACTGTAGTTTTGTTATATAGTTTGAAATCAGGATGTATAATGCCTCCAGCTTTATTTTTCTTTGTTAGAATTGATTTGGCTCTTCGTGCTCTTTTGTAGCTTTTCATATGACTATACAATTGCCTTTTCTGTTTCTATAAAAAAATACCATTGGGATTTTGATAAAGATTGTATCAAATCTATAGATCATTTTGGGTAGTACAAGCATTTTAATAATATTAAGTCTTCTAGTCCATAAACACAGGATGTCTTTCTATTTGTTTGTATCTCCTTTAATTTCTTTTACCACTATTTGTAGCTTTCAGCATATAAGTCTTTCACCTCTTTATCCAAGTTTAACAATTTTTTTGTGTGTGTGGCATGGATGTTATTATAAATAGGATTGTTTTCCTAATTTTCTTTTTGAGTAGTTGTTACTGTGTAGAAATGCAACTGATTTTTATGTGTTGATTTTTTATCCTGAGACTTTACTGAATTTGTTTATTAGTTCTAACAGTTTTTTTGTGAAGTCTTTATGTTTTTTCTATATATAAGATCATATCTGCAAACAGAAACAATTTTATTCCTTCCTTTATGATTTGGATTCCCATTATTATTATTTTTCTTTCCTAATTGCTCTGGCTAGAACTTTCAATAGTATGTTAAATAGAAGTGAAGAGAGTAGGCATCCTTGTCTTGTTCCTGATTGAAATCATCATGAGAGAGTCTAAAGTCTGATATATGTATAGCCACCCTTGCTCTATTTTGGTTACCATTTGCATGGAATGTCTTTCTCCATCTCTTCATTCTCACAACACAATTCTGATAAGCTTGTCAGCACTCTGCATAAAACCTTTCACCAGTTTCCAATTACCTCTACAGTATGGAGTCTTTCTCCTTTTTAGGCCTTATGCTAAAATCTTACTTATCTACTTGGAGCACCTGAGAGGGGGCTTGTCACAGCTCTGCTTGGAGTGACTTCCTCTAATTTGTCATTAAAGTTCAAGCTTCATCTTTCCTCCCAATCCCCACTCCCATGCCAGCCTTGGAGAACTGACCTCTCCTCTTGTATTAGTTCCCTAGGGTTGTCATAATGAAGTACCACAGACTGGGTGGCCTGAACAACAGAAATTCTCACAGTTTTTGGATTAAGATTAAGGTATCAGTAGAGTTGGTTTCTTCTAAGGCCTCTCTCCTTGGTTTACAGATGGCAACTTTCTCCTTGTGTCTTCACACAGTCTTTCCTCTGTGTGTGTCTGTGTTCTAATCTCTTCTTATGACATCAGCCATATTGTATTTGGGCCCACCCAATGATATAATTTAACCTTAATTACTTCTTTAAAAACCCTATCTCCAAATATGGTCACATTCTGAGGTACTAGGGGTTAGGGCTTCAACGTATGAATTTGTGGAGTGACACAATACTGCCCCTTAACAGCCTCCTTATACTCAGTATGGCATTATAACATTGGTTTATTGGAATGAATGTTATAAGAAATGAACCCCTATTATATGTCTTTAGATTTTTAAGATATCCCTTGAGGATAGGAACTGAATCTTACTGATCTTTGTGTTCCCTAACTGGATGAGAGGAGGTACTCACTACATGTTTTAAAGAAGTGAACAAATCATCTTAAAAATGTGTGCATTTATTATTTTTTGTCTTATCATATTTAAGCTTCTTGAGGTAATACTTTTACAAAGAACAAATAATGATACACTACCAAGAAATATGCTCACTATACTCACATACATTTCTATACTAAAGGTAAATATAGATCATAATTGTTGTGGGAAATAGAACATGATCTCTGATATAATGTGCTCATCCCAAGTCTGTGAATTGATAATTTAGATAATTTGATGGAAGCATTTATTATAAGGGCTATTCTCTTTGTTTTTTAACAGATGGATCATTTAAGAAAATTCTCAGATCAAGAAGAGATTTGAAAGAAGAAATAAATAATCTAGGTACTCTAAAGTTTCCTGTTGTTTTCAGATATCATGATAGAATAACCCAGGATCATCTATTTTTTTCTCATTCTAGTTAATTGATGTACATCAGGTAAAAAAAAATCTGAGGGTACTTCCACCTCTTACTTTCCATATGGGTAAAGCAAACTGGGTAAATTAACCCACATCTACTTAGCATAGTCTTAATCTAAAGGAAATAGTTCGCTATCATATCCATTCTCTATAGTTATAATATAGTCGCTTTTTAATTGTCTCATAGATTTTACTCTATCAGAGTAGCTGGTTTAGCAGTTAAGTGTAAGGCTTCCACTGAATTCTCTCAAAAGTTAAGTGTAATGAATTTAGGATTAAATAATAATAGCTAACACTAATTAAGCACTTACTACCTACCAGGCATTGTAGAAGCCTCATAATCAGGTTTTCTCGATGAACACTCACACAATCACATGCAGTAGGTATTCTTATTACCCCTCTTTTTTCAGATGAAGACATCAAGGCACAGAGAAATTAATAACGAATATTCCCAATATCATGGGGTAGTGAGTGGCACAGGCAGAATTCAGATCAGACTGATAGCAGAGTCCACTGCACTGATGACCACTATGCTCAACTGAGCACTACTTTTCTTTGGTATATTGACATTTAAAACCTAACCAGATTATTTGGAAGATGGGTCTGAAAAAACTGATTTTTGTATACCACTTAAATTTCAGGTACACTATCAATGATGTTGATTATTAGAGGAGTTAAAGATAGTGTGCTTTAATAATGATGATGATAATAAAGTTTCTCCCCCCCATTTCAGCAGGTACTTGCCAAAACAACATCTTTAGAAGGCATCATATAAAAAATAAAGTTTTTAGAATCAGAGACCAGATTTGGGTCTTGGCTTATTTTTTATAACTATGTGACCTTAGGCAAGTTCTTAATCTCCCTGAGCCTCAGTCTCTTTTTCTGCAAAATGGAGACAATTTCTCTCTGCCTTGCAGAGTTAGGAGAATTAAATGAAATTGTGTAGGTAAAACAATTAGCTAGGAAGGAACTCAATAAACAGCAAATTATAATGCTTTATTCTTTTGAAAGCCCGTTCTCACCAAAGCCACACGCTAACCTAGGCTAGACAGAAATTATAATCATTTAATGATGGCAAAGTGAGTTTCTGAAAATTGAACTGTCTTGCCAAGTCCAAATGGCTAGGAGAGGTGGGGCCACTATAAGTGTCAGAGCTTATATTCTGTGATCTAGTAGACTTTTTACTTTATGATACTGCCTCTTGGCTCCAGCCCTGGCTCTGCCGCCAAGCAGCTGTGCCCACTTGGAAAAGTCTCTTACCCTCTCTGTACCGCTATTTCTTTAACTCCTAAATGACAGAGAGGGACACGATTAGTTCTAATGTACCATTCAGTGGTTTTTAGGAAAACAGGAGGGCAACCTAAATGAAAGCTCTTGCTCTTCTATTTACCCTCTCAGGCTTCATACTCAGTATGGCTTGACTGTCTTGGTCTAGTAAGTGTCCAGTGGAAAGAGACTGTGTGAGTGTTTTGAAACCAATCATATTCCATCGAAATGTGGTCTAAATAAAAAGGCCCCAGAGATATTTTATGAAGAAAGGGCAAGCCTTCGGTGGTCATGATACTGTCTTCAAATATTCAAGAAACTGGTGATTATGTGACTTTTTCTGCACAAGAAAATTAATCCTTGGAGTACCAATAAGGGTACTTGTAATAGGAGTTAGATTTTGGTTTAGAAGATCTCAAGAAGAGTTTTCCAGCAATTAGATCTCTCTGAAATGGAACAGGCCGCTTGGGAAGGAAGCAATTTCCCATTCCAGGGGCTATTCCAGAGGGACTTGTCGACTACTGGTACTAGGGTGGGACAGGGGGCTTCCTGAGGTAAATCCATAGAACCAGAAGCAGACTGGTGGTTGCCAGTGGTGGTACTGTGCGGGGTGGGGTGGAGGTATGTGGAGTAACTGCTTAATGGGTAAGGAGTTTTATTTTGGAGCAATGAAAATACTTTGGAATTAGGTGAAAGTGCTAGTTGTACAATTACCACTGAATTCTTCACTTTAAAATAGTTAATTTTATGTTATGTGAATTACATCTCAATACAAAAAAAAAAAAAAGAAAGAAAAGGCTTCTCGTAGAGGAGAGGAGTGGAGGTCTCCTCTTTAAAAATAGGAAGATTGGCAGATAAAATCATCACTCCCTACTCACTCCCCAATCTGGACACTTGAGATAGATCTTAGAGAATGGGTAGGATTTTCACAAATAAAAATAATGGCTATTTTATGATGATACGGCAGCTTATATATGAAAAGGGGAAACCACAGACAGTTTATTATGACCAGACCTTAGTGGGCCTGGAGGGAAATGTTCTTTTGAACTTCTAGATTATTTCCATAAGCAAACTAAATAACCTTTCCCAGTCCTACAGTAAGTCGATGGCAGAGATAAACCTGGATCCTTGGTCTTTTAACTTCCAGGCTCATGTTCTTTTCTACAAAAAAAAAAAAAAATTGATTCCAGATGCTCCAGACCAACAAATTGGTCTTGCGTTAATTGTGCTAAGAGTTGCAGTGTATTAAAAATTAAATCCCCCATCTCAGCCTGGAATGCTCATGTAACTAACATGTTTATCTTTCAGGGCTCCGCTTAAAACCAGTTTCTTGGGAAACCTTGCATGGACCCTAAGCCCAAACTCTGATAGAACTGTTATTTTCCTTCCAATTATTTATCCCAAGTATATTATTACACAGACCTAATCATTCTTTTTTAGTAATGTCTGTCTCTCCCATTAATAATATCTAACACTTATGGAAAACCTACTCAGGGTCAGATTCTGTTCTAAGTTTTTCACAAGAATTAATTCATCAAGTTCTCACCACAACCCTATGAGTTAGATATCTTATTTATTCCCCCCTTAACAAATGGGGAAACTGAGGCAATTAATTAACTTGCCCAAGGTCAAACAGCTAATAGCAAAGCCAGAATCCAGCCCAGCAGTTTGATTCCTGAACCTGCACACCGAAGCTCCCCCCAAACAGCTATTGTTCTTATGCTTGCTTCCTCAACACTCAGCACAGGGCCTGCCAAGAGAGGACACACACTAAATATATGTCAAATAAATGCAGGATCTAGATTCTAGCTCAGGAACCTATCATATTTGTGTGGCCCTGAGCAAGTTATTTGACCTGTCTGAATTCAACATTTGTCTTAACCACCATATTTAGATTTGTAAACACCCAAATAATATCATGAATGTGAAAACAACTAGAAGAAGAATGAATTTTTAAATAAATACAAATGTACAGATTGACATAGTAAGTAGGTTTCATAAATTATAATCTCCTAAATACTTTGAGAGAATCAGATTTTAATTCAATTTTGGTCAAACAGCATTTTAAGAAAAGTTAAGCTACAAGTGCTTTTTCATTGACATTATTTGACCCAGTGAGACACATTATTTGGTAACCATTTTTGCTGGTTTGAGTAACTTGCCAATGATGATAGCTAGTTCCCTTTTAGACAGAGGGTCCACATAAGTCTTAAAATCTTTCTTTGGAAAATGCTCAATTTTATTTCATTCAGGGTTCAGTTTTATAGATTTATATTATTTATGCTTTCAATTAAGGCCTCAAGTCAAAAAAAAAGCATACTTAATTAACATTATTTGGAAATCAGTTTCCATTTTAAAAAAGAATAATGGAGTCACTCAATTTTGATTGGCTGCCCTAATTATAAACCTATTAAATAAATAGTTACCTAAAGAAAGAGAGAGGGTATGAAACAGATGAATCAAAAACAGGGAATTGCTCTTATTTATGGTCTCCACATGTTTCTGTTAGAATTAAGGGCCCTGGAGCAAGCCCTGAATTCAGGGATCCAAACCTAGGCATCAACCCCAAATTCTGGCACCACAACCAAACTTTAAGGTTTTTATTTAGCTCCTGGACTCCTTTGAAATATATATATGTATATATTTTTTTAATATGAAATATATATGTATATATTTAATATGAAATATATATAAATATGTATATAATATGAAATACATATAAAAGCAAATAAAAAAAGGGAGTCTTTCAGAAGCAAGTTCACTGACAGCTTTCATTCAACTCACGTGTATCAGCACTGACTCAGGTATGATGCACTGAGGTGGAAGTCACTGCTGAAGCAAAAAAGCTACAGAAAAATTCTCAAACACAGGTGTAATACCCCACCCCTTACATTGTTATCAATATATAAATTTCTTTTTTGCTACAACTGAGGATCATTTTGTAATAGTAAGGTCAGCTTGACCGAACTTGACCTGATACCCTGATTTCTGTGGGCTGGCCTCTGGTACTTGCTTTTGCATTGAGTATCTTCTTGGTGGACTGCTCATCCCTGGCCACTGATGGCCAGCGAAGAGTTTCTCTTTTCTACGTGCTGCCAGAAAAATTTATTTCTCCCCTCTAAGATCAAGGTCTTAAAATGAAATATTTAATATATAGTTTTATGAATTCTGCCTTTATGAAAATAGAATATCCTATAGTGCCAAAAATAATAATCTTTGGAAGTTCTGCGTAATTCAACATGTTTCTCAGCATTCAGTCCTCAATCTATCATAAATATTAAATGCAAAAGATGAAAATATTTTGTATCAGAGACCGCTAATAAATCCAGCATTCATTCTTTCTTTCCTCCTTATTATCAAAACCTGAATTTTAGCTGGCCACATTGCTGCCCAGTTTCCCTTGAAGCTGGGTACAGCCAAGAACCATGTCTCTTGAGGAAATATAAATTGTATGAGACTTCCAGGATAGCTGCTGAAAAAGAGTCAATTCAACAGGGAGGTGTTCTTTTTTTGCCCTCTTTTTTTTTGCAGCCCTCAAATCAGAAACAGTAGTTGGACCTCTGGCAGCCATCAAGGACCACAAGGTAACACTGAAGATGGAAGCCAGATGCTAGCATAGTGGGACAAAAAATGATGGCCCTTTCCTCTGTTGACATGTAGAGCTGCCATTCCAGCTTTTGGATTTCCTTTATGTGAAAAAGAAATAAATGTTTATCTCATTTAAGCACCAGTAATTCTGGTTGTCTGTTATATGTGGCAAAACTTAATTAATTCTAAATATAAACTCATATTTCTTCCTTGGCCCTACCTAGTTCCCCTATCATAATGCTCATCACAGTTTGGTGTGACTGTTTGTTTGATGGTCTGTCTTTAGCACTAGACTATAAACTTCTTGTCTAGTTCCCCATTGCTTCCTCAGCCTCTAGCTCAGTGTCTGGCACATTTTAGATACTCAAAAAACATTTGTTAAATGAATGACAGCAGGAGCACCTAAATCTCAATCCTCTCACTTCTCTTCCCCTTCCTTCTCCCTTTATATGTCATCTCAATGAACTTCTCCATCCGATGAAACTATCCTTTATCTCACTCCATTCCTAATTACAACCCAACTCTCCCTTTATATGTCATCTCAACCGCCAAACTTCTCCATCTGATGAAACCATCCTTTATCTCACTCCATTCCTAATTACAACCCAACCATCTCTACCTTATCCCAAGCAACTCACCCCCCACTCCCAACCATTCCCATCCCTCTTCACTATATCCCTCATTCCCAAGCCAGGGATAGCCAGATGCACTCCACCAATTTCACAGAGTCGAGGACCTGATTCCTAAAAGGGAGGGCTGGAATGTTAATTTGTGCCTTTTGTCCAAGCACACTTGAAGATAGATCCCACGTGGCACCTGGGCTAGTATCCCAAGGGTCACTAGGGAATTCTGAGAGGCAATTCCATTCCTAAATCAGGGCCTTACAGCCCTTTAGCCATGGTCTGGGCTGGGGCTTGGTGCGAGCAGTCCCCTCTCACATGGCAGAATTCACCCTCTGCCTTGTCAGAATCCCTGTGGTTTCAGCCCCAGGGTTTGTCCCTAGGACCTGTCACAGTAACTGTTCAGATGAGGAAACCTGCCCAGGGAAGTGAAGAGGGCACCAGAAATGTCCACATCAAGCTGCTTTGCTTCCTTCCCTGAGAATGGAGGAGGAAAAAAAGCCTTTAATAGCTCCTACACTTAACCCAGCCAGATGACAGCCACCAGCCCCTAAAGTCTGATTTTCCTAAGAGAAAAACACTGAATTCCCAGAAGTGCTTCTGCGTGGTATGGAGGCAGAATGTTATTGAGACGCTGAGTACATGTGATTTATTGAGATTTGGCATCTACTTCTCCTTCCTTGTATTATATATATTTTAATTCTAATCTTTGAACTTCTGTTTCCTCCCTGGTCTAGTAAACCTAATACCTTAGTCTGTTTCTTTTTTCTTTATAGATTTTTTTTTAATCGTAATAAAATATATATAACAATGTGTATCATTTTAACCATTCATAAATGTATAAGGTAAACCTAATACCTTAATCTGTTTCTTTTTTCTTTATAGATTTTTTTAAAAATCGTAATAAAATATATATAACAATGTATATCATTTTAACCATTCATAAATTTATAACTCAGTGGCATTAAATACATTCAGCGTGTTCCATAACCATCAACACTTTATACCCAAACCTTTTTCATCATCTGCAACAAAAACTTTGTACCCACTAAACAATGACTCCCCGTTCTGGGCCTTTTTTTTATATATATATAATTTTTTTTTTATCAGGAACCCTGCCTCCATCTTGGCAGTCCCCTGGATTCAGATTGTAGTTAGGTACCTGTTTGTCAATAGGTCTCCTTGATGCAACCTCCTGCCTGGCCTCCTGAGGAATGCATTCCAGGATGGCCTTACCTGTTATGACATGCTTTGTTGGACCCTTGATAATAGCTGCCTCTCTGGTCTTGTCCCTTTTTGACGGTATCCTATTGTAGCTGACTGCCAAAATGAATGCTCCCTAGAACAGATTAGGATATTGTCTCTTCCACCTGGGAGAACTGGCCTACTTTTAGGTCACAATGCTTGACAGTATAAGTATGCTGAAAATAACTGGGCTGTTCTGTTCTGACAGCCATCTCCTTCCCAAGCATTTCTATCTACTCATCATTCTCCAGATTTTATCCTTTTCCATTCTCTCAGTCCTCGGTCCAATATCTTCAGGAACTTCCCTTGTTATCCAAGAACCAAGGCCATCAGTTTGATATTGCCTATAAGATACCCTCTCAAATGTTTCTTGTCTTCTTGACATTCTTTGATCACTCTGCCAAAGCATTGCCCCATAATATTTAAGGATACTCCATGAGATGCAATTAGAGACTTGCCTTTGGAGTCAGATATGAGTTTGTTCCTGGCTTAACTACTGTAGAGCTGGTTTCATGGGCTGCAACATCTGCAGTTGCACAGGGCCCAGTGCTTAGAAGGGCCCCACACTGAGTTTAACACTCTGTTGTTGCTGTCTTGAAATTATTAGGACAGTGAAGTCTGGTGGGACAATGGAGTATGAGTGTGAACAGAAGAGGTATGTAGAATGCATGTGTCTGCCATTCCTTGCCACCCCATTCACACAGAGCATTCACAATACCCCATGAACACAGAATTCCAGTGGCTTCATAATGTGCAGAAGTTAGACTCAAAATGAGTACAAAGTAAGTGTTTTATGTATATGACTAAATAAGCAGGGCTGCTCACAGCCCCTACAGGCCACATTTTCTTTTGAAACTGGAACTTGTTTTGTATGCGAAACAAAACAGTAGCATTTCAAGAAACACAAACAACAGAGGAAACTAACCATATTCTTTCTTGCTCACGTTACTTCACTGTATTAGCCAATCACTTAAATTAAATATTATGACATAAAAGGATACAGAAAGACAAGACAACCCATAGTTCCTTTTCCTTTCAGGCTTTCCGTATTCATTAATAAGCACAGCTAGAGAGTGTTGGTAGAATACACACATACCAAGAAGTAGAATACAAGCTGTTTAGTTAGATTTGTGCAGCATTTCCACTGTTCTGGTAAGAATGGAATATACATGCATGCATAAGGTCAGAAGTATAAATTGTATAATTCCAGTGATTACACATATGAATTAAATGCTCTTGTATTCGCATTTAAACTGGCATTGCACGATTCAAAGATGAATGGTAAAATTCATGCCAATAATTTAAATTTTTAATTTTTCTTTATTTTGAATGACATTAAATAGCAAACAAATAAAAAACATGAAAAGTTAAGGGAGAGACCATGGAAAGAAAAACACCATGAGATGCCCCCATTCTACTACTTCTCCCGTCACCTGATGAATCCCCACCATGTCCCCACATTGACTGGGCTGTTCTGTCTTCTCAGCCTCATCAGAAACTGGCAGCTGCAGAGGCCGGAAGTGGATTCAGAGAAGCAAATGGTCTTCACCAACAACATCCCAAAGACTGGATTTCTCATCACCCCCACGGATCCTATTTCCAGGCGTCGCCGTCAGGTGAGTCTGTCCAGTGGGGCTTCCAGGAGGGGCCAGGTGAGCCTGCCCTGCTGTGACATGAGTGTTCCCTGTGCCACTGAACAGAGGGACTCAGAGACCCCAGACCCAGGCCTCAGGGGAAGGTCCCGGCGTCCCTTGGGCAGACAAACCCTCACCCCTCAGAAACATGGACTCCTGCGGGGAGAAGTTCAGGGTTGAAAGC
>NW_006440132.1:1113338-1153143 GCF_000325575.1 Pteropus alecto
GACCCCAGATTGCAGACCAAGATCAAACAAGATGGATACTTTGTGTGCGTGTGCCGAAAGTTGTATTTTGTAAAAAGAACCTAACTACATTGTATCATTCATCCAACCACCCACCTCCCCGACTGCCTCTAAAAAAAGGAAGCACATTGAAAAGAAATTCCTTCCTTGTCTGTATTAGAATACCTTTAACAGCATTCTTCTCTTACTTTTTGAATAAGCAGCTCTACATTTTCATCTTGCATTGGGACCCTCAAATTGTATAGGTGGCCCTGGCAACTTCTTTCTATGTGATTCTGGCCTTCTTTCCTTTCTCTTTTGCTTCCTTCCTTCCTTTTAACCCTTTCTGATCATTAGTTTGTATATAAAATGAGCATAATGCCAAATCATGCCAACTAACATCAAGTGACTTCTGCTGCTGGGCAATCATTTTATTCATTTCTTATTTTCTTACTAACTTCCATGAAGCTATTCATAAAGCTTCTAAAGTAGGGGTGGGGAATGTAGGATAAATGAAGGAAAAGAAAATTATATAAGGTTGGGGAGCAGACTAACCACTTGAGAGGTTTGGCAGTGATTTTAGGGGAAAATTCCACTGAAATATTTTGATATTTGGCTTTTTTTTCTATTAATAAAGACTTCTTTATGTTTTCAGGAAGAAAGAAAGGGTTTGTTAAAGCAAGAGAGATAAGATGCTAGAAATAATAATTATGAGAACTTACATGTTTATATGATTTTCAGTGCTAAGGGATATCATCACATTTCACCATTCCTGTGAAGAAGACAAGGCAGGTGTTGTTATCTCCAGGAAGTGAAGAAGCTAATTCTCAGAAGAGACATAAAATGGGAAACCAGGGTTTACCATGGAAAGGCAGCCGGGGTTAGCTAGCTCTAGCGGTCAGCACCTATCGTTCCAGCCTGCTTTGGGGCGCTGTTGTTATGACCAGCAGGTGGCGCTTTCAAGTAGGCCTCTGAGCCTGCTGTTCTTTAAGAAAAAATACCCTTGTAAATTAAAGTACATGTATTGATGACCAAGGAGTAAATGCCCACTAGTGGTGGTGGTGAATGCAAAGAAACTTCATGAGAGCTGCATCTTTAGAGAAACAGCTATTCTAGTGTACAAGTTAACTATCGCTATGTAAAAACTTACCTCCAAACTTAGTGGGTTAAAATAATAAGAAATGTTAATTATCTTCATAGTTTCTATGAGCAGGAATTCAAGGAATGCTTAACTGGATTATTCTGGCTTGGGTTCTCTCAGGAGTTTTCAGTCAGGATGTTAGTTGGGCTGTGGTCACCTAAAGGCATGACTGGGGCTAGAGGGTTTACCCCATTGGGACCTACTTGCAAGCTGGGCAGGAGGCCTCAGTTCCTTTCCACATTGGCTTCCTATAGGCTTCTTGAGTGTTTCTACTACATGGTAGCTGTTTTCCCTCAGAGCGAGAAACCCAAGAGAGAACAAGGTGGGAACAGCAATGGCTTATGTGTCCTAACCTCAGAATTCACACACCTTTACATTTTCTGTATTCTATTGGTCAAGTGATCCAACCCTGATACGGTATGGAAGGGGATCATACAAAAGCATGAATAACAGGGAGGTCAGGACATTGGGGGCCATCTTGGAGACTGGCTACCACATCTAGCCACCGGATGAGTAGATGAACATGGACGAGTAATAGGTATTAGAATTAGATAAGAGAACTTATGTTGAATAAGAAGTAAGATTGTCTGGAAAATTGTGGGACAGTGAAGCCAAAAAGAGGATTCATGGACTGAACTTGAACCATTAAGACAGTACAGGATATAGAAAGAACAGCTTCAGTGAAGTTACAAAACTGAGAGATGAAGGGAGAGTGGGCACCTTTCATTTTGTCTCTTTTAGTTTTCTCTGAAGGAAATGTGCTTAACCGGATTCCATCATTAACACTTGATTTTCTCTTTGAGTCTTATTATTTTCCACTTTCTTCTCACCCTCTACTCAGAAATTCTCTCTTATTTAATTGCTGATTTAATAATCTGAAGTGGCCTTTTGGGACATGCTATTCCAACCCACTACTCTGGTGACCTATAGGAATAGTTTAAGCAACAGCTTATTTCTTCATTGTTCTTCAGTTACCATTTGGGACTTAAAAATATAAATTCATCCACCCTTGAATCTGAACCACTGCGTTCCCTAGGACATGGCTTATCTAGTATTCTCTGGCCCTTCCCACCTTTAGCTTTTTCAGGTAATCTCCCGAATCTGCCACTTGCCTGGTTTTTCTGTTAGCCAGTCTCACCCCAGCACTCTGTGAGGAAGGGAGAACCAGACATAAGTCAGACTAGTTCTTCACTTATGTCATACTTATTCCCATCTTACGCCTTTGAACATTTGCCTATAATTTACATAGTATATAAATAAGAATAAAAATGTGTGGACCAGGCCATAAATTCTTTAAGAGTTTTTAAAATGGAGAATCAACTAATGACAAAATCGCTGGAGAAAGAGTCAAAGGGAAGGTAAGATTTCAGCTTGGTTTTGTGTATCTCCCTTTTCCTGATCCCAGCCCAAATTCCCATCTGCAAGTTCCTGGATGTTTCCTGAGGCGAATCACTATATTTCTCTGAGCCTCAGTTTCTTCCTTAGTAACCTGAGGGTAATAACACCCTTCAGAGTGGTTGCGAAGATTATAGAAAATTTATATATGTTAATAACTGATACATGTTAGGAGCTAATAATTGGTACTATTGTGTTATGTTTTGATAAGCTCTGTAAAAGTTGGAAACATGCCCTCTATGTCTGAATCTCATATAATGCCTATTAAAATGCACTGGAGTTTGTAGGTCTTGTTGAGATAGTGAATTAACACTTAGACCTTTCTTCTTAATTACTACATCAATTTCTGGGAAGTAATAAAATGCTTCAACAGCATCTTGCATAAGGTCAGAGTGAGGAGGGGCTTTCTGAGCAAAGATCTTTTACAGCTTATGAGATAAAGTAGTAGAGTACACATAATCTGCTCATGGCAATCGATGCCAAAAACAAGAAAAAAAAAATTTTAATACCCTCCAAAAAGGATTCTGGTCTATGGGAACTTTTTGTGCTCCTTTGCTCATTAAGTTAGACTCAGGATGTACCAATTAGACAGACTTTTCAGAGATCATTCATCTGATTCCAGACTTTTAATTGGTATCAAACAAACTAAAAAGAAGTGGAGGCAAAATTCTGCTGGTCTCAATGATAAAGACATTCTTCCATCCTGAGAGTCATGAGGCTGTTGGGGTTGTGTGCTGCACTCAGAAGAGTAGAACTGTTTTAAATATAAATTGCTACAACCCTATCCACATGTTAAAAATAAAGAGTAGAAGATTATGAATATGTCTTAAACCAATTAATAGCAACCATTTTCAGGTTCATGCTATTTCAGGTTCAAGTTTAGTACCAAAGACTTTATACATGTTTCATTTCATTCTCTCATCAGCTATATGAGGCATTTTATTATTTGATTTTATAGATGACAAAAGTGAGGTTCCAAGGTTTCATTAAGTTGCTCAAGATCACATAGCTAGTTAGAGACAGAATTCGACTTTGAGCTTTCCTCACTGCAAACTATACTTTTTTAAAAATGAAATATTTCAAACTTTTAGAACAGTACTGTGACCAACCTATCAAACACCAGTATAACTATCACCAAACTTCACTGAATTATTTGCGAGATAGTGCCACACTGACGTCAGATGTTCCTTCAAAACAAAAAGTAACAGAATGAAAGCACTCTATATACTCCTTTTCTCTCCCAAATTCTCCTTCCCTTCCTAGATGTAACTACTATGCCGATTTAGTATTTACCTCTCACCATCGTATGTTTATGCTATTACTACCAATGTAGATGTCTAGAAACAATAACATTACTTTGCATGTTTTTAAATTTATATAAATACTATTATGCTCTTTGTGTCATTCTGCAAACTGGTTTTATTAGCCAGCATTGCATTTCATTATATGCATACACAATACTGTATTTGTCATTTTTCTGTTTTAGGTTGCTGCCAAATTTTTGCTATTACAAATAATGCCACAAAGAGCATTCCTATACTAGTATCTTAGACACATATGTGAATGTTTTTCTGAAGTATATATCTGGAATTTTCACTCTTCCATTATCTTTTACCAGGCTTCTTGCTGTCTGTGTGAATTCCCGATGGGATATTGGGGTACCAGGGTCTTGGATGTGGGATACAGGTACAGGAATGTGAAGAAACAGGGGCTTTAAGAGGGCTTGGTGTTGATAACCCAAGTCACTTGGGAGAAGAATTCTAATGTGTAGCTAAAGCAGTGGATCTTGGGCACAAGGAGAGAAGAGACTGGTTTCTCCTTCGGCTTGATCAACTGAAAAACTAATTCCAGGCTGAACTTGGGGGTATTGGTAGAGAGAAGTAAAAGGCATGGTCCAAGTAAAACAAGAACATCTAGAAGAAGTTGTTTGGTGCTTTAAGTCAATGTTTTTTAAAGCATGTGTCCAGAGACCCCAGATTCCCCATTGAGCCACTTCAAGAATCATCTAGGAGTGCACATGGGGAGACAGGCAGATAGCAGAGCCACCCCACCCTGCTTCACCTGAAGCACCTCTACTCTATGTTATACATTGAACTGTAAGACTGTAAGACTTTGTTTCGATAACCTTTTTGTAACTCGATATCATTTAAGATCCACTTAAATGTATAGGAAGACAAGTGACTAATGAGAGATACTTACTTATAAGGTTCCCCGATTGGATATAGTTTGTGCCCCAAGATTCCCTTTTCACAGGTATTATGGTTGAGCACTGAGTAGGCTGTGTTTTGTAGTGCTGGTAGCAATAACCCATATATAACCCATGTTTCAGATGATACGCCAAATTGAGGGTAAAAATAGGTTAAGAGCAGTAGTAATAGTATTTGGCTGGCTGTTTCTTATCATTCTAGGAGCACCTTCATGTTGTGGTGACTTTAAAGAATACTAACAAGTAATTCAGCTGCTTGTCCACAGTGAAAAACAAGAACACTCAGGCTGGAGAATCAAGTGGGACTCAGATCAGGAGATGGCCCTGTGAACTAAGCGAAGTCTTTGGTCTTGATTCTGAGGGTAGAACTAAGGTAGCATTAGTAGGAAGGTCGGGTGACTTCCGAAGTGTCTGCCAGATCTAGCTTCTTTTTTAGAGATACAGATTTGTACAAAAGCTAAAGACTCCCCCAAAGTCAGCATTTTAAAATGTAAAGAAGAAACCATCTCTGAGCCATGTTTAAAAGGCAGATAAAAAATTTAGTTAAACACCATTGAGAATCTGTAAATTTCTGAACTTTGATTCTATTAAAGACCTTTGAGAATCATCATTTTAAAAAAGCTTTTCTACCAGAGAAACTAGTGGTTTGCAAATTATCATTCATCAACATTGACTCTATATAATACATGGAAACTTGCACTTAAAATACAAACATTATCTACGATGATTTGAGTATTCTCGCTTTCTCCTAAATATCTCTTCCCGAAAATCATGGCAAGAGTACTTTGTTTGTTTTAACTTAACCTATCTTTCGCAACCCAGTTTAATCATTTTACAGATTTTCTTTGGAAACAAATGGGCTAGATAGTCAGACAATAGTGGCATATTTTTACCATTTTAATAACATACGTAGGAGATACCTTCAGTGAAATTTATGTCAAATTTTCCTTTGTGTGCCTTTTTTTCCTAATGAATTCAGTACTAAAGTATTGGTAAAGTAGAACCTTATGAATTCAAAGCAAGGAATGCCAATGTGACCATAAAATATCTGAATTATAGAAAATTTAGAGAAATCTGTTTTATTACTTTAAAATAGAGTACTTATTATATACTAAGTTCAAAACGAGTGCTCAGAAAAGGAAAGTAGTAAATAAAAAATTTTCTAGTGAACATAAAACATAAAAATCTTAAAGATAAAATTATATTTCATTCTAAATTAATTACTAGACTCATTTGTTATTTATTTTTCTCAAACTCTTATATTAAAAATTTTTAAATCCTCAATTCTCAATTCTCAAACTCTTATATTAAAATTTTTTAAATCCTCACCAAAAGGCATAATATAAGTTTATTTTGTAAAAAAGAAAGTGTCTGAATGAATACAAATTTGTATTTGGGGTGTATGAATTAATAGATATTTGGATGATATTCATTCTCTACTAAATACTAAAATATTTGACTGGTTAATTATTTCCTAAAGAATGATGCTGGTGTGCTCAACATGGCATTTTCATTGCCAGTCATAATCTTTTCTCCACCTAATGTTCAGCTTCTTCTCTAGATTGGGATAGTCCAAGGAACTATTTCATAGACCATTGCAAATCCAGCTTATTCTTTGGCTCTTTCCAGTGCCAAGGACACTACTGCTCAGGACTTCTCTGGAAAGACCACCTAATGAGCCCTGTCTAAACCAGGGCTAAAATCACCCTGGTTTGAAGCTGACTCCAGGTGGGTCTCCATTGGTATCAGAGTGGATCTATCAGAACTATGCTCACAGATGATATAATATCAGAGCAATTGCCCTGATGAAAAGAGGAAAGGCCAAAGGCAATGTGACATATTGATTTCTAGTTTTATGCCATTCATCATAGTGCCAAACTCCCATGTTAGAATCTTGTTATTTGTGTAAATTAAAATAAATTCTCTAGGTGTAAATCTTTACAAAATATCTCCTGTCTTTATACCTAAGCATTAGAGATCGTTTCAATTCCAATTTTATTTTTCCTACTTAGAAGTCCCTCTTTCTGATGTTAATAATTAACCAATAAGCTAACTTGCCCAAATTCTTTAAGCTTGGTTTATTTAAAAGGAGAGCAATTTCAAGGTTATATCCATGGTTTACTGCTGTCTCCAGCTATGGGCCTTCGTGGTATACTTTGTTTTTTAATCTTTCTGGGGAAAAGTTGGGGACAGGAACAAACGTAAGTAAAGGAACCTGTCTTCATTTTTCAATGTATCTTAATTATGGTGAGTGAAAGATAAATTCAATTGACTGTTAATTTGAAAATAACTTTCTACTTGAGAATATCAAGTGAATAGTCTCATCTAGTCATGGAATAGTCATGGAAGCATTTCGATTTGATTAATAGCTAATGACATGACAGCTTTTAGGGATTGTTATTTTTTTTAATTATATAAGTGATTACTCAAATTTCTCTATAATAAAGCACAAAATAGACTCAAGCTACTAAGCTTTCTTATCATCTATTGCTTATTGATATTTATTATATAGTTTTCCATATGTCGTGCATAGCAAAGCAAGGGTTACTTGAGCGTTAATTCTAATACAATGACTTGAAAAACTATTGTTGAAAAACTTGAAAAAACTATTATAATTACTTTTATATTTATGAGCTCATTCTTCACAATTTTTAGTGTTATTGAAATACTGTACATTTTAAACTATGTCTTAAAATAGTGATCACATATCTAGAAAAAACATTATAGTACTGAAAAGGAACGGGAGAGTATCTAATTGAACCTACTTATTTCACAAATAAGTGCAGACAGAGGAAGAGACTTGCCAAAGGTCACACTGCTAGAGAGAGACAGAAGCGGGACTTGTTTTAAGGACTCCTCTTTACCACTTTAATTTTTTTCGGTTTGTCATAAATGTATACCTATAAATATGTAAACTATATTATGAATATAAATATATACTTAGGATGTCATAAATTTATAGCACTTTCCCACCCCTAATTTCATTTGTTTACATTGCTACAATCATCCCAGTACCTCAGTAGTTTTTATATATTCTTTTTTGAAAGTGGCTGAAGTTTAGAGAAAGTGAGATAAGTGACCTCAAATTAGTGGCAGAACTAGGACTGGAACCTGAGGCCCCTGATTCTGAATTCTTTCCACTACTCTGTACTGACCCTTAATAAGCATTGCCTCTCTTTCTCTCTCTCAAAAAAAAAAAAAAAAAAAGAGGGTGTACCATTTACAATAAGGTCATCAGTCTATTAAATTAATAAATTTAAGTAATTGATTCAATGAAAATTTATCGAGCACCTATCATGTGGTAGGTACTGGAGATATAGTGGATGGTATAACGCTTGCATTCTAGTGAAAGAAGCAAATAATGAATAACTGAATGAATGAATCAAGAAAGGAATGAATAAATAAAGTCAGGTAGTTATTAGTACTACAAAGAAAAAGATAAGGGAGAGTAAGAGGACAAAGAAATGACAGGGAGCTATTTGAAAAGTGTGGACAAGTAGGGTTCTTTAAGGAAGTGGCACTCAAACAGAGCTTGAAGGAAGTGAGGAAACAGCCTTGCAAATATCTGGGGAGAGAACATTCCAGGTAGAGGCTAAAGTGACATTTTTGCCCCTCTGCAAGCTCACTGGCCTGATACTCTGCAACCGCTGAAAGAAAATAAGAAAAATATGAAATTCTTTATACAATTAGATTGTGCTACTGATAAATCAGTAATGACCAAAACCTGCATGAAGTGTGATTCCAGAGCCATCTTTTAGGGATTTGTAAACACTGAATATTTTATGTTTCACCACCACCACTACCACACAGACAATTTAATATTAAAGCAATACTAAACCAAAAATTATAAAACTTCTAAGAATACTAAAATTAAAATAGCTTTTTTTCTAGATTTGTAAAACTCTTGATAAATTCAGTGTAGTATAGCAATTGAAAATGTTAATTCAAGAAACAGGATGTCCAAGATCAATTTCTAATTCTATAGCTTATTAGCTGTGTGACCGTGGGTAAGTTGTCAGTTTCCTCATCTGTAAAATGGGGATAATAACAATATCTTTCCAGAGAGTGGTTATAGCAACAGAGTTAGTTTGCATATAAATTACTCAAAATGGTGCTTAGCACATTGTAAGATTTCTGTAAATGTACCTTATTAGCAAAGCTGAAGTTTTCTCGTTTTCTGCTGTTCCTGGGTAAGCACATGGGTCAGATCATGGTTGGAAGTCTGGAGTTTCTTTCTTCTCCTCTTTCCTTTCCTCTTTCCTCTCTTTCACAATTTGCCTATAAATGATTCCAAATTAGTTGTCAAGTAGAATTGCCAGATGTTTTAAAGGATTTAATTGCTTCCAAATTAATTTCATTGTTCTAAAGACTTGCTGATTTGAAAAGACTTTTTAAATGTCATAATGTTGAAAGGATCCAGCAATAACTCTACTAGTAGGGGTGATGGGCTGTTCAGCCTCGTGGATTAGTCAATCATTATGACCTTTTGAGTTGAAACATGTTTTTCCATGTAATAGCATAAGTAGCTCTCACTATTCGAACTATATACTTTGTGATATATAATTAATAACCTAGTTTATGTTTGTAAGTTTTCTTTTAATAAAGCAATGGAAAAAAACCACTAATTTAAAACATTTTTATTTCAAAACACATATAGATTCATTTCCATTCTTGTATAAATCAAATGAAAAATAAAACTGTGGGGACAGCCTATGGTTGTGAACAAAGCTTGTAACTTTGACCTCAACTGAACACATAACAACCAAGTGAGACCTAAATATAAAGGTCTGCTTCATTCACTTATAAGCGAGGTGACCTTAATCAAATAACCTCTTATCACTTGTCAAATAAGAAAAACAGTAGTATTATGTCATTGACCTGTTATAAAGATGAAAAGAGTTGTATATAAAGTGCTATATAGCCTCTTATATATGGTAACTACTCATTATTGTTTTCTCTGTTGTTGTATGATTGCGATTATTCCTCTTCAAGGACCTTGATCACTGCTTTCATTTTCAAGTGCATTCCCCCAAGCTCGCTTTTATTCTATCATTTTTAAAAATACACTCACTAGTATAACACAATACTTCTAAAATTACCTCCTTTCAAATAATTTAGTGAAATTAATGAATCTTAACATTTATTGAGTACTAAGCATGCTAGGTGCTTTCATATACATATTCTCATTTCAGCCTTACCTCAGCCTGGTAGAGAAGGTGGTATTTTAGTCTCAGAGAGGGTTAGTGACTTTCCCATGGTTACTCAGCCAGGAGATGGCAGACTAGAGTTCAATCACTGGTGCCTATGTTGCTTTTTTCCTTCACTGGGCAAAAATATTAAAAATATCAACCCTATTTACATGTTCCAGTCAACACCATTAAAAGTCTTTCTGTGCTGCAGTAGCTCAGAGAAGGTGCCATTACTTCCTTTCTGTATGTTAACTGGATCTCCAGCTCCATTTTTCAAGTCCTAATTCCAAGCTATTTCTTCTTGGAAACTATATTGAAACGATCATATGTCATAAATAAATTTTAATTTAAAAATATCATTTTCAAGTTGAGAAAATGTGCCTATTTTAAATTGAATCTCTCAATTGAGACAAAAAAATCAGAAGTATAGCAAAATATGTTATATAGAGATACTGATTCTTTTCTTTTTATGTTTCAACAGGTATGTCCTTTCAGCACCAAAAGTATTTCATGTTGGAGCATCTGAAAATATTGTAGTTCAAGTTTATGGATATACTGAAGCATTTGATGCAACAATTTCCATTAAAAGTTATCCCGATAAAAAATTTAGTTATGCTTCAGGCTATGTTACTTTATCTGCAGCAAATAAATTTCAAAACTCTGCAATCTTAACAGTATGTATTTATCTTTTATTGTATTTATATATACACAATATTCTCAATAAAATGTGTATCGAGAATATTGTGTTTGAATATTGATAACAGAGATTTGATCATTTATACTGTTATACTTCTGTATGATTATTAAATGTCAGTCACAATGGTAATATGAATGAAACACAAAATTCTAAATAGGAGAGTTGTGTCTGTTCTATGAGCAATGCATGTAAATTGTAATGTTCTTATTGGAAAGTAAAATTATACTAATGTAAAAATATTTGAAAATGAGTTGAAAATACTTGGTGAAAATTATCAATACAAAAAAATATGAATATGCATATTGATCTGAAATGCATTGCCTACACAAAACCCATAGATACTTTTGAAAATTTGTTTGTTTAAACTACAACATTCTACAATTATAGTTTCCAAAACTAATAAATTTTTGATTACTGAAATAAATAGCTCTCACTGACAACCCATAGTTAATAGAAAAAACAACCTTGATCAAATAACTTTTCCTTCGGTTAAGATATTATAGTATAGCTTAGTTAGAAAAGAGTTTGCAACTCATTTTTTATTAAAAATTCTGATAACTAAAAATAATTTTCTAGACTAATTATTTATTCAGCTAAGTAGATAAATATAAGCAAAACGTTGTTTTAAATTCCAATAAAAATTCAAAATCAAGAACCAGAAAAATCAGACTTTTAGACTTGGAAGGGCCTCTGGGGTTCATTTAGATGAGTGTTTCTTAAAAGTGAGTTTTTAAAAAGGAATTAAAATATGAAATTTTATAAAGAGCTTAAAATTAAAATTATATTTATTTTTAGCATTTTGAATTTATTTTGTAAATTTGTTTTGATTTTATAATTATATAAAAGCCAAAAGCATAAGAAGATTATACCTAGGTTTAAGTTTGTACATTTTATTTTTTATTACAAGTAACATTGTAATAAAAAATAAAATTGTATTATATTATAAATAATTATAAGTCAACATTGAGAGTCCTCTAGAACCTTTTATCCTTTAAATGCTATATGTACATTACTCAGTTTGAGAAACACTGATTTAAATAAATTCTAACCAAATGTAGGAATTCTTTTATTAATGTTGGTGGTAAATGCTCTAATCTCTTAAAAAATACACTTATTAGGTTTATTAAGAATTAAAATTCATTTACCAAAATTGTTATTTTCTGTAGACACTCTTATATGATGCGACTCATGGTAGCCACTAGCCACATGTGGTTGTTAGCTTTAAATTTAAATCAATCAAATTTAACAAAAATAAAAAATTCAGTTTTGCAATCACATTAGCCACATTTTAATAGCCACATGTGGCTGGTGGCCACTGTATTGGGCAAAGAACATTTCCATCATCACAGAAAGTTCTGTTGAACAGTGCTTAGATGATTAATTGGAAAGTAAATTACGGTGGGGAAATCATAAAAATTGATGTATATATTAAGCATTTAATTTTATTTTAACATAATAATGTATCTTTATTTGCCAATTGTTTGATGTCGTGCCAAGGTATTTTCTTGAAGTACGGGTCTACTGATTGGAAGGTCAGATTTTATTATGTGTCACACCTTTAACGAATCATCTTTGTTTTACACTTTCGGTTTCTTTAAAGTGGGAAAGACCTTAAAGACACCTGCAAAGCAATTTGAGTGTAGAATCTTTATAGAATTTTAATGTTTTCCAAACTTTCACAGTATTCTCACATATGTAATTCCACAGCAGTATAATTTAGTGATTAACTTTTATCCCTATCCAGAGCCTAAGTTTTCATAGAAGCACTCTTCTTTCATTACTTCTTATGTATTAGATATGTATATCATGCAATGCACAGTGGATAATTACAGTTACTTACAAATACTGGAAAGCGTGCAGATCAACTGGTGAAGACAAGGGCGTAGATAGAATACAAAGTGTCCTAACATCAGTCAGAATATTGAACTGAAGGAATGGAAAGCATGGGCTAATCCAGCAAGCTAATGAAGTGAAAGTTTGTTAAGAGAGCTTCTATAACTTATACAGTTTTACTAAATGCATATAACATTTAAGAAACACAGAACCAGAAGATTTTTAATTGCTTAAATCTAAATGTTGATTATGGTATTTAACACTGCAGGGCTTTGGTCAAAATTTATTTACTATTCTTGCTCCTCTACTACTTTTTAAATGATTAAATAAACATAATAATTTCTCCTTCTAATGAGATTACTGTGGTAGTTAGAAAATCAACATGTTTTATAACCTTAAAATTATTATACTCTTCCATTAACATTTTTCTGTTACAGATACAACCCAAACAATTATCTGGAGGACAAAATCCAGTTTCACATGTGTATTTGGACATTGTATCAAAGCATTTTTCGAAATCAAAAAAAATGCCAGTAGCCTATGATAATGGTTTTCTCTTCATTCATACAGACAAACCTGTTTACACTCCACACCAGTCAGGTAGAGTATAAGATGGTTCTTTCCCTGGGGCAGACAATTGATAGTATATTGTACAGCTTTATAACACTTGAAATTAAATGGAGACAGGTTTTCAATTTGTTTAACAGAGTTTTAATTCCCAATGACGTTTTACTTATAAATACCATTTACTTATAAATACCATTTACTTATAAATACCATTTACTTATAAATACCATTGTAATTTAAAATTGATGCTAAACAAATTAATTAATTAATTAATTAATTAAAATTAATTTTAAGTTTAAATTTGATTTTAAATATAAAATTTCGATTCATATGGAAATTGCAAAATCAATAATTACATTATCTGCCCCATCAGTTATTTCCATATGTAGAAGAAAGCTTTTTAAAAATTGTGAAATGTCATATTAATACTTTATTTATTAAACAAGTATAAGATGTAATTGCAAATATAATTTTGCAATGGAAAGGTAATTTATTATAAAGCCATATTCATAAAAAATTTTTATTACTTTGGAGCTAATCCTTAAATTTAGAAAACAAATCCAACCCTAGGGGATCAGATGTTCCTGCATCTGAATAAACTAGATCACAGAAATATATGGCTATTGTTTTTCCAGGGGATCTACCTAAGAAAGTTTCTATTAGAACATCATTTCATATTCATGATTCTTCTATAAGAGAGGGAAAGGGCAAGATAGCCTGTTAAAACTCTGTGATTGAGGAGTAACTGGATTCAGTTCCCCAATGAACCAAAAATAAAACACAGAAGAGTGTGAATTCTGCCCAAATATGTTTATATTTCTGCAAAGTTTTTGATTCCTCCATCTCTCTTTCTTATTCTCATTGACTTTTGAGCACATCAGAGATGGAATTATGAGAGAACTATATATGGGAGGGAGAGTTTATAGAGTTTTGATAATGATATCATTGGTGAAGGACAGAGGAAGGAAGGCAGGATGAGCCAGTTTTGTTGGAAAATTTTCACATAGTACTTACTCACTAAATGTTGATTGATGTCGATGATGGTAGTGGGGTGGAACAGGCCTACACCATTACCATTTCAGCAGGGTGACCAGTTATGATCACCTCAGAGAGGAAAGACCTGGAGAGGGCGGGATATTGCTCTCAGCTTGGCCAGAATATTATTGTCAGAATAGTACCATCTTTCGACTCCAAGAAGATGATTGTTTGGTATACAAGGAGATAGTCTCTGCCCATAAAGCTTGGGCCCTTTTGAACATAATCATGTCCAGAAGCAAGTATACCATTGCCCTGTCCTCCTTCTGTATGAGAGGATGTTTTATTAATTTGGTCTTATTGACACTACCTACCACTTAGGGTCCTAAGTCTTTGTCCAATAAGTAGTCTGATATTCAGAGCCTGGGATCTTTCTTAGCTATCAAAACTTTTCCTTAACAGCCACATCTACTATTTCTCTATCAGGACTTTATTGTAAGAAGACATGGTATCTTCATCTGTTCTAATCATAGGGGAAAACTGGAGAACTTTCCTCTAGTTTCCTCAAAGTGGATTCTGGAGCCAAACTATCTTGGTTCAAATCCTGTGACCCTGTGTGAGTTACTCAAACTCTCTGAGCCCCACTTTCCTCATCTATAAAATGGAGATAATAATAGAATTTACCTCATTGAGTTAGAAGAATTAAGTGAATTCATATGTGTAAAGCACGTAAAACAGTGCCTAGCACAGAGTATTAGGAAAGTGTTTTCCATTATTATTTAATCTGTGGAGTAACACAAAGCCTTACGTACACAGAAGAAAAAGAATTATTTAAAAGTAATCCTTTTAAAAATTAATTAAACCTTGCTATTTATAGCTCTAATGTCCTGATCCACACATTTAATCTAACGATCCTTAAGAGATTTTTAGTATAAGCATCTTTAGGATAAAGGCGTAAATCTTCAAGACTTTATCGAATAAAAGGCTTTAGAATATTGACCAAAATACTTCAATTCCGTACAGCCTGTATCCTGCCTTCCCCTCTAGTTTCATCACCCACCATGCTCCCCTTTGTCTGTGGACACCAGCCAAATTGACCTCTTTTCAGTTGCTTTCTCACACTATTTTCCCATCCATATTAAGACCTGTATACTTCTGCCCGGTGCATTCACACTCCTCCTTTGCCTTGTTAACTCCTACTCAGCCCTTACATGTCATCCCACAGAGGGCAGCCTTCTCTGACCTCCCTGACTACACTCCCAGAAAGCCAGGAAGTGTCCTTTGTAGTGCTTCCCAACACTGGATTTTTACATATTCTTGTGTGATTATGTGTTTGCCTCTTTCCTCCTCTCCATTAGAAGACTTTTATGTCTGATTTGTCTCACCACCCTATCTTTGTGGCTAGCATAGTGCCTGCTCATAAAGGCACTCCATACATTACAAAAAAAAATTTATAAGCCATATCTCTGGCACACACACAAAAAAATTATTGATCTTGTCTCTGCTATGCCATTGCTGTGAAGACAAAATTAATTTTTTAACCTAAACACAAACTGGTTAGAAGGTAGACACGTAATAGTCGTAGAAATAATCATTTTAATAAAATAAAAATAATAATCATTGATTGATTAGTTATTATGTGCCAGGCTATGCAAAAACTTTGTCTTATTTAGTTCTTACAACACTGTGAAGCAGTCCTGTTTTACAGATGAGGGAACCAAGATTTAGATAAATTAAGTATCATGCTCAGGATCACACTAGGAAGTGGCAGAGGCAGGAGTAAAACCAAAGATTTGCACTCTAGAGTCTGAGCTTTTGTGGCATACTGCCTCTGACAACATTCCAGTGATGCTGAAAAAAAAGGTTCATAAGGCAGGAGGAAAGATTCAAGGTGGGAGATAAGGGTGAGTGTAAGGGGACAGCAGCGTGGGGAGGATTTACTGAACATCTTTCCTTAATCTTAATGTCTTCGTGAAACCAATTTAGAGAGCTTAACGTGGCTTCTTATGTAGAGTTTTTGCATAATACTGACTCTTTAAAAGGTTTATGGTGCCATTCAGTTTTATTTTGTGGGTGAAGATTTGGCCATGAAATATTTGAGCATCAGGAAAACCCAGGAGAATTTATGATTCGTCATTGGAACTAGATAAGCATATCTCAAGCAGCTATCACTTAAAAGCGAAGCAGATGCATTTGTTTAAATAGTGGGGATCTATTAACTGAAAGAAAGAAATGGAAGAGAACTAATTACCGAGCCCCTGTCATTATTCTTTTAATAATGAGAACAACTGTAGGATCTGGCTCAATAAATATAACAAAACCATACAATTCAAGGATGCCTTTAGCAGTAATAAGAGATAATTTGGGGCATCTTCAACTCTAATATATTATATACACTATATTAAACTCCTATATAACTGTATGGCAGACATTACTATTTTGCTACTATGAAATTCTTGGTAAACAATGGCCTAATTGTTTAGACATACCTAATTTTGTACTACATATATGTTCCAAAAAAATCATATGTAAATATAGCTTAATAAAGTAAACTGTACTTTAAGTTCACTAGAAGTAGCTCTTTAAAGGAATCCAAGAAGATTCTCTTTAAAAGAAAAAAGGCTTTACTAATGTATATATCTGCAAACTAACATTTTTTTAAATATGAATTTTGGTGTATTGACTGTATATTGATTTTTTAAGTGAGATTCATCTCTTCTAAGGCTGATTATTGTGAACAGTCAAAATACCCTTGTGTTTAGCAGAGTTTTTAATGATATCAATTATTCCTACAGTAAAGGTTAGAGTTTATTCACTGAACGATGACTTGAAGCCAGCCAAGAGAGAAACTGTCTTAACTTTCATAGTAAGTATGTTATTTATTTAAATAACAATTTAATTCATCTTCAGGATGAGATACATTATTCTGTGACCCTGCCCTAACACCACACTAACTTATTCATTGTTCAGTGAATGGTAATTGAACACTTTTTTTAGTATAACATTATAGGTTTATATCTCCATAATAGACATGTATAAAAAGCTTGTGAAAATTAAATCTAGATGTTTTGTAATTTTGAACTAAATCACTTAAATGAATCCTTCCTTATTTCTTTCTTAAAGAATATCAATCACTAAGAATTAATTAAATATCTATTATGTATAAGATTTTTTATTTGTACAATTCAAGATAAAGAATTACAACCTGGGGTACTTACACTTAAGGAACTTAGAGTTCAGTAAATAGCATACTAACACATGTAAAAATAGTGTTAAACCATGAGATAAAGATTAGCAGTTATCAACCTTTTATCGGCCATGACACACATTACAGATGATCTGCACATGTGCAATATACTCTCATGGTTTTATTTAGTTTGTGTCACAATCCTACAAAATTTTTAGGGGGAAGTAACTGCTCACCTATTAACAGTAGGTGTGAATTTGCCAGTTTATAACCATGGATCTCTATGGGCTGAATTGCTTAAAGCAGGAGTCCAGGAGCTGTGAGTCTTTTCCTTGGAAACACAAGATTTGAGTTTAGGAGAATACATACAGATGTATGAAAAGATACTAAAGAACAAAACCATACTAGAGTATAAACCAAACAAATTGTACCGTAGAACAAAAGACACATGAGCTCAGAAGGAAGACAAAATGGGGGTGAGACTGAGTGTCGATACAATCTTCTGGAATAGTATAGGTAATGGAAAATTTGAGCTGGGTCTTAAAGAATGGAATAGCCATAGGTTTTTTAAAAATAATGAACTTCCCATGTAAGATATAGCATGAGTCTGACTATAGTGGCAGGAAGAAATGAAAAATGCAGATAGTAAATAAACTGGCTGGCTGATGTAAAAAGTCTGGAAGAAAACTGAAAAGAGGTAGTGTCAGCTCAAGTGCCCTTTTTCTGTCTAGAAAGTACTAGAGGATGTGGACAGATGTTCTTTATCCAACCTCCTGTGTGTCTCCATGGTTGAACTTGAGTGATGCAGAATCCTGGCACCACACAAGGAAGAATGGATGCCAGTAGTCTTGTGTAAGAGATGCCCCAGAAAGAGAAGATTAAGGAATCTGATCCCAGAGCAGTGGGGAATCAGTGGGCAGGAAGTGTCCTGAAAATAGTACTTGAGAGAGATCAGAGAAGCACTCTGCATGATGGACTGCACAGATAAAGAACAGCCCAGAAGACATTTAGCCACTTCGAACATTCTAATGTTCAAAATAGATCTTTGTAACTCAAGAAAAAAATACCTTAATATCCCGACCATGAATTTCACAGTCATGATATATAATGGTAAATTTCTGGGTTAAGACCAAAATGGACCTCTACATGAACTCCAAAGAAAGTAAAAATCCTCATTTCAATAATATTCCAACCCATCCATAAAAGGAAGTTTATGGGAAAGCTTTATGGAAATTTTAAAGTTTGTTTAACTGTTTTGAATGTTTTATCGGGCTCAAAATGGCCATGCTGCACAATTATAAAATGTCTAGCAAATAAATTCATTTATAGTATATTTGCTTTGGAAAACTTCAAATGAACAAATATGGAATTTAGATTCTGATATCTGTAAAGCCTGTAAGTTCACATTTTGTTAATTATAACATCAGTTATTTTTACACATATTTTTAATTTTACAATAGAGAGTTGAGTCTCTTCTAGATAACTGAGACTAGGATACCTGGACATGGATTTATACCTTCGTGTGTGTGTGTGTGTGTGTGTGTGTGCGTGTGGATTTATACCTTCATGTGTGTGTGTGTGTGTGTGTGTGTGTGGGCGCGTGCGCGCGCATGTGTGCATGCGTGTGTACACTCATGGCAGGAAGTAGAGGAGAGGTTCAAAATTAGGGAGGGAAGTGGCTTAAATGAATCACATTTTCTTTCCACAACACTTAAATGACCTTTTTCCTTCATATTTAATTTGAAAACATGGATATTTGTTAGTAAATATTTCTGTAGATCAAAGATAATATAATCAGTTAAATTTTTAATGTGGTTTACGTGCTTCGATGTTGTTTGTTTTTATTCAAAG
The DNA here is from genome assembly GCF_000325575.1 of Pteropus alecto. NCBI lineage: Eukaryota > Metazoa > Chordata > Mammalia > Chiroptera > Pteropodidae > Pteropus > Pteropus alecto. The sequence goes on from NW_006440132.1 coordinate 1,132,377, forward strand.
GATCCTCAAGGATCAGAAGTTGACATGGTAGAAGAAAATGATTATACTGGAATTATCTCTTTTCCTGACTTCAAGATTCCACTTAATCCTAAGTATTTTAAATTATTTGTTTTAAAGTTTTCTCTTAAAAGCACATCTGGAACTTTTGGTTGTAAGGCAGATCACTGGTCAAATAGAACCACCTAATGTTAATAGGGGGTGTCTGTGTGAAAGAAATGAGGATATGCAAAGTCTTTTAAAGTCTAATGAGAATCTAGGTCCAGTTTCTGGCAAAACAAAAACAAACCCTCAAAATACTTCTCATCAATCCTCATTACATATAGAAGTTAATATCTGAAAGGGGCAAAAGTAGTCCCCAGGCTTTTTTTTCATTTTCATCAAAATCATCAACTTCCCCCGCTTATGGAATTTAATAGACTAACAGTCTAAAATGCTGGTGTCTCCCATACCTTGCTCTGAGAGTTATAAAAATATTGGTCCTCCGTAGTCTTTGCAGCATCGACTAGTAGAAGGCAAATTTCAAGAGAAGAGATGTTCTCAGAGCTATTTCTTCCATTTGGCCTCATGTTAAAGGATTTAAAAATATGTTTAAACAGAATCCAAAGTAAATAGTCAGTAAGCACATTCCTGGTATATGCAAAGTACAATGGGGATGAGAGAAGAAAAATAGAAATGCGAATTCACACTCCTTGCCTTCAAGAGTAAGACAAATAAGATGAGTGTACGTATGAATGGCTACAGTATAACTTGAAAGCAAAATCTTTTAATGGTCATTTTTGGTCTGCCCTCTAAAAGAGAGTTTGCAGGTAATTCACTGTACTGAAGATTGTCTAGAATTTGGATAAAATTGGGGGATTTAAATAATTTGAATAATTTTTAAATTTTATATTTTCTTAAAAACACTATATGCTCTGTAGTGCAGAATCGAACCTATGTATAACTATTATCATTTCTCCAACTTCATTTGTGCCATTTGCTCTATGACAGATTATGTATCAACCATGGCAGCCTCTCATGGCCAGTTCTTTCCTGCCCCAGTACCTTTGCACGTGTTGTCCCCTCTGCTTAGAATGTGCTTCACTTTGCTTCACAAAGTTGACTTCTTCTCATTCTGTAGGACACAGGGTAAATACTCCCTTTTCAAAGAGGCTATCCCTGGACACATGATCTACTGTAGTCCCTCTCTTCCTTTTATTCTCTTGCCTATTTTCTTCATGGCACTTATCTCAATTTTGTAATTGTTTATTTACTTGCCTTTGTATTCCCTTCTAAACTGGAAACTCTTGAGGACAAGGGTCATGTTCATATAGCTCACTGTTATATCTCCAGCACGTCAACATAATGGACACATGATAAATATTCACTGACTTAATGATGATTTACCATTATTAAGCTCCAGGACTAAGTAAATCTCAAGTATCATTAGTTCTTCAAATCAAAGCTATTGACAACATGAAGATAAAATACCTGAAAAAAATAACATAATATATGAAAAACTAATTACTAAATAATTTCTATTCTGAAAACACTCAATTATTTCTGTTTATTGCTTAAAAATCTGTAGCAAATATAAAATACATTACTTACTTTTCCCTCCTTAAAACAGGAATTGATTAGATTTCCTTTAAATGAATTAAAGATATTTGATGACTTCTGTAATTTTAAATATTGTGCTTTCACAGATACGGTGTGTGGACAATTCAAGCTAAATATAAAGAGGACTTTTCAACAACTGGAACTGCATATTTTGAAGTTAAAGAATATGGTAATTTCTGACAATAAAAGTTTACCTATAAAGAGTTAATAAATATTTTTGATTGAAAGTTGTTAATTAAACCCAGGTCATTTTCCTCTTTAAAGAAACCATACTTTATCTCCAGCCATAGCTGGAGACAAAAAATAAGTTGAAATCACTTTTGATTAATGAACTTAATGCAAAATCACTCCCTGAAGATGAAGCAGCCTCATCTAGTATGCTTAGAAGCACTGGTGGAGAGGGTAAGGGTAAAAAGGCGGTTGTCCAAATGCCGGGGCTCCAGTTGCAGCATGCTTGTTAACCTTGATCAAGCACACCAACTTCTCTGGACCTATGTCCCTCATTATAGAGCCTGAAGAGACCTAACCCCCTGAGGAGCTTGACTAGTTAAGGTCCTTTTCCAGAATTATGATTTTAGGAGAAACAGACATGAGGCGAGCGGAACCCAGTAGACTAATAGATGATTTACTAAACTCATTACAGCCAATTAGTGACAGAACAAGAATAACACTTGGATTTCTTTACCCTTAATCTAATGCTATTTTCCATCTGATTCACAAATCCTTAAAGTATTTATTTCGAAATTAAAGATATTCTTATTTTGAAATCAGTGATATTAATGGACTAATAATTAATCTTTCCAGTTCTTATAATTGTTTACTAGTTTATTTATATGCTCTGATATCAAATTTAACTTTCTTCTGTTGAAGTCATTTTTTAATCCCCCAGGAGACTCGTAATATGGAGAATAAATACACAAATTTTAAAAATTAAGAAAAAAAAAGTGACACATTTGTTACAATGAAATTTAACTTTGAAGATTATAGGCTCTCTATATGTATGAATCCAACCAATCTTCCTTCAAGTGTTTTTGCTGCTTCCTGTATATATCTAGAATTCATCCACCTCTTATTATCTCTCATTGATTCATCATCAGGCTCCCTCCTGGATTACTGCAAAAGCTTCCTAATTGCCCTCTCTGCTTCCAAACTATTCTTGCTTGGCACTAGCCAAAATAGCCTTGAAATGCGAATGTCATGTTATTTCGCTATCGAAAAGTTCTCCTCCTCCCTCATCGCCTAGCCAATTCCTACTCACTTTTTAAGTCTCAGTTGAAAAGCCATTTATTCAGGGAAACTTTCTCTGAATTCTCTTTCCCGAATAGGATTCTCTGTACTTCTTCGTATCAGTTTTCATAACGGGTATAGGTATTTATCTGTGTAAATTTTTGCTTGTGCCTTCCTTCCCTGCTTGACCGTGAGCCCATAAAGGACAAGGCTTGTGTCTATCTTGTTTACTGGTATGCCCCAGTTTACACAAGTGTCCCTGCTACATGACAAGTAGGTACAAGATGGAAAGATGAAATATTTCCCTGCACCTCATGTCATGGAGAAAATACAGCTGCCTGCATCTTTGATAATGTAAGAATGCAGCCCAGAGCAACAAATTGCATTACTCTTTTACTTTTGGTCTTCACCATCTAGAAAACACATAAGCCATATCTGAAGCCAACTATCTCACTTATGTTTGGGTGCCAGTCTTTGTCCACAATATCAGGGTCACTTGTTCACCCAATTTTCTATTCACTGTTGTGCAGGTTAATAAAATTAGAATTCATAAGCCTTGATACACAGTCTGTTAGCATAAAGAGAAGACTGTGCCATTTTGACAAGTGATACTATTTTCTCTTGAGCAATCAAGGTACCAATGAAATAGAAAAAAAAACTTCCTTTCTGCCCTAATTTTTAATTTTGCATGGATGTTATTTCTTACAATTGTAAGCTATCTCTTTTTGACTAAAATCAGAGTTTTATGCTGGAATTTGGGGACTGGGTAGATTTTATCTACTGTACACACACAAAAAAGGGAAAATGTTAAATAAGCAAGAATTTTCCATTTTCAATTTAATAAACATTTGTTAAATATTTACTATGTTTGATACTTATAATAAGGGTAAGGTACACAAAGATAGAGAACAGTCTTTTTTGTTTTCAAGGAGCCCATACTCTAGTCAAGGAAATAAACAATTGCCTATAATAAATGCTGTAGTCAAAAAATAAACAAAGTGCTTCTAGTCCATAGAGCTACACAGAGGTACACGGACTGACCTCTGACTGGTGGAGTGGGAGGCTTCCCAGAGATATTGTCATTGCTATTGTCATTGATAATGATGATGATGACAAGGTAGACGTTGTGTTGATGTTACAGCATTAACTATACCAGAAAGAAAGCTAGTGTAATTAAAGTGGTAATATTGCCTCTTTATTTTTATTTTCAGTGTTGCCACATTTTTCCGTCTCAATAGAACCAGAGAAAAGTTTCATTGGCTATAAGGACTTTAATAATTTTGAAATTACTATAAAAGCAAGGTAAGAAAGTTTTCTATTTCACATTATTCAGCTAATTGAGTGCCAAATCCGGTTGGTGATAGTTGCCCAAAGTGAGAGCTGTAATTTTTTTCCAGCTTTATTGAGATTTAATTGACATGTAATGTTGTGCAAGTTTAAGATATACAATGTGTTGATTTAATACACTTACATACTACCGAGATCTGTGATTTATTAGCAAATTCTGCCCTGACTTTGGGATTCATTGATTGAGGAAACATTATGCCTATAGTTTGTTCAGATGTGAGCTGGTTCTGATTTTAGCTTTGTTGGTTATTCACCAGGAAAAAAAAAAAATTCTAAAGAATTAAGTTCAATGTGTATGTTTAGAAACCAGCACTACCTAGGATATTGGGATTGAGATATGAAGCCTTCTCTCTTTGTCATTTTTTAATGGCTTAATCAGCCAGCTAGTGCTGCATAACTACTTCAAGACTCAATGTCTTAAAACCATGACCTTTTCTGAGTCAGCTGGGCATTTCTGCTGATCTGGGCTAGGCTGATCTCAGCTTGGCTCCTCCATGTGCCTGCAGTTATTTGCAGGTCAGCTGGGGGCTGCCTGGTCTAGAGAGATCTTACTCACATGTCTGGAAGTTGGCTGGCAGCTGACTAAAGCTAAAAGGTTGATTGGACCACGTATATCTCTCGTCATCCAGCAGGCTAGCCTGCAGCAGTAGCAACACTCGGAGAGAGAATATGAAAGCATAAATGTCCTCTAGAGGCCTGAGCTTGGGGCTGGCACATCATCACTTCCACCACCTTCTTTTGTCTGAAGCAAGTTACAAGACCAGCTCAGAGGAAATAGACTCCCTTCACACTCTTTGCATGCAAGAAGCTGCAAAGATGGTGGATATATGGGAGGTGGAGAATTGGGGTTAGTTTTGCAAGAAATCTAACACAAAAGTTAGGTTATTTAAAGATAGCAATATAATTATAGCTATTAATGATAATAACCAATTTCTATAACTATATATGTTGGGAACTTTTTGAAACACTCTGTGTATATTAGCTCATAGGTACTATTCCTATTCCCATATTACAAATGAAAAAAATGAGGTATATAAATGTTCAGTAATTTGCCCAAGATTTCATAGCTAGTAAGTCACATAACCTGTCTGGTTCCATAGTCCATAGCCCTCAAATGCTACCTTATGCTGCCTTTCTTACTAAAATTATTTTTTAAATTGGAGATACTTTATTCAAACTATGAATAAGGAAACTTAGCTCTTGCTACAGTATTATTTGCTATGCAGAAAGTTTCCTTTATTCTTACTTTAATTCTAAACTAAAAAGGAAATACACATTTAGAATTTTAAAAAAGAACATATACAACAGTAAGGTGGGACACGCTGCTTTTAAAGTCATAAAAGAAAATAAGGAGCAGCTCTCCACTGACATCAAATCATTGAGTAAGTAACACATCCTGTAGAGAAGGGCCCCAGACCTGAGTCTTTGGATCTCCCCAAGACCAGTTTTTTCATCCAGCACATAGTAATAAAATTTGTACTTCGGCTTTATTGTTGTAGCTCTATGAGGATGAAATGTAATAGTGAATGGAAGATACTTTAAAGTGTATCAAGTGCTTTATGTAATTTCGAATTGATCCTCTTATCTGAATTGTATTATTATAACCTTGTTTACAAAGCAATCTTGTGGTATTATTGTTTAACAGATATTTTTATAATAAAGTTGTCACTGAGGCTGAAGTTTATATTTCTTTTGGAATAAAAGAAGACATTAACGATGATCAAAAGGAAATGATGCAAAAAGCATTGCAAAACACAATGGTAAGACGTTAAGACATGTTCACTCATACCTAAAGGTACATCATGAATGCTTCCATGAGATGGAAGGTTACTTCAATATCACCTAATCTGATCCCTCATTTTATGTAGGTGTGGAAATGAAAGCTGAAAATCCTCCATTGGCTTCTCATTGTCCTTAGGATAATGTTCACTCTTTCTTGGCATCAACTCCTTTCACCAGCCTATTTCATGCCATTTCTCCCTCTCCCCTCCTTTGCACTAGCTACTCTTATTTCCCAAACTTACTCTAGTCTCTCTTGCTTCCAGGTCAGTGCAATGCTGCTCCTTCTGCTTGAGAATGCTCTTGCCCTTTGTCCCCTCCTGCCTCCTTTTTGCCCAGCTAATTCCTCCTAGTTCTTTAAATCTGAACATTGACATGCTTTCTCTTGGAAGTTTCTCTGAACTTTTCAGCTAGCTTAACTAACCCTGCCAGGCACTCCCTTAGGCCTTGAGTGGAGTATATTTGACACTTTATTGCAGTGGTTCTGAACCAGGGGCTATTTTTATCCCCAAGGGGACATTTGGCAATGTCCAGAGACATTTGTGGTTGTCACAACTGGGGAAGAGGGTGCTACTGGCGCTTAGTGGGAAGAGACCAGGGATGCTGCTAAACTCTCACAAGGCACAGAGCAGTTCCCCACAATAAAATATTTTCCTGTCAAAAATGTCAATAGTGCCGAGATTGAGAAACCCTCTTTTATTGTAATGGTTTACTTACTTCTCTATTATTTTCTACACCAAACTCTTTGTGGGTCTAAATCATTTCCATTATATGCTCAGAGTCAGCATGGTTTCTGGCAAATAGAAGGTACAACTTTATAAATATATAAGTGAATGAATTCATGAAGAAGATACTTGTTAAAGGCTAGTGGTTGCTGGTGCTTAAATTAGAGTCCTGGTCCCTTTTTCGTTGTTCAGTGTTTTTTTACATTATACAATACATGATAAGGGCTCATGTTATTCTACTTACTGTTTGTATATTCATATGATTTGCAACATCAGTTACTTAGCCTTTGCTTTTTCAAAAGACAGTTTTGTTTACTCAAGATATAAATTAGATGTATCTTTTTAATGCAAGATTCTATGCTAGACACTGAAATTTGAAGTAAATAAGACAAAACTCCCTGGCTTCAAGAAATTCAATTTAAAAAAAATAAGGCAAAATCTATTTTATTATTGTGCTTAATAATTCAGTGATATAATATGACCCCATATCCCTTTACCCACTGTATGTTTTTAAATTAATGTTTCAATGTGTAAGCAGCAAAGCACAAATTAAATATCATTAAACCCAAAAAACTCTTAGTTAAGAGCAAAAGGAAGCTGAGAAGCCTAGGAACATGGATGATGACTCAGGAATTGGAAGAAGACATCTTTGTCAGTCAGTACAAAAAAGACTCATTGAATCAAATGATATTTAAGACTCTTCTGTGTCTATAATTTTATAAAATAGATTAGAAAATAGTATTCTTGGCTTAATTGTGTATCCAGTCATTCACTTTACTGGTGATGATAAACCATCCTCTGACATTTGTTTTAGATTGAGAGGCTAGTAAAAACAGATATTGTTAATTTTTCCTTATAAGTTTTTCTCTAAAATAAATCTTTCATTTTCTCCTTTTAAAAGTTGATAAATGGAATCGCTAAAGTCACATTTAACTCTGAAACAGCAATTAAAGAATTGTCCTACAGCAGTCTAGAAGAGTTAAACAACAAGTACCTTTATATTGGTGTAACAGTCATAGAGTCTACAGGTAAGTTTCTTTTGTTTGTTTGTTTTAACTTTATCTTGGGAAATATTTAGACAACATATTAAAGGTATAAATAATTCCTATAAATCTTTCATATTTTATTTTCTTTCATATTTAATTTATCTTTTATATGTCGTTAAAAACTGGGATTAGAGCATAGCTCTGTCACTGTCTTGTCATTAGGTCCCCATTGCCTCAACTGCAAAAATAAGGTAACACCTGCCCAGCTGATATCCCAAGTGGCTCTGCAGGCTATCTGGCTTGAACATCTGGCATCCCAATGTTCTCGCCTGGTGTAACACAAAATGATCAAAATGAAATTATGTATGTAAAATGTTTGATAAAGTACTATGCAGATGAAAGTAATTATTATTATCATTGTTTTAGTCTCCTTATCTGTGCAATAATGAAGTTGAAGCAAATGCCTCCTAAAACTTTTTTCAGCTATACTATTCAGGAATTCTACCTAAAACTGGAGGCAATAATGTTTCTAAAATGGGTACAATAATAGTATACACTTCATAGGGTTATGGTGAGGACTGAAGAGTCAATATATGCAAAGCATTTAAAACAGTACTTGTCACTTAGTGAGGACCATTAAGTACTAGCCCTCCTTTTCCTCCTCTTCTTCCTTCTTGGGTCCACCTACTACTTTCTTAGCATCCTTGAAAATTTGTATAGTGCTCTCAACCTCACTCCAGTGGTGTTTAATAGCTATTAATTATTATTCCAAATTGGGTCAAATTACTCTGGTACGTCTTGATTACTAATGTTCTTTATATTTTCAGGTTTATATTGAACCCCCAACTACCTTGAACAAATAATTTAACCATACTGAATCTATTTTTTTTTCTGTAAAATTAAAGTGAAACCAGATGATCTCTAAGGTCCCTTCCACTTCTTTATATTTGTCCTTCTAGGGTAGCAGAATAAAGAATGGAGGTAATTATCCAATTATTGAGCACTTTGTATATATCAGATGCTCAATAGATGTTGGAGAATAATGATGAGATTATACTGCTTGCCCTGGCTGTTGTTTTTGACATTATTTTAATGTTTCTTATTTTTACTTTGTCCCAATTTATTTCAAATAAATTTAGTTTAATCAATATTTAAGGGATATTCATAGAGTGTTGCTAAACATGCAGCCTTCCAAATATGAATGATGTATAATCCCAACACTCAAGTGGTTTACAAACTAGCATCAGCTATAACACAGGTAAACAAAGAATTCTGCTACAAAAAGAAATTCCATGTGTGCTTTAAGCAAGTAGTTAATGTGTTTGACCTTCAGAGGAAAGTGAGCTTCTAGATGATTTTTGAGCAATCAGGAGCTGTGTCCTGAAGAAGATCAGTTTTGCAGGACACAGGGTTTTGAGGTAGGGATGGTAGACAGGGTGCAGTGGGGCACCCTCCATAGAGGGACATACCAAGGGTAGAAAGTGAAACTTGATCTTTGAGAATAGCAGATTATCTAGTTAGCTGAAATATAAGGGGTATTAGGGATGTAATATTAGAAAGGAGTTTGGGGCACTAGAGATTTGTATGTTATTCTTAATAGTTATACTTAAGTTTTAGTTGGTGGATAACACTGTTGGGCTCCTGCCAGTGGATTCTCACAGTTCTCTCTACCTCAAGCACTCTTTTCTGTCTTTCTCTCCATTTCTCTCCATATTCCTGCACTCTAAAGGTAACCCCGCTGTAAGGCTCAGTCTGTGGCTTACCCTTTCCTTCTCTCCTTAATGCTCAACTGAAACTCAGACCCCTCTCCGCATTCTTCCTCAATCTAGCCCTATAGCTCTAATTCTACACAGAGCATCTCTACATACAGCCTTGTGCATAAGGGTTAGAGAACTCCTGAGGTTTAAATACTTCTCTGCACTGCCCCTCTGAACCAAGACCCACGTCCTACTTACTTTTGGTAAATGAATGAGTGCAGGAATGGAGTGAATGAAGGAATAAGCCTGTGGAGATGTATCAAGATAAAATATATTCCCATCCAGAGTAGTATCCTCCTTAAGAAGGTCAACATGATCCTTGTCATTCCTTTAGGTGGATTTTCTGAAGAGGCAGAAGTTCCTGGCATCAAATACCTCCTCTCTCCCTACAAACTGAATTTGGTTGCTACTCCTCTTTTCTTGAAGCCTGGAATTCCGTATTCTATCAAGGTAGATGAAGGGGGAAAAAAACTGCTGAGTATGATTGTCTTTTTCTGTTTACAGAAAACATTAGGGAGGGTGGCAAACGGGAAAGATTCTAGAGAAGCAAATCATGGAGTGAACTCATTCTATAACAGCTGCCCTTCCTCTGCATGCAGATAGGGGTGAGAAACTGCAGGCCAGCTTCAGCCTTAGGGCCAGTGTCTATATTTAGTAAGATAGCCTGTGTTAGGCATTCCCTAAATAAGCATTGCATTAAATTATATGTAAATAGAACCCCATTAGTCTATAGTTCAAAAAAATTCTAACATTTAAAATTATTTGGTGACTTGTTCCTAAAAAGCCTTAAGATGGAGATATCATTCCTTGACTATAAACCCCTTTCTCTCACCATTTTTTACATCCTGTCTGTCTCTGAGTTTGCATCTCTGTATTTTTCACTCCGTATTTTTTGTGCATGACTGACTCTGTCTGATCTTATCTGTCTGTATTGTTCTCCTTTCTTTCCATCCTGACTCTCGATTCCTGATTCTTTTCCTGTCTGTTTTGCTTCCTCTTTCTCATTTAATGTTTTCTCTCCTTTCCCCACTTTTCTTTTTTTTTAAAGCTGAGAGTATGGAGTTGAAACATTCATTTGACTTTTATTAAATTTTATTAAAATTAGTATTATATATTTTATTATATATAATGTTATATTTTAAGTGGAAAATTTTGTTCCTTGTCCTTAATTTAGAAAGCTAGAGCAGAATTTTTTTATTCTTTGAAAATGTGCTGCTTTTAAAAATCAACTTTAGTGTAATTAAAATGTTTTACTTATTACTTACTGTGAGTCACTGGCTTTTTAGAGAAAAAAGATTTACTAAAATCAAAGCAAGCTTTAGGCATGCTTGGAGCTTCTCAATATATATAATTATCAATATATAATAATTATCAATATATAGTAATTATTAGTAGGGATAGTCTCTCCTCCTCCCCTCAATTTTTATCTCTTTTCAGGGCCACAAAATGGTTAATGTGGAAGCCTTTTTTTTCCTCTAGCCATATGAACCACTCACTTGTCTTCTCTCCCAGCAAATAATGTTTAAGTTCCTAATCTCAAGTAAAAAATGAATATGTTAATAATGCACGTTAATGACTGCAGCATGCACATGTATAAGATATTACAGATAATATGTAGTAATGTATAATAAGATATAAAATATAATACTATTGTATTGAATGTAATATTTATATTATTTTAAAATATCTTTTATATGTTTCATATCACATAAAAATAAAACAATATAAAATATACCTTTGTAGAAGTTATATATAATCATATGCATGGTGGTGAAAGATAGAAGTTAAAAAAAAAAAGGGATACATTTCTTTTTTCTCATATCCAAAAGAATCGTTCCCTGAAGTGACTGTCTCATTTTGTCTCATTTTCTCCTTTATTTAGTAGTCCTAAACCAACTGAAGAAACACAGAAGTTAAATAGTAGAACACCTTATCACATCTACTTGGCGTGCTTAACAGAATATTTACGTTCTGAGTCTGCTTGGTATACAGGAAAATTTATCCAAAAATGATTTAACTAAATAGAATTACATCTTTCTATAAGCTAAGAACACATTTCTCTTTACTGAATTAAACATGAATTATTTATACTCTGGTGGGAGGAAAGAAAATTATTTCAGAATTATCTTTAAAACAAATGCTGAGCTGTTGAATTGAACTTGGACTGTTCCGACAAACAGGTGCAGGTTAAGGATTCACTTGATGAAGTGATAGGTGGGATGTCGGTGACTCTGAGTGCACAAACGGTCAATGAAAACCAAGAGACAACTGACTTGGAGTCGAAGAAAAGTGTAACAGGTTTCAATGATGGAGTAGCTTTGTTTGTGGTTAATCTCCCATCTGGAGTAACGGCGCTGGAGTTTAATGTGAGCTGAATTCTGTTAAATTTTTTAGGACAATGTGTACTTTTGACTGTATGTTTTGGCTAGTGTGCAGAACAGATGCAGCAGATTTTATCCATTAATCCACTGATCAGTTTCATAATTTTGCATTAAAAATAAGTACTAGAGGCAATCTGCTAATCCATTGAATAGTCCTTAAGGAAGATAAATCGATCACTTTTTTATTTGGGAATTAATTATTTTCTCTTACATTGGTAAGACTATATCAGAATCTAGAAGCTCCAGACTAGATATAGCAGTGGAAGTCAGTGGTAGGAATATTCTCTCCCCCTACCCCCAATTTTTATGTCTTTTCAGGGCCACAAAAAGGTTAACTGTGGAAGGCTCCCTTTTTTTCTCGCTGCATGAACCACTCTACCTTAGAGCTCACTTAATAGTTTTCTCTTCTAGCAAATATTGTTTAAGTTCCCAACTCCAAGTAAAAAATGAATAAGTTAATGACTACGGCACATTATGACTATGGCATGTATACATTCACTATCATCTACTGAGCACTTAAGAAATGCTGAGCATTGCGCTAAGAGCTTTATATAGATCTCGTTAATACCCACTTAATCAGCTCTATGAGTTACTGAATACTAACATTGCCATTTTGCAGCTGAGGAAACAGAGGCTTCAAACTTCTGTTGTGATTAATTAAATAACTTATCCATTAATAAATGGCGATACTGGGATGTAAACCAATGCATATCTCACTCCAGAGCATGAACTACTAACCTCTTTGCTATCAAAGGTAGATATTGCTGACAAGATATCATTTCTACTCCACCCTGTATTTATAAGCACTCTGTTGTGCCACTGTTTCACAATGCAACTGGGCCAGAGAATCTCTGTGATGTCCATTCACAACCTCTCCACCAAATCCCCCCAATTCCTGCCATCTCAGCCTATAGGAAAAAGAGTCTCCAACTTGCCATTACATTTCAGGAAGGGTATCAATATTTGTTCCAGGAGCATCTTTCTCTCTTCACTTCACCAGACTTTCCCACCACAGTACATAACCCCATATTATCCTAATGATTGTCCAAAGTCTTGGTAAAGTTACTTAATACCACAGATGTACAAATATTGGAGTAATGGAGGGTTGTTTTCTTCAGCATTTAGTAGTGTGAAATTTAGAAATTTATAAAGCAAAAAAAGGAATATAAAAGGTGTATTTTACAGAAAACATTTCATCACAGTCCACATGTCTTCTCTGAAATTTTTCTTTTCAGGTCAGGACCAATGACCCAGATCTTCCAGATGAAAATCAGGCCAGCAAAGATTACAGAGCAGTAGCATATTCATCTCTCAGCCAAAGTTACCTTTATATTGACTGGACTGGAAACTATAAACCTTTTCTTGTGGGAGAACATCTGAATATTATTGTTACCCCCAAAAGTCCATATATTGACAAAATAGCTCACTATAATTACTTGGTAAGTATGATAATAATTGATTTACACCTATCTATTCTCCCACCTGGAACATTTTCCTTTGCTTATAGAGAAGCATCTGAATAAACCCTTGTATTTTCTTTTACAAAGCATTTCAAGAACATCATCTAATTTAATAATCAGTTTTTCAGAAACCTTTGGGATAGGGCATGATTTTCATGACCATTTTACAGATAAGGAAACTGAGAGATGGAGAGGTTAAAAGACTTGTTGTGCTCACTCAGCCTGGAAAAGGAAGATTTTGATTTGAACTGGGAACCTTTGATTCCTTGTCTGATCTCCTTTCACCAAAGAGAACTGACTACTCCATGGAGAGAATCTGATTAAATTCTCACATTACTCTGCTCTATATCATGGCCAAAGATCTCATGCCTACGCCTATTTAAAATGTGAGCATTTCACTCGCATAAAAGGAGGACCTGAATCCTGTTTTTTGAAATTTGAATCATATCACACCTGCTCCAATTCCACAGCTCAGCAACATCCCTTATTACATCACATATATTAAACAGAGGTGATCAGTCAAGCCTGTTGGTGAAACCTAGGAAAGAACATGCGAAGAATGTTAAGGGCTTCTTGACATTTGTCAAAGAAATGGAATGAATTATTCCAATGGGCAGGCCAAACAGGTGGTAATGTATTTTTCAACATTTTTTAAAGAGAAATTAAAAAATAAATGAGGACCATAGAACACATTGACTGATGAAGGATTAGGGGACCTTTCTGGAAACTGTGCCAAAACCTGCTATTTACTATATGTAGTCTTGTTCTCTAAGGATAACTTAAGGCATCATTGAGGACATTTTGACTTCATGTAATTTAAAAAAATCTATGCCTCCAATTTAAAACCTAATCTCTGGCTTTAAAACTTAATTCCCAAGTCAGATGCACTCTACTCACCCATCTATTTTTTTTAAATCAGTAAAACAAAGGAGATTTTAGTGACAGTGTGATGACTTTAAACAGATTTGGGGTCAAATTTTAGCTCTCTGTTTTCCTAGTTATATAATTTTGAATTAAACTCTGTAAGACATTTTATTAATTCCTGAGCCTCCATCCCTTCATCTGCACAATGGAAATAATATTCCTATCCTACTGGTTATTATGAGAATTAAAAGAGTTAAAGTAAATATAAAAATTTCTGGCACATAGTAGGCCCATACATGTTAACTTTATTTTTCTTTAACATAATTTCTACTCTAGCGCCAAGCTCCATCCTGAAGTAAAAGTTTTGTTTTTGTAGTTATTGTTGCTGCTACTCTTTATTTTTAGATTATATCCAAGGGCAAAATTGTTCACTTTGGCACAAGGGAGAAACTTCCAGATTCCACTTATCAAAGTATAAACATTCCGGTGACACAGAACATGGTTCCTTCAGCCCGTCTCCTGGTCTATTACATCGTCACAGGAGAGCAGACAGCAGAATTAGTGTCTGACTCAGTCTGGTTAAATATTGAAGAAAAATGCGGCAACCAGCTCCAGGTAAGCCACGAATAATGTCGTAATTGAATTTTCTTCTGAATAAAGGAGACTGTATACACAGCAATCTATGAAGTTTTGTCTCCCACAAATGATCTTTTCTTTTTCAAATGACCTTTTAGGTTTCTCTGTCTCCAAGTGCAGATACATATTCTCCAGGCGAACATGTATCTCTTGATATGGCAAGTGAGTCAGAGTCCTGGGTGGCTTTAACAGCAGTGGACAGTGCTCTATATGGAGTCCAAAGGAAAACCAAGAAGCCTCTGGAAAGAGTTAAGTAGTGTATGGCATTCATCACTGGTGGCTCTGTGCAGTGCTCACAAATTGTGGCCCCCAGGGTAGATTATATGGGAAGAATTAACAGACTAGTCCTTTTCTCTGATCTAAGCCTATAATTTAACAGCCATTCTCATGTTAGTCCCCAATGCACAGGTCCATCATTTCTTGTTCCACCAATTGTAGATAAAGTTAAGCACCATCAATTGGGAGGGTTTGGGGATTTGGGAGGGGTTTGGGGAGAAGGCTTTATAGTAGCAGTACAAGAGAAGACTGATGGGTGACTTCTGGGGGTTTCTTGTTTTTGTTTTTTAAATTTCATTCAATCTGTGGCACAGAAGAATTTGAAAATGATTCAGTTCCCCTAAGTTCCCATTTGTCTTTTTTGCTTTGCTACTATATTCTAGGCTTGAATTTCTTTGAACAAGGAAGAAAGAACTGAGAAACTGTAAAGTTCAAAACATTCAGAAAGAAAAAGACATTTGGGGTCAAAATCAAAACTGGAACAACCCCCCCAAAACAAGTTTTCACCCACTTAGAACCTTGAGCCCTCCTTTCCAAAACACAAGAGGCTGTGCTTTTTAATTTTTTTTCTTTTTTTTGCTTTAAGCAACTTAAAAATTTGTTTGCTAATTTACTCATTTATGCATTCACACATTTATTCTTTTTGTGTGTGTGGTGGGGGAGTGAAATGTTATATTGACTGCAGCATACATTCTAAGTACAAAATACCAAGGGCCAGTTTCTAAGAATCTCCTCACCAAAGCTTAAGACTTAGTTCTTGATTTAATTTTGAATATATACATATATGTATATATATGTACATATATAAATATATGTATATATATGTATATATATTTATATATATATTTATAAACCCGAAAGGACAAACTAGAGGAATGAAGTTGAGAAATTTGGACTTCAGCCACTTGATAAATAAGCAGCCTGTGTATTTCACAGGTTTGTTATAATCATGAAACAACTCATACCTTTAGTTCTTTAGAGGAATGATTTATACATCTGAACAGAATCAACATTTTGCTTTTCTGGACAGGTATTTCAAACTTTAGAGAAGAGTGACCTGGGATGTGGGGCAGGTGGTGGCCGCAACAATGCAGATGTATTCCACTTGGCTGGACTCACCTTCCTTACCAATGCAAATGCAGATGACACCCAAGAAAATGGTAAAACACTCAGCATTTTTCATTTATTCTTCATATTGATTACTGAAATTTACATCAATTGTTTGCCTTTCAGTCCTCATTTTTGTTTGTCGTCCAGATAGAATGACATGACTATGTAACACCCCTGTATAGTATATATTTCATTAGCCTCTAAGATAAAGTACACATTCTTTAGTGTAGTACTCAAAGCCTCTCCAATTCTTCTCCCCAACTCTCTCCAACTGTTTCTCATCCTGCTCTACCTTACATTATGTTAAGCTATGTAGAATCAAGTATGGTCCTTGGGTGGCACTATGTATACTATTTTACATCTTTGGGTTTATCCTCATCAGAACTACTTTCTCTTTTATTAGCCTGGAGAAGCTACTGTTAAGAATTATCTCCTCTATGGGCTCCTCTATGGGGCTTCTTCCTTACATAGAATTGATCATTCCTTTCTCCTTTACTAGGGAGAATATTGTAGAGACTAGCTCTATTTAAAAGTAATATAATAGCAGAGCATCATTGCATATTCTAATACTTAATTATACATCTTATCTCAGCCACTGCACTGTGAGCTCTCTGAGGGCAAGGATCACATCGTAATCATCTTCTTTCTATGGTTTTAAAATTGTTTGTAGGCATACTTGATACTATTATTTGTAATAATATAGCACAAAGAACAAGTAATAAAAATAGCACGCCCAACAAAAATTTTACTTACATTAAATACTTACCTCATTCTCTATAATCAGTGGATCAAAAAGGTTGGAGGATTCAAAATCAAACTCGGATCAAACTATATGACACTAGATCATGAGCTCCTCTAAGATAATACAAGTCATAGTAAGATGTATATTATGCAAGGCCTACCTGAAAGCAGGCTCTCAATATATGTTGAATGAATGACTTGTGAATGTTTCTCTTTTTTTTTGAGATTTCATCTCCTTTTTTCATTCTTCTCTGTCTTTATCTTTTTTTTTTTTTTTTGAACAGATGAAACTTGTAAAGAAATTCTCAGGCCAAAAAGAACGCTATATAAGAAGATAGAAGAACAAGGTATTCTAAAAGTTTTATGTGATTGTAGAAAGACGATGATCTATCACTTAAAAGCTGGAGAAAATTAAAAATTACCTAATTTTCCCTAGTCCAGATTGAATGGGCAAAAAGGAAGATATGTATAGACATCTAGCTCACCTCTCAGAAAAATTAATCCAATAAATCTAATAGTTCATTTGCCATAACTTTATTCAGGAAAATAAGCATTTATTATTTTTATTTCTAAAATCTAAAAGATTAACATTTATTTATCACAATATTTTCTCTCTACAAACTTTAGTAATTAAAATCATATTCTTCCATTTTGCTCTGAAAAAAAAATCCATGATTTGATAAACTTTGGGGTATACCTAGAAATCTATTTCTTCTATTTCATATGATTAATAGTTAATGGTATTTTGGATTACTCTTTGGGAAATAAGTCTAATAGAAATTATTTTAAAATGGTTATTTAAATGGAAATATGATAATTGGCAATGTCGTTACAGAAAGAACATTGAAGAGGCAGTGACCTCAGTTCAAGTAATAATTACACTTACAATAATATAAAAATTCCTTCCATTTGTATGAGTTATTTTAATTCTAACTTTTTTCCTAAATTCTAATGATATGAAAAAGAGAGATACATTAATTTGTATATTTACAATGAAGAATGAGGCCACTGGTAAAGGTCCACAAACAATATCATGTAAGAAATGTTTGTAAAACATAGGATATTTAGCTTAAAGAAGGACATACTTGTATAGTGATGATAGCTATCTTCAAATACTTGAGGGCTTCTCAGATAGTTAACTCATTTTAGTCAAAGGGTGCTGAATTCGAGTGGCCAATTTCAAGAGTTAGTATTTAGCATAGTTGCAGGAAGCCCTTTAACCATTTAGTGTGAATCAGAATGGACTACCTCCTGAGGCCACATTCATTCTCTTCACTCCTAGAGAAGTTCCAAAGGGAAGCTGGTCAGCCAACTAGCCATGACTGTTGTGGAGAGAGGGATCACAAGGCAGTAGAAACTGAAGAGTATCCCTTGAGATCTCTCCTACACCTGAGCACTTGTGTTATTACCATTTCAGTTGCTAAATACAAATATGCAAAGTTGAAGAAATGTTGTTATGATGGAGCCAATCGTAATGATGATGAAAGCTGTGAGCAGCGAGCTGCTCGGATTACAGTAGGCCCAAAATGCGTCACAGCTTTCAAGGAATGCTGTGCCATCGCAAACAAGTTCCGTTCTGAAGAGTCTCATAAGGAGATGCGGTTGGGAAGGCTACGTAAGTTTGACATTTTCTATGAGAATTCTGCTCAATATGGGGAGTTTTGTGTAATTTTATGCTCCATTTAAAATTGAGCATAGAAGAGGTAACTTGTAAATGCCCATTAGAAAAAAATCTGTTATCATCTTTGGGATCAAAAGAGGTATATATAGATAATATAGAGGAGAATATACTTATCCTTAGTCAAGACCCAAAGCATTCTAGAAACTTGAATGATTGTTTATCCTCTTGGAGTCTCAACCGCCTCATTTTTAAAGCAAGAATCTTGGGCCAGAGATCTCCAATATGCCTTTGAGTTCTAAAATTCTATGGTTCTATAATATAACAACCATTAAAAATTTTATTTATACCTATACTAATCAAATATAGGAAAAGATTTCTAAATCTAGCTTGAGGTAAAGTATACTTAAATAAAAGTCAAAATCTTAGTTTCAAGCACAATTCTGAATATTTATTTTCAGAATTTATAGAACTCTCATTAATATTTTCAGAACATTAATATGTTTTAGGACTTCTGTTTCATTTATATATAGTCAAAACAAAACAGACAAAAGAAGAATGACAGCTCCTGTTTTATAATCTGATTGATTTACTTAATAGTGTGTCTTAAACATCGTCCATTTAAATGGATATATTTCTGCAAACATAAATTTTTGACTAGCTAGTTACCAAAACCATGTTATTAGATATATTTAGGTTATTTTCAGATTTTTGCTTATTACAAGCAGCATTTCCATGAACAATCTAGTACACATATTTTTCATTGTCCAATTTTTTCAATTATAATCATCTGGTTTGGTTTCAGCTACATGGAATTCAATCTCTGCAGCTTCTCTCTGGTACTCTGCTCCTCATTCTAGGGCCTCCCAAAAACTCCCATGCATGCTCCTGCTACAATTCCACATGGGCTCTTCTCTCTGCCCTGATTCCTGTATACTGTCTCCAGACAGTAAACCTGAACCACTTTAGGATTTACCTAATCTCCCTTCTCTCAGGGATCATAGTCCTGGGTCACTTATGTTCTAGTGTCTGAAAACTGTTTTATATGATGTGTCAGAAGGATAACCCCAGTCCATAATCAGTTCATCTTGGACAGGAGCAGAAGTTCTGTCCATTTTTATTAAAGGAAATACAAATAAATTTCTGAGCTAAGGCGGAGAATCACATAAGCCTCCTTATTTTATAATACAAACAAAATTGTTACAATGATAAAAATGCAAATAATTTTATAGACTGATTAGTTAGTATCTTGTATAATCTCAGGAACACTAAACATTTAGCAATTTAAAAACAAATCATTAAAGATATTTTTTTCTGTGAATTAGATTTTTTTAATATTTATTTACTTATTTTAAAGTTTATTGGGGTAACATTGGTTAATGCAATTATATAATTTTCAGGTGTACGTTATCATTTGACATCTGTATATTCTCTTGTGTGTTCACCACCCAAAGTCCAGTTTCCTTCAGCTACCACATATTTGATCCCCTTTACCCGCTTCTCCCTCCCCCACCCCTCTATATTTGACTCCCTTTACCTTGTCTACCTCCCCCCACCTCCCCCACCCCACTAGTAACTACTTCTCTACAGTCCTCTGGTAACCACTATAGTCCATGTCCATGTTCATTTGTTTGTCCTGTTCATTTGTTGTCCTGTTCATTTGCTGCTTTTAGGTTTATATCCCACATATAAGTGATATCATGTGATTTTCAACTTTTTCTGTCTGGCTCATTTTACTTAGCATAATTATCTCGAGGTCCATCCATGTTGTCGCAAATGGCAGTATTTATCTCTTCTTATGGCTGAGTAATATTCCATTGTATATATGTACCACAACTCTTTAGCCAATCATCTATCATAGGACACTTCGGGTGCTTCCATGTCCCGGCCACTGTGAATAATCCTGCTATGAACATTGGTGTGCAAATATCTTATCAGATATGTGTTTTCAAGTCTATGGGGTAAATACCCAGAGGGATTGCTGAATCACATGGTAGATTAATTCTCAGTTTTTTGAGAAATCTCTATACTGTTTTCCATAGTGGCTATACCAATTTTCAGTCCCACCAGCAGTGTATGAGAGTTCCTTTTTCTCCGCGTCCTCTCCAACATTTGTTATTACTAGTCCCAGGCAACTATTTTCCAATTTCTATAGCCACATATTAATTTTGCCTACTCTATAATTTTGAGTAGAGGG
This sequence comes from Pteropus alecto, assembly GCF_000325575.1. Lineage (NCBI taxonomy): Eukaryota > Metazoa > Chordata > Mammalia > Chiroptera > Pteropodidae > Pteropus > Pteropus alecto. The sequence goes on from NW_006440132.1 coordinate 1,153,077, forward strand.
AATCACATAGCATACATATAGAATGAATTCTTTTGTGTCTGGCTTCTTACATGCAACAAAACCGTCT
>NW_006440132.1:1153540-1156981 GCF_000325575.1 Pteropus alecto
CGATTTTCAATTCTGTTCCACTGGTCTGTGTGCCTGTTTTGCTGCCAATACCATGCCGTTTTGATTACTGTCGCTTTGTAGTATAATTTGAAGTTGGGCAGAGTGATGCCTCCAGCCTCATTTAAAGATATTTTTATGCTTTGTTTTGTCAATGTGGTTAGTGGAGAAATTTTATTAGTTCTATTTTTAAATCACTAAAATTGTTTCATTGACCTTTTAGAAATGCTTGTTGTAGATTAATGTCCATATTTTAAAATTTGGCTCTAAGTAAAATTAATGTTGTTTTTCCACAAATAAACTTTTTCCCCCAAGATATAAAGACCCTGTTACCAGTAACCAAGACAGAAATAAGGAGCTATTTTCCAGAAAGCTGGCTATGGGAAGTTCATCATGTCCCCAGAAGGTATTATACTTCTTTGACATTCCTCTGAAAAATGTGAGAAAATGCAAATATTATGGCCAAAAGTCTGGAGACTGCCCATTTCCCAATAGTTTATCTAAGAATTAAGATAATAATACCACTTGGCCATATTTTGTTTTTTACTTTACTTTTTTTTTTTTTAATGTGTGCTTTGCTTTAGTAATTGGTCCCAGGACAGAATTAACTCTTACAGAAGAATTCTATGCCATTTCATTTCATTTCATTTCATTTCATTTCATTTCATTTCATTTCATTTCATTTACTGAGCACAACTATATACTGTACACTGTATTAAAAGGCTTTTTCATCCTGAAATATCTGTACTATGAAACAGAAGTTGATTAATAAGAAGAAGGTTCTCTTTTTTCTCTTTAAATTCCTTTATTCAACACATGTTTAAGGAATGCCTATTCTGTACCGAGCACTGAAAACAGTGATGAACAGTGCCAAGTCCCTGAGCATCACCCTTCCTTGGGGGGCTCAAAGCACTGACTTTCCAAAGAGTAGTCAAAGTACTGAGTCCCAAGCCTGGCATCAGTCTCTAATGGGTCTCCTGGTCTCTACTCTTGTCCCCTCTAATTCTTCCTTCAGCATTGTCATTTCAGCTGACATTGCCCCTTAGCTAGCACTTCCTCTGGTAAACCTCCCCATCACTGTCCCCATCCCTACTAGTGACTGGATAAATTACTCCTCGCAGTTAACCCTGTTGCGTGTGTCACAGTATTATAATGGCCTATTTACCTGCCCATCTTTTACATTAAAATGTAAATCCTCCAGGGCAAGGACTAAATTCAGGTTTCTGTCCTATATCTAGGACCTGGTATAGAGTCTGGTTTGTAGAGGCACTAAAATAAACATATCGAATCAATGCATGCTACCTCTAAATTTTTTTAATGCTTTATTGATAAAGTTATTACAGTGTATTGAAATTTATTTATTTAACTATTTTTTCCATTAGACTATAAACTGCTTGAGAGCATGTCTACATCTTACAAGTGCTGTATACTCAGTACTTAATGCTATGCCTGACACAAAGTTGGTGGAAAATAGCTGTTTGTTGAATGAAATAAATAACTATATAAGCTTAATCTTACTCAGAAATTTTTAGTTATGTCAACTTTGTTATCAGCAATGTTAAGATACATTACTTTGCTTCCCTATTTTAGAACACATTACAAATGAACAATTTTTTAGTTTTGTATGTTTTTAATTTACAATATTTCAATGGCATCCCTCTGAATTTGCATTTTTATCATACAAGTGAAATATTTAAAAATGTAAAACAAATAGGAAAGTTATTAAATATATTTTTCTTGCTTGATTTTTTCTTAATAATTGATGTGATTTTGTTTTGTTGTGATTTTTTTCTTTCTTTTAAAGTAGTATGAATCAAAAATTCTGTTAATGAATGATGTCTAGGTGGGTTAATCAATGTTTCACTGTATCTGAATATCAACATCTTAACTTTCAGAAACCAGTTGCAGTTAGTGCTACCTGATTCTCTAACTACCTGGGAAATTCAAGGTGTTGGCATTTCAAATAGTGGTAAGCAAGTTTAAACTGTTATACTCATTTAAGGAGTGATTCAATTCCCAAAATGTATTTTTGTTGTTTTTTTTTATTTTCTATTTACTTTATCCGGGACTTAAATGATAACATTTTTTTAAATATTCTTTTTAACATATTACAAAAAGACTCAGATATGCCCACATTTTTGATCATATAGATTTCTTTTTTTACTCTTCTATCAGCCATTATTTTATAAATGCTGATGCCAAGTCACCATTTTTCTTCATTTTTCTTAATGACTGTGTGCTTGAGTAGAAGAGTTAGAAACAAATGTATGACTTCTCTTCTAGGCTGATGCCCTTATGTGGTGATTTAGTGCAGATACTTATAAATAACTTAAGGATTGGTTTTGTTTGTTGGTTTGCTATTTTTTATGTTTACAAAATCTTAGTTTCTACAATCGAAATTTTATACCTTTTAAGTGGAGCCAATGATGAATATCTAAAAAGAGATTGGAGCTTTAATTGAAAAACTCATGCCTTGAGTAGAATTCAATATTTGTTGAACAAGTGAAGTTTTCTGTTAACACCAATAATTATTGAAATAAAGATCAATGAATAGAAAATTCAAAGACACAGGGTGACAGTGATGAGAAAAACACAATCTAATTTTTTTTCTTGAAGCAAAGCAAATGTGAGATATTTTAATATTGATAAAGTATTATAGAAATTCCCTAATATGCTTCTACTTTGCTTTCATGTTGGACTGAAGGCATATGTGTTTCTGATGCTGTCAAGGCAAGGGTGTTCAAAGATGTGTTCCTGGAAATGAATATCCCATATTCTGTTGTACGAGGGGAACAGATCCAGTTGAAAGGAACTGTTTACAACTATCGGATATCTGGGATGCAGGTAAGTAGACATTTATGGTATATTTAAGTAAATGGGAAAAAAAAGAAGAATTTTCTAACTTTTTGAGAATTCTATTCATGGAATTATCACATACACACAGAAAAAAATAAAAACTCAACTCATTTCAACAATGTAAATATGACACAATAGGACACAATAGTCTTCTTTAACTCCTGCCCCATCCACCCTGGTTGTTTGTGTTTCCTAAGAGAAGAAAGAACTTCATGTTTTTGAGAAATTTCTCAATATTAGTTGCTGAATGTTGGCACTCTTTCTTGTTTCCCTGATGAATTTTTTTTCTGTATATTCTAGATTTATTCTTTTGGGCATAGTTCGCAATTCTGTCAGTTCACTTGATTTTGGAGGGGAGATGAAAAATATTCATTCACTATTTGAGCCAGAAGTTAGTAGCTACTATTATTGTCCTCACTACAAAGATGGGGAAATGGAGAGTGGGAGAGGTTTTGCTTGCAATCTGCTCTTGTCACACAGTAAAAGGCAGAGGAAAGATTTGAACCAAGGTCTTTCTGGAGCCAGAGTATCGTTATAAAACCAGGTATAAGTGAGAAGTTAAGAGGTAAGATTGGAAAATTCGGTCGA
>NW_006440132.1:1157025-1167140 GCF_000325575.1 Pteropus alecto
CAATCCTTCATAAAACCATTTGTTGAATACCAAAGACTGAGCTAAAAGACAAAAAGATGAATAAGACAGAGTGCCGGAGCCTTGGGCTCCCACCTGTCTAAAAAACAAAGAGACTGTTAAAAATGCTATCACAACAACATGAACAAAGAATTTCAGTAGCTCCACACATGATTCAGCATGTAGCAGTGTAAGGAAGGTAAGACATTTATGAGCACTGTTGAGCTTTCTAGACATCCCTTCACATTGCTAAACTCTGCAGCAACTTGTGTGTGTGTGTGTTTTAGAAGACCTGAAATAAGCTTTCTCCTCTGCCTTAGAATCTAATGGATTATTTAACACTGTAAAATTATCAGAGGAGAGTTTGTGTCCAGACAAACACTGTCAGAGCATGCTTTTCTTATCATAAAGAATTTTGATATAATTGTTCACTGGTGCCCTTTTCAGTTCTGTGTTAAAATGTTTCCTGTGGAGGGAATTTGTTCATCGGGAAGCTCAGCCACTGACCATCAGAGGAAAAGGCCCTCCAGATGTCAGCTCCAGAGAGTAGAGGGCTCCTCCAGTGAGTTCGTGACTTTTACTGTGCTTCCTCTGGAAATCGGCCTCCACACCATCAACTTTTCATTGGACACTCCTATGGGAAAAGAAATCTTAGTAAAAACATTACGAGTGGTGGTAAGAAAAATATGAGTTTTCTGGTCCTTCTAAAATGAATTCGTGCATTCTGAAAAAAGTTATCAGCAACTTATGCTTGAGTGATTCCAAAAGAGACAGAGAAAATGATAACATAAACGTAATAAAATGTCAACATTTGGGGAAATCTGGGTGGAGGTTATCTCAGATATTTTTTATACTATTCATGTAACTTTTCTTTAAGTCTCAAATTATATTTTAAAAATTTAAATAAAACAATACTTGTTTATTATAGAAAATATAGAATACTGAAAACTACAGAGAAGAAAATTAAAGTCACCAATAACCCTCATGTCCAGAGATACCTAATTTTAACAATTCGGTATATAGCTTTTCAGATTTTCTTCCCTGAACATATTTAGAAATTGTGTTCTTGAAATCTATGTGCCAGACATTATGCTAGGCACTAGAGATGCAACAATAAATAAGACATAGCCCACACATTTATAGTTTAAAATTTATGGTCTAGAAAATTTTTCATTTTATAAATGAGTAAATAGGCTAAAAAAAGAAAACTATCACTTATTAAGTATTATTTACCCATACAGTCCGTTGAGTGTCTTCATGTTATCTTATTAAGATTCTTGCCAAGAGTCACATGGCTAGTTAATGACAGAACTGGGTCTTTCTAGGTCTTCATTCTCTGAGTTCTGTTTTCAGCCTTGAAATTTACTTTAGTCAACATGTACTGACTTATTTTGTGCAAGGCTTGTTTTATGCATCCTTGCATGGTGGTTCCATGTACAGGCTCTAGAACCAGGCTGCCTGGGTTTAAATCCTGGCTCTACCACTTTCTAGTAGTGAGTCATTTGGATAAGTTTCTTGATCTCTCTATATATCAGTTTCCTCATCTGTCAAATAAGAGTAATAATAGCACCTACTTTGCAGTGTATTCTTGAGGTTAAATGAGCAAATACATACAAAGCATTTAGGTCAATTGCCTGGCTTATAATAACGTATATTTAAGTGTTTGCTCTGATTATCATGTAAATAGCCAGAAAATCTTATTCCTACATACATACATTTAAGTATTTTAACATATTTTGCCTTCTCAAAAAAAAAAAAAAGGAATTTTTAATTGGAAAAGTGGCCAAGATGATGCAAGAATTCAAGTCATATAGATTTAATTATGTTCTTAACTGAATGTTGTCTGACTTTATTTTAGCCAGAAGGTGTCAAAAAGGAAAGTTATGCTGGTATTACTCTGGACCCAAAGGGTATTTATGGTAGGCAAAATAATTTTGTATTTTATATATTGTCTTTTGCTCTAGAAATTAAAGTGTATATGTAACCTGAAACACTATTTTTCAAAGTGTTTATAGTCTAGAATCATATATGTCCACTTTTTAGTTCATTGCCATTCTTGATAGCATATATTATATTATAATCTGGATGGGTTTAGAACAAAGAAAAATAATTTCATTAGTTTTAAATGCAAAGCATTGAAATAGTAATAAATAGATGACTTACTTTATATATTAGTCATTTTCTATCATCACAATAATAATTATAATATTTTTATTGAACCATCAGTCCAAAGAACACATAAGAAAAAGTCATTTACATACTTATATAACGTGCATTATTTGAAAACACAATAATGCTGATTAATCACTTTATGAACCATTCCTCATTGTTCCTGCTTCTCTGCTTTTCCTTAAGTTGAGATATTCTGAATCTTCTCCAAGTTAGAATTTTACAAACATTTGAATAATTAATCAAGGCCTAAATATATTGTCTATTTATGGAATTTAAAATGTGCTCAGTTAACAATTCTTTCAACAAAAAAGAGACTTTGTAGTTCTTACTAAATGGTTAAAATTTACCTTACTGTTGCATTGAATTGTTTTTCTTTTTTTTTTCAGTGATATAGCAATGGGGATAAAAAAAGTTTACTTACAAATCAAGACCACTATACTCAGAGTACCATTTCCTCTGGGAGAACAAAGAATTAAGATCTTAACATTTTAAATTAGCTGAGTCTCATAAACTGAATAAGGATGATGCCAATAGAGTAACAAAAGAAAACAATCCATCCTACATATATATACCCATAACTAGTTTTTCTCTAATTTGATGTTCATGCAGACCTCCTCCCAACCTGCACACTGTGGGGGATCTGTGGGAAGAGATATCACAAGTTCTGAGAGTTTAGGCCTCACACAGTTACATCATGTCTCAGAGCCACTGCACCCTTTGGCTTCTCCTTTTCGCCCTGTGCCTCCCATGCTCACATTATTGCATCTGAAACAGCCCTGTCTGGATACATCCTAGGTATGAACATCAGAGCCACAAGATGGGAATGAATGATCTTTTATCTGGGAATAGATCTCTCCATCAAAAACCTTGGTTAAAAAAAAATCTATGCCTCTTTTTAATCTTGTCATGTGACTTTTCTCCCTTATCATTTTACGCAACTTAGATTAGGCAGCTTTGTTAATTTCTAGAGTGCTAAATAGGGTAAAGCTGGTAATCAATTCTGTCCAGTTTATTTCAGAGGTTGTATTAAATGCTTCTAAAACTTTTATTTTGGAATTGCTATACCACGATGATACTTTTATAGAGTTCGGTTTTAAAAAAAAAAGCTGAGATATTTCTAGAAAAATAAATGGACAATAATATTAGAAGAAATCTAAAAAAAAATCCATGAACGATAATGAGGTATCAGAACAAATTATAAAGTAATAGTAATTAAGATTGTATGACATCAATTTAAAGGAGACTAAATAAAAAGACTCAATACTCAAAACTAGCCCTAGTTCCTGCTTTCTCTTCCTGACAAGTTCTTTTCCCCTAACTTTTTTTTTTTTTTTAACCAAAACGTTAATTGCGTGACTAATCACTAAAATCTTTAAGATGAACTGGATGCCGCAACGGCTGCACTTTCGGGTTTAGATGATGTTCTTTCACGGAATCCATGCCTGAAACAGAGGTATACAATTTTTAGGCTCCTCATTCGACCAGTCCTGGTGGTATTTTGTCTTTTAGGCATTCCAGTTATGCTTTCTCTTCCACTCGGCAGGGTATCCACATTTGCCACAGGTAGACTTCTGAAGGTGGTAGGCCTTAGAGCCACAGCGGTGGCATAATGTGGGCATCTTATTGTGACGCTTTCTGAATGATGACATTCACTTCGTCATCATGCTTCTGCGACAGAGACCAAAGAGTCCTCTAACTCTTTTTATATCTCAGATGCAGAGAGTTCAGCTCCTCAGCCCCCTCACTTCCTGGCACAGCATTATCATAAGATTGGGCCGCCCCCCTCATATTTTATTTCCTTTCATTCCTGACCCCCACTCCCATCTCCCTTCCTCCAAATGCACCCACTCAAATATGGTTGCTTAATCTATGTCTTTGAGTAGGGATGTAATATTGGTTTCTGTGTGCATGTCTTTTTAACATATACAAGGTACTGTGCGATAGATCCTGTTCTGTTTCTTAAGTTTATAAGCTCCATACTCTGTTTTAAAGAAATGTCTCTATTGCTATACATACATTTAATTCACTGCTTCTTACATAGCATTTCAAAGTATATTCTACCACAGTTTTATTTAGCCATCCCCTAGTGATGGATTCCCTGCTTCCATAAACAATACTGCAATGAACATCCTATGCATCTCTCCTTGTGAATTTATGTGAACATTTATGGGGACAGTGTATCCAGGAGTGGGACTCCTGGGTCAAAGAGCATACGTATATTGAATATCAAGTACTTCTGTCATACTGTTCTTCGTAATGGTTGTGAACTGTTTACACTTCTGCCAGCACCACATGAGAGTTTCCATCTCTCCACATCCTCACCAACACTTGGTGTTACTCTCCTCTCTAAAACAATGCCACTTTTGAAGGGTAAAAAGTGACATTTTATTACTGTTCTAATTTAAAATCGCTAATTACTAGTGATTTTAAACATTTCTTTAAATGGGTGTTGGCTGTTTGGGCTTCCCATCTGTAAACTGCTTATTCCTATCTTTTGCATGTTTTTCTATTTTTCATTTGTATTCTTTTGTCTGTTTGTTGTTAATTTTGTCTCTGGTGTACTTCCTCATGCCATAATGAACCCTAGTGCATTTTGAACAGGAATAATTTATTCTAATAGAATCAAATTTATTATAATTTCATTTTACCATTATATATTTTAGGGGTAATCTTTAAGAAGTATTTCTGTACTCTTAGTTCACAAAGATATTGCTATATATTTTATCCTATTGGTTTCACAGATTTAACTTTTAAGTGTTTTAATCTCTCTGGCATCTACCTTTATATGTGATGTCTTGATGAGTCTTTTATCGTGATCTCTGACAAGAAGTAAAATTGACTTCTTAGTTTCACTTTCTCCTCTGTACCTTTTTCATTTGGTAGCAGAGTTGATGCTGAGAATTGAAACAGTCAAGGGCAGGTATTGATGGGAAAAATGGTGGAGGATCAAATTAAGGGAATTTTAAACAACCTACTGTCATTAAGTATCATATATAGAGCCTGAACTGTTTGCCATATTCTTTGTTCACGTTATTTCTACCCTCACAAAAACTCTCTGAGGAAAATATTATTACCTCTATTTAACTATAATGAGCAAACCGGAGCATAGAGAGGTTGTCTCTCCCAGTATCACACACAGAGTAAGCTCTCTTTGAACTCCATGCTTTTTCGACCATACTGCAAACCTCTTACTTAAATGTCTCCAATGAATTTTGTTTTAATATTATATCCTCAGCATTAGTCAAAGGTTAAAGAAGAAAGAAATTACTTGAAAAATGTTCCTGTCTCTTCTGCAAAGCCATGTGGCTTGTCCATATCTCACTATTTTTTCAGCATGTGCAATATGCCAGGGACAATGCTATGTGCTGGGACTACAGTGTTCAATAAGAAATGGTTCCTGCCATCACAGAGCTTTCAGAGCAGGCCAGTGGGAGGTAGAGTCTTCGCGATGACTACTATGGGCTCTGCAGTAAAACTTCTCAAGTCCAGATCACAGCTCCATCTATAGTAGCTCTGTAACCTTGAGCAATTTGCTTCAGTTTCGTCATCTATAAAAAAAATAGACCTAGCATACAGGGGTGTTGTGAGGATCCAATGTAACAATGCATTTAAAGAGCTTAGCAAAGTCCTTGTTATTCTATCAGTATTATGAAATAAGCTAATGATTACAGTAGGAAAAAATGCTCTGATACAAGTATGCTAAAACTTTGTTATTGTGAGTAAAGAAAACGTGTCTTTTGACTGAGAGGAGAAGGTGGAAAGAATTTCAGGGCATGCTTGCCAGTGGAGCTAATCTTCACATTTCCTTGATTAAGAAGTTACGTGTTGGTTATTTTTAGATTTCAGTTTCAAGAACAATTGTCTCTCTTTGGACAAATGGCATGCTCCTTTTCACTGGTGAATAAGATTTATATAACCTATTTATTTCCTATCTTGTAATGACCAAGGCAGCCTGGTCAGTAAAAGCTCCAAGAAAGCTTACAGTCAAATTTAATGCTTTATTTTAGAAGATTTTATAAGCCTAAGGTTTGATAAAAATCCTCCATTATTATTAATTTCCTTCTAAAATTTTAATATTGTTATTATAAAAGTCTTTTTTTTTTCAATTCCTTATATATTATAAATAGCCTGCAAGTAGTCTTCCCTCAAGAACTCTGGGTAAATCTAATAATTTTTTTTTTTTAGGTGTCGTTAGCAGACAAAAGGAGTTCTCATACAGGGTACCATTAAATATGGTCCCCAAAACAAAAGTCAAAAGGATTGTGAGTGTAAAAGGTAAATTAACAAATGCCATTTTTATTTCTCATTTCACTTTGCGCTTCAGACAAAATCAAATATCCTTATGGTAATTTTATTTCTCATCCTCTTTACTCAGTAGCATATATAAATTCAACTCTGGGAGTATTCTACCATTTAAATTCACACCTTCAAATCCCTGACCACTTTTCCAACTATCTTCTTCCACTGGCCTGATTTAAATGGAGATTTATTCTCCATGATAGAGGGTGGGGCCGTCATTGGCCTAAAGACTTCTCTACAATGGGGGTATAGCTGCTTCTAGACTTAAGGACTTTCCATGATCTTAGGGGCCAGTCCTGCTCCAGAGAATGCTTTATGAGTTGCAAATGGCCCCAAGATAGCAGCACTGCCCCGCTAAAATACCAGTCCTAGAGGTCTTCTCTCCCCTACAGTACATTTGCAGAAGTTGTGTCTTTAGTGGGTTTTCCTTGGTCTCCAGCCTTAATGATTCAATGACATATTGTCAAAATAATAGAAGGTCCTGACTACATTTTATCTCCAATAAAATCCTGGAATCACAGAATGTTAGTACTGGAAAGGGGCTTTTTAGTCAGATGCAACCTTGTGGTTGCATATGTAAGAAAGTGGTTTGCCCAGGATGGCATGATAAGTTATGGACAGAGCCCTGAAGCACTCATAGAGCATTCACAGTTCATACTCTTTGCTTTGCTTTGTGGAAGCAACTAATTAATATGATTTACAATATGTAAAGCTATCAGGTTGAATGGCAACTAATTTGCCATGTCTTCTATGCATTAATCCACCCCCCACCGTATTACACCATTTTACCATCATATTACAGTGGTGTTTTTAAGCCTGCTTTTGCTGTTTCTTTTAAATCCATCTTCTTAATCAGATCTTTATTTTTAAATCTCCCCAGTTCTAAGAAGTAATTCAACTGCATAGATAAAAAGGAAAGAATAAAGATGATTACTCTTATCTCTATATAAAATATATTGTTATTCAGAAGTTGATAGAAATTGATTTTGTCTACTACTTTGAATTTTGTATGTGTGTGTGTGTGTGTGTGTGTGCATTTGCATGTGTTCCATTCAGGACTACTTATGGGTGAAGTCATATCTGCAGTTCTGAGTCATGAAGGCATCGATATCCTTACCCACCTCCCCAAGGGGAACGCCGAGGCGGAATTGATGAGCGTTATCCCAGTATTCTATGTTTATCACTACCTTGAAGCAGGAAATAATTGGAAAATTTTTTATCCTAACTCATTAACTAAAAAAGAGTACCTGAAGAAAAAAATAAAAGAAGGTAAAAAAATCTATTTCACATATCGTACATAAAAATCTTGTGTTTTAAAACTAATAGTTTAATTAAACTAATATTTAAGTTGTTATGAATTATACAAAAGCTTAATTGTAAAAGCATTTAACAATTCAGCAACAAAAAAATAATCATGAGATGGACTTTACTATATGAATAAATACTATTTGCTGTTACATTTTGGCTTAACTTACCAAAATGCCTGGCTGAGAGACAAGACACCTGCATTCTAAATCTACACAGCACTTTCTTCCTTCTTGAATGAGCTCAGAATGTTCTACTTGATAATTCCCAATTCGAATGATTCATATACTTCCTTTGAGAAGTTTAATGTTGGCCACAGAGCATGTGCTTGCTGCCCAACACCAAAGGACGTTTACCACTCCCAGGGGCTAATAAAAGCACTCTGAGTAGAATTGGAGGCAGTGAAGCACTGTGTTCTCTTTCTGGTATCTCTTAGGGCTGATGAGCATCATGGCCTACAAAAATGACGACTATTCTTATAGCATGTGGAAAGGTGGACATGGTAGCACTTGGTAAGTAGAAGATTTTGACTTGCATTTTATATAGTAGCTGGTTAATTAACTAAAGAATAAGCCTTAATGAAAACTTCACTTGTTTAGTTGTTCAGACTAAAAGCCTAGTTGTCCTTCACTGCCTTCTTTCTCTTACAAGCCACATCTGATCCAGCAAATACTTTTAGCTGCACATTCAAAATATATCTTGAATTTGATTACTTCTCACCAACTCCACTGCACCATCCTGGTCCAAGCCATTCTCACCTCTCACCTAGATTATTGCAGCTAGCCTCCTTCAGTCTTTCAACTTCAGCCCTTGCCCCATCTCAGTCTGTACTCAAAATAGCATCTGGAATGACCCTGTTAAAATGTAAGTTAGATCAACTATTCAAAACCATTCAGGAGCTTCCCATCTTACCAGAGTAAAAACCAAAGTTCTTACTGTGATCTACAAGGCACTCCATGGTCTGGTCCCACCTCACCTCTCCGACTGTATCTGTTACTACTCTCTTTCATCCCACTCGAGCCTCACTGGCCTCCTTTCTGTTCCTCAAATTTGCCAGCCCTGCTTCTTCCTCAGGGCATTTGCATTGACTGTTCCTTCTGTCTGGAATGCTCCCCCTTAAGTATCAGTATGGCTGGTTCCCTTTCCTCCCTCAGGTCTTTACCCTTAAGTTTCCTTCTCAATGAGGCCTCTGCTAATCATTCTATCTAAAATTGTACCCCATTCCCATCTCAAGACTTTATATATTTCTCCCCAACTTTTCTTTTCTCCTTAGAATATATCACTAATATTCTTTCTGATCATGCTTATTGCCTGTCTGGACACTAGAATATAAGCTTTACGTGGGCAGTTCTAAGTATATCTAGCACTTGGTACATACTTAGCACATAGTAGGTGCTCAATAAGTACTTATTTTATGAGGCATAATACTTCCATAATTCAATGGTTTGAGACAGCCTGAATTAATAAAATCCTTATGGCAATCTATTTTCAAAAAATACTATCATGCTTTGATAAAATATTTAATAAAAACACAGTATGCCATGTTTTTTGTAGATTTTACTATATGAAACACTTTTAAAGAGTTTACAATATAGAATAATTGACTTTTAGACTATGCTCTTTAACTATTGAGAGTCTCCAGGATTTCATCTTTGACCTTCTTATTTTTTGTAATCTTTCCTTGTGCAATCTTACCTTTGCCTATGACTTCCATAACTTCTATGCAAATGATGCCCTAATCAATGTCTCAAGGCCTATCTTCTTAAGCTCCAGATTCGCATTTCTGGGGTCTGGGAGCCAAAAGCCCTTCAAACACAATCTGTGCCAATCTCATTCTTTTGTTTCTGTGTTTCCATAATCAATGCACAGTAATATTCTGTACTTCATCCCTGCTGACCAAGGTTGACTCCTTCCTTTCCTTTTGGCTTTTTTTCCAATCAGTCACCAAATCTCACAGATTATACCTTAGAAGTGGGTCTAACCATGTGTGGATGGCACATTTTAAGACCCCTGGAGCATGCCAACCAGAAGGTAACAATCAGGATGCCAAGAGTGGGTGCTGATCCAGACTGGAAACCACCACAACAGAAGCTGGCAACTAAATGCCTGGAGAACAGAAATCCTCATGAGAAATGCGACAGCCTCTCAGTTAACACCCAGAACCTCTCAAGAGTTCTGGGTGGATGGTGTTCATCCAGAAACATAGAAGCACTCACATACTGTCCTAGACCCAACTCCACAAGTTCTTTGAGAGAAATATACATAGAATAAAATGGCCAGTACCTGAGTACTTTCAAAAAACTGTGTTTTGAGAAATACAGGAAAGAGGCAGAAAGTAAAAT
>NW_006440132.1:1167440-1184492 GCF_000325575.1 Pteropus alecto
AAGGAAAATGAAAACAAAATTTTAATGTGAGGGAGGAAGTCAAGTGGTCTGAGTCTTGAAGCTATCTGAGGAGCTGAAGAATGGGCAGCTCTAGGGCCACCGAGTGGGTGAGTGAATTTGAGGAAAGGAATGATGATGGTTCAAGAGGCATTGTGAGGCTTTTGAATTAGATCTTCTCTGATAGTCTTTGAGAGATATTAGGAGAGCCTGAAATTGCTTTTTGACTAAGTAATTATGATAATTAAAGCTTCTTTGTGAGGTGATGAGTCCTGCATCAATAGCATGGCTCCAGCGGACACTGATAAACTCTCCCACAGATGTTATGGAAGGGAGTTCCATTTTTAATCACCAGGCATCAATTTTTAGCTTTTGCGTGAGCTGACTATTACAGAAGTTGTGTGGTTCACATTTATTGACTGAACGTTTTTAGAGATCTTCCTAAAATCTTCCCTTCTCTTGTAAAATGGTGATAACATACTTTGGAATTGCATGTTTTAAAATGTTATTTTCTTTTAAAGAATAAACACATACGAACTAAGTAAAATACACTGTAAATTGAAAGCCAAAAGGGATTCAACATCTAAATGTTTATTTATTTGATTTTGTCTTAAAGGTTTACAGCTTTTGCTTTAAGAGTACTGGGCCAAGTACATAAATATGTATCTCAGAGCCAAAATTCAATTTGTAATTCTTTAGCATGGCTGATTGAGCATTGTCAACTACCAAATGGATCTTTCAAGGAAAATTCCAATTATCAACCACTAAAATTACGGGTAAGGAAACCAAATGTACAGATTAGCAATAGTTTCATTTACAATTTTGAGTTTCATTCTCATCCTATTTTAGGAGGATGAAGAAGAGAGGAAAAAAATATATGTAATCCTGCAAGAAATTCTTCCTGTATACAGGCCAAGAACTTGACAGTTCTTCCCATACTGCTCTTCAGACCATCCAGTTTAAAAGTTAGATAAGTGATATCTTCGACATCTTGTACAATAGGCATTGATGGTTCACAGGGAGCAAGTGCTAGGGATCTCAGAACCACTTATTTGTCAACGTAGCCTTAGTATGGAATCTGTACCTGAAGTTCAGAGCTGTCTTACAGATCCAGGCTGCAATGTGGGAGGGACCCTATTTGTACTCTGTTAGAAAGAGAGATTGGGGTCAATTTATTACAAAGTACAACACAGTGTTGTTTGAGATATGCTTTTTTTTTTTTTTTCCAAACAACAGAAGTTTATTTCTCACAATTGTGGAGGCTGGAAGTTTAAGATCAAGGTGCCTGCAGGGTTGGTTTCCCCTGAGGCCTCTCTCTGCAGTTTGCACATGAATGTTCTCTTGCCGTCTCTTCCCATGGTCAATTTTCTGTGCTCATTTACTCGTGGTTACCCTTTATGTGTCCTAATCTCCTCTTATAAGGACACCAGTAAGATTGAAGTAGGGCCTACCTTAACAACCTCATTTTAACTTAATTGCCTCTTTAAAGGCCAAATCTCAAATACAGTCATATTCTGAGGTATTGGGGGTTCAATACGCGAATTTTGAGGGAATACAATTCAGCCCATACAGGCAAGATAAGCTCTGAGCTTCTGTCAGCCCCATTTCTGTCACCATCTCCCATCATCAGAGAAGTGGCCAGAATCAAAATATGTCCCCTTCCTGACATGAAATATGCCTAGCTCTGTGCTGAGCAAATAACAGACCTCTTTCCTTTCCCCTGTTTGTGTTTCCCATGGTAAATTTGGTAAGCCGGAGACAGGGCTATCTATAATCCACGGCAGAGGGAAAATAATGCACAGTGGAACCTCTAATCTGAGCCCTGAACAAGCCACCTCATTGCTCCTCTGAGTCTCTGGTCCCTCATGTATAACATGGAGAGAATGCCAGTTACCTCGTTTATAGGATGTTGTGAGGATTGAACAAGGTAGCAGGTCTGAAAGTGCCTAAAAACAGTATGTGGCTCAATCCTTGAGATATGCTTTAATTATAAAGTAATTTCAATATCTCTCCAAGATATTGCTGTAGTATGTTCTACTCCTTAGAATGTTTTTTTAAGATTCAAGTTTTATTATTGTTGCTGTTTTGCCTACCCCAATCCAATCCCTTCCATGTCAGGTACAAGTGGCTCCCTGGCTAACAGGGGTCTCATAATTGTCCTCTGTTGGAATAATAGCAGATTAGGACTCCCACAAGAAATGGGGTAACTGATATCATTTAAGTACTATTTGAAAAGTAAAATACTATAACAATATTTTTCTTAAGATATCCACCCATTCATCCATCTATCCACATTTATTCAACAACCATTCACTGAGCACCTAATACACGCAAGGCCTTATTTTGGGCAGCATCGGGGAGGAAGAGTGGAAAGGGTGCACCAGACAGTATCCCTGCCACAAAGGAGCCCACACACCGGTGGGGAAAGTGGGGTAAAAATACTAGCAACTCTAATCAAGATATAAGCGTATGTATTCATTCATTTGTTCAATAAATATTTATCGAATGTATACTAAGTGCTACATGGTAAAAACACAATGAATAAAACAAGTGTGGTCACTGAGGCCACAGAACTTATGATCTAGCAGAGAAGTCAGACATTGAGTAGATAATTTCAAGTGCGTAATACATGTTAAGAAAAGGGAAATATGATTTCATTGAAAGCAGGGGATCTTACCTAGATGGGAGGAGTTGAAAAAAATGAGTTGACCAGGCTCCTGGGAGCTAGAAAGGAGGGAGTCAGGAAGAGTGTTCCAAGTGGAGCCAACAGCACTGGTATTTTTGAAGTAGAGAGAGAGGGTGGTTCATTCAAAGATCTGGGACCATAACAGCTGGGAGTGAGTGGCACAAAATAAAACTGTAGAAGTAACTAGAGGTCACTTCATGGTATGTCTTATAAGGGTTGCATTAGAACATCACTGCCCCAAGAGGAAAAAATATGGGAGAACAGTGGCAGAATAGTGCTTTGGGCATTTTAACAAGGTCTTGAAGGAGGGGGAGAATATGAATGTGGTGAAGAGATATGAAATAGAGCTTCAGGGTGAGGGAGAGAAGGGCACGTGAAGGCATGAAGTCAGAAAGACTCAGAGCTTACTGAGAAATAGCAAGCAATCCAACTGGAATACATGAAGAGAGAGAGGGATATTAAGCTCAAAATGAATATCAGAACCATGTTATTTCACTTTAAAGACACCATTTCACTCTCCTTTATAACTCTTGCTTATTTTCAGGGTGCCTTGTCTGCTGAAGCCCAAGAGAACACCTTATACCTTACAGCCTTTGCTGTGATAGGAATTAGAAAGGCTTTTGATATTTGCCCCCTGGTGGTAAGTAAGAGTTTCCTTTCTCCAACGCTCATCGTCTATTTCTGTACCACATACTGGGAGGTGGGGGAAAATAACTGTAATTCCAGAATCAAAGGATTTCAGAATTATAATAGATTTTGGTAACCACCTAATCCAACCCATTCGCTGACAATTGAGAAAACTGAGGCCTGTAAAACAGGTGAATTTAATTGTTCAGTTTCACAGACTACTGAATTACAGAGCTGGGACTAGAACTGATAACTTCTGACTGTGATGAGAGTATGACCTAACACCCCTAGCTTCCTTCACTTATCTATGCCAAATCTTACAATATGTATATGACTCTTATCGGTAGTTGAGGCACTCTATATTATGGAACTACTGAGGATAGATGATAGCATGTTTGCTTCTTTGGGTTGTGCTGTTTCATTTGCTTGGAAGCTGAAGGGAGAAAGAAGAGGATTCATTTAAGTGAATCATCATTAAAAATTCCAAGAGGTAACAGAGATCATACTCTCATCTGAGATGAGACAGGTGCCTGAGGTTAGTTAAATACTCCTGCCTACAAATCAGAAGTAAATAGACATGACCTTCAAACCAGCATATAGAACAGAGATGGAAAAACCCAAGGAGATTTGTAGGACTTTAACCACAAAACAAAGTAATGTTTTTTGTTTATTTTAAGAGAATTGTTATTTATACTTAACAAGACAAAATAACCAATGAGGACCAGTTTCCAGGGGCCTAAAGGACCAGTTGGCACTTAGCAGTACATGAGTAAGATACAGGTGGAGCTGGGAGAGAAGGCGCCAGGTGATATGTGAGCAGCATTGCACCACACTTTCTCCTAACCACTTATCCAAAATAACTATTTTAATTGTCTCAGAACAAAATAATTGAGACTATTTTTCCAGGAATCAGGATCAAAAAGTGCTTTGGCAGCTTGGCTCTTTTTCTGCTAGCTATGATTTTATTTAGTAAAATTCCTTTTGAAAATGTGAATCTGTCTCAGCTATTTGAAGGACATGTCTAATTTACTTCTGATTTGTGGGCAAGAGAATTTAACCTAAGCTCAGGAATAATGAAAGCTGTGTATATGCTTAGTGCTTCTTCACAGAGGCTAGGTCTGACATGGGAAGCAGAAACTAAAGGGGAAAACCTCTAGAGGGAGGTGAAAATTCAGGGGCAAAAGGCTTGACCTGATTGGACACTCTCTTTTTCACTTCTGGGATTACGCTCTGCTCCTTCTCCCAGAAGGATTTGCTTCAGCGAGACACCGTCCATTTCCATAAGGTCATTTCTCTTTCCACCCTTTATTTTGTCTGCTTTAGGATAGTGCCCCTGGGGTTGGTTCACATTAGATGATAAGTTGATGCTTGACAAAGAACCTTAGGTATCTTCTGCCTTTGTTTTCCAGAAAATCAACACAGCTCTAACTAAAGCTGACACCTTTCTGCTTGAAAATACTCTCCCAGCCCAGAGCACCTTTACCCTGGCCATTGTCGCTTACGCTCTTTCTTTGGGAGATAAATCTCACCCACAGTTTCATTCCATTGTCTCAGCCCTGAAGAAGGAAGCTTCAGTTAAAGGTATAACTATTTCCATACCTTTTTCGGCAAACATTTACTAAGCATATAGAGTCTGCTAATTCTGGGAAGTGGGTGGTGGCATGCAAAATTGAGTAAGACACAATCGCTGCCTTCAAGGAATAAACCATCACAATACAATGTAATGAGTGCTGTTATTCATTTATTTATTCATTCATTCAGCACGTATTTATTCATTCCTAAATCCAACAAATAGGTATGGAGTACTTCCTATTTACCAGGCACTGTTCTAGGCTCTGGGGATAAAGAAACGAGAAAAAAATCCAGGCCCCCATGAAACTTACAGTCTAATTTAGGAGAAACAAACACAATAAAGAAGTAAAACATTGCATATAGCGAATAGGTTTATGATGACTAATATGAAAAAAATAAAGGAGGGAAAATAGACAGGGAGAGGTGGTGGGGTTGTAATTTTTGACAGGGTAGTCAGGCTTAAGCCTCACTGAGAAGATGATATTTGAGTTGAAAGCTGAAGAAGATGAGGAAGCAACCTGGCGGCTATCTAGAAGGGTGTTCCTGGTAGAGAAAAAGCACGTGCAAATGCCTGAGGCAGGAGCATGTCTGGTTCTCCAAGAATGGCAGGGAGGCCAATATGGCTGGAGAAGAGTGAGATGAGAGATAGAAAATGAGGTCAGAGAAGGAAAGAGTCAAGTAGGGCTTTGGAGATCATTATAGGAGCTCTACAAGACTCCTGTATACAGTTACGTAATGTACAAAGCACTCAAGCAAGCCAGTGAATTGAGACTGAAATCCAGTCAGTGCTTCACTTCCTCAGCTATGTGCCATGGTTTGGGTCTGCTTCTAACCAGAGGAAGGGACACCTGTGTCTAATTCACATAAAAGTGCTGTGGGGGATAGTGGGAGCCCTAGATCTTTAACTTCCATTTCAAGTTAGAAGGAAAGGCATTGGAGGATTTTGCACAGAGGAGTGCATAACTTGACTTATATTGTACCAGCTTGGCTATAGAGGTATAAATTTCATTTTGAAGAATCAACATACTGTTTCCAATAAGAATAAAAAAATAGAGACTAGCAGTGGTCACTGGCCAATGTGCCTATACCAGCACAAGCATGGTTGGGCACTTCTGAGCCCCCTCTTGGCGGAAGTTTTCCAAAAATGTAATAAATCTTAATTGAGGTTTATAACCATCTACAAAATTTGACTTCTGTCATTACTTTAAAATGACTGAATATTAACATATATCTCAAAACCACTTATATTATACTTGTACTAACACAAAAGAAATATCTTGAGTATTTTATGGATGATAAAATCATAGAATTTAAGAGCTAGAAAATGACTTAATTCAAATGTTTGAGCTGGAAATATCTTTAATAACCAAATCTTTCATTTAAATACAGCAAATTTGAAAGGGAGGGAAAATATCTTGTTCAAAATCATGCAAATAATAGAATCCTGAATTTTAAACTGACACATCAAAATTTTTACTAATCTTCAAAAATAATTTCCAAATATGCTTTACCGTATTTTTCAAACAATTTGTTTGAAAAGGGATTTGAGATGGCAGGTTTAAATTTCTAGAGCAATAACAAACAAATATAATTGAGAACCTAATTTATGAAAAGTGCTGCATATATGAAATTGTCTTTAGTGCTTTGAATTGGGAGCAGATCATAAAAGACTGAACTAAAGCTTTGGATGTGATCTCATAATTTCTGGGATATATATTTTTTCTGTCAAGGAAAAAAGTTCTCCAATTTATCTTATAGTGTTAATAATAATAATAAGACCTTTATAGGTGCATGGTGCTTTCTGGTTTATAAAAATGTTTACATTTAGTATCTCACTTGAGTTTCACTACAAGGAAGAAAGTACTAACTACACTTTAGGTATTAGGAAACTGAGTCCCATAGAACTAAAGAACTTGTTCAAGTGACATGGTCAGTTAGTAGTACAGACGAGAACCTGAGTATACTAATTTCAAGTTTATTGCACTTTCCGCCCTACTGTACTATTTCTCCCTTGTACATGCAATGTGGTATTGTGTTTTATAAAAAATATATTTTAATAACTATATATTCAATGTTTATATAAATACTAAATATTTATACAAATGTATATTTAGATAACTAATTGTATTTCTTATATGTATTTGGTCTTTGTCTATGGTTCCTGACTCACAGCCCCCCAAACCCTTGGAATTTCCTAAGTGTTGAGAGCAATAAAGGTATCTTTTATTAATGAGGTGACTTTTGGAAAGCCCTTAGGCAACCTAAGGATGGAGGCTGGTTGCCAGGGAACCAACCATGTGATTAGAGGGTTGAAACTTTTAGTACCTGTCCCTCACCAACCCCCAGGAAGGGGAGAGGAGCTGGAGGTTGAATCAATCACCAATGGCCAATGATTTAGTCTATTATGATATGTAATGAAGCCTTTGTAAAATCCCAAAAGGACCAGATTCAGAGAGCCTCCAGGTTGGTGAACATGTGGAGATTTGGGGAGAGAGGCAGTGACACAACCAGAGAGGGCATGGAAACTCCATGCCCTTTCCCCATGCTTTACCCTGGGCATCTCTTCCATATGGTTCTTCCTGAGTTAAATCCTTTTATAATAAACCAGTGATCTAGTAAGTAAAATGTTTCTCTGAGTTCTGTAAGCTGCTCTAGCAAATTAATAAAACCTGAGGAAGGGGTCTTTGGAACCTCTGATTTATAAACCATTGGTCAGAAGTACAACCAGGGTTTGGGACTGGCATTTAAAGTAGGCCAGGGCTTAGGGTAGTCTTGTAGGACTGAAGCCTTAACCTGTGGAATCTGATGCTATCTCTGGCATCAGAATGTCAGAATTGAGTTGAATTCCCAGACACCATGCAGGTGTGTTGTGAGGGGAAGCCCTTCCCACATTGGAAATTGAGTCTCAGAACCATCCTCTGCTACCAAAGATGTGGACTTCCCATGTTAACCTTTTTAAATAAAAACAAATAGCACTGTAATAAGGAATCTTGTTTTGTATTGGTCACCTTGAGGAAGTTCTTTTTACAAAAGAATAAGAGACTGCTGGAAACCAGAAGGCCACTACCAGAAGAAACTGCTAGAAACCTGCTAGAATTGCTATGTCAAATTCACATTTTTAATCATATTAATCAATGTGATTTGTTAATGTTCAGGTAGCCAACCAGTTTATCGTTTTTGGAAAGATTATCAACAAAATGACAGCGCTGCACCTAACGCTGGTACAGCACATGTGGTGGAAACTACTGCCTATGCTTTACTCACCTTTCTAAACTTGAAAGAAATAAATTATGTTAACCCGATCATTAAATGGCTATCTGAAGAGCAGAGATATGGAGGTGGCTTTTATTCGACTCAGGTAATGTTTCTTTGCCTTGTTTTATCCTCCTGAAAACATTTTTGCTGCCTCACTCACCACATATTCCACATTCATTCTGGCATGCCTTAGATAGGAATAAAATGGATGGACTCAAAGGACTCTCAGAGGTTATCTGCATTGACACCCATCTTATACAGAGGGGCAAATCAGCCCTGGGACATTCGTTCAGGGAGTTAGTGGCCGAGCCAAAATCAAAATACAGTTCTTCTGACTCTAATTCCAGCACTTTCTTTATGATTCTTAATGACCATGAAGGGCTAGTAAGGTTATCAACAAGTATGTCACATCCTATATAATAGACAGTGGCTGCCATCTAGACAAAGGTACTGAGGTTCTTTCCCCCAAAATAAACGTATCAATGTTTCTTACAAAAAAGAAATACCAATTGATACATGTTTATCTACCTACCAATGTAAACTCATTTGAATATGTATATTTTATGTAGTTGTATAATATACATCTATATTCAACTTTAGTTCAAATGTTAATATCTTTCCTGTTCCTGGTTGTTTGGACATGACAGAGCATGTGAAAATGTATATAAAATTTAGAGCTGGGGGTCCTTCAGGATTACTTTAGTGATCATCTCAAAGGATTTCATCTTGGGTAAATCTATAGGCTTAGCAGGAAATAGAGACCCATTGATTAGCATTGGCTGCAAAGGA
Source organism: Pteropus alecto (assembly GCF_000325575.1). NCBI lineage: Eukaryota > Metazoa > Chordata > Mammalia > Chiroptera > Pteropodidae > Pteropus > Pteropus alecto. Next base: position 1,176,367 of record NW_006440132.1, read on the forward strand.
CACGAGCAGACGGGGTAGCCATGTATTTGGCATCTCTGATGTGGTCACATTTCCTGATTTTCCAGATGAGAAAGACAAGCCAGAAAAATTAAGCTCATTTATTTATTCCTTCAACAAATACTTGTTGAATAGCTACCTATGAAATATAATGGATTCAAGGAAAGATATACTACTTGCTCCCGTGACTCATATGACAGTGGGGAAGGCCAACAAGAAACTATACATAAAAGTATTACAAATTGAGATGATCACTCTAAAGGGCAGAGGGGAACCATAAACAAGGGAAAGGAGGAGCTTATTTATGGCCTCACTGTGGAGATATTCAAGCTGAAACCTAAGGATGAGAAGGAGACAGTCATGCAAGGAGTTAGGGTTATTCTGCAAAGAGTGACTTGCCTGAGGTCACATGCTCAGGATTATGGAGAACCCGGACATGAAGCCACATGTCCTTCCTGTCCCTGCTAAGAACAACATCCTCATTATTGAGAGAGAACTTCCTTCCACTTCCACACGAGGGCCCTTAACCAGTTTCACTCAGCCAGCTGGAGTTTCGTCTCCAGATAATGTGGAGTTTCATCCCCACCTACTCATAAGAAAGAGTATTTGTAAACAGAGAGCATATAAACAAGCTAAACTTATTTTTGTGTTTTGCTGATTGTTAATAGGATACAATTAATGCCATCGAGGGCCTGACAGAATACTCACTCTTGTTTAAACAACTTCACTTGAATATGGATATCAATGTTTCTTATAAGCATAAAGGTGACCTCTACCAATATAAGATAACAGACAAGAATTTCCTTGGGAGGCCAATAGAGGTAAATGAAAGATGTTTTATAATATTTTATAATTGGATGGGACCTTTAAAATAATCTGTTCCACACTTATTTTACAAATGTATCTATTTACTACTTAAACACATAGTGAGTGCCTACTGTATCCTAAGCAGACGTGCTTGCTATGTCCTGGGCATTGGGGATTCAAAAGTAAAGCACAAAGAACCTGCGTGTATATGGGGTAGGTGTGGGAGAGACAGTTGTTTAACAGACAATGAAAAATAAGAGCCTTGATAGATATATAAAAAGACAGAGAAGGGCCTCCTGAGCCAGGCTGAGAGGTGGGAAGAGTTTGTCAAAGCGTCTGCCCAGATGGGTGGATTAAATCTGGAAGAATTAGAGGATTTAGCCAGGTGAAGAAAAAGGAAGAACATTCCAGGCATGGAAGACAGCACGCACAAAGGTACGGCAGTAGGATGAGACGGAAGACACATTTGGGAGTCTACCGGTGGTTCCACCTGGTCCGGTCGCACATGCAGACTGTGGCCAAATTGGAATTGACCTTTAGGTCCCCCAACAACTTGTCCCATGTCCTTTGCTACTACTGGGTTTTTAAAAATAAAAATCTTGATGGCCTATGAGAATTTCCCAAAGGAAAGGACAGGTGGAAAAACTTAAGTTCCGTATCAATAATAGTGTACAGGTGATAAAGGTTATTTTAAGATTATTGGATTGTTTTAAGGTATATTTAAATGTACAAATAACTGAAAACAGTTCTTATTGTCCATATTCTCCCCAAATCCACGTTTCTGAAAAGTAAATATGCATGAGAAATAAAATTTACTGTAAAAATTGCAAACTAGTGATCTAAAGTGTGTGTGTGTGTGTGTGTGTATAATAGAGAGAGAGATGGATGGATATAGATATAGCTGTAGAAACAGACATAGACATATTCTAACATTTAAAAATTCAGAAATGTTAAATAAAAACCCGATTCCCAAATCCTCTTGGAGAACTAAAGATCTGGCAATAGGGTGCTGGTAGTGGCATTCGCTCTGCAATTTGTTACAGTGCCTACCAGTCATGTGACATATGTAGATGCTCTTTTATGCTTGCTTTATGCCTGGGCCTCTGCAGGCATTTGTGCTTGTGGCCTCCAGTTTGAAAACATGTTGCCTTTCCTTTGGGAGCATTTAGAGTTCTCCAGACATTCACATTCTGAGTCAAGGGTCTAAGCTCTAAAGAGGATCTTTGGCCTAAAAAGCATGGTAGACCACCATTTGAGGTAGCTGGAGTCATTCTTCTCTTACAGGAGTGATGCTGTAAGGGGCCTCTTGTCATCTTAGAATAATGTAAACCTCAGTTCATGATGCTGCCTTCATATGAAACCCAGATTGTTTTTATATAGTTTGGAATTCTCTACGCCAGCATTTCCTGAAATGTGTTACACGAAAAAATGTTTGATGAGAAACTCTAGTTTAAATGACATTAAACGAATTCTTTAGTATAGGATTCCCTTGCTTTAACATGTATGTTACTAGGTGGGATGACTCTAGGAAAGATTGGACAATAGGCAGAGTGGAGTGTACATTTGACAAACTTATTTGTCACTTATTTGTCCACAGAATGCTTCTCTCATGCAGTATCTCGATGTACTGGCTTTCTAGTAAATGTTGCTGTCTTCCATCAGGGAGAACAAGAAAGTTGGCCTGTTTACCTACATTTAGTAAAATTTGGGGGAAGGGACAACCTTTCATGCATACTGAATCCCTTTTGCTCTAGTGCGCCAGGGGAAGAGTAGGCTGCAGCCTAGGAGTAAGAGAAGAACCAACTCATTAGGCTTCTTGCTCCAAATGATCTCTCTCATGCTTTCCACAAAAAAGAGAGCACTTGTATGATGGATTTTCTCTGGAAGGGAGAATTAACTCAGTTCATGCATTCACTCTCCTCCTAGCAGAGTGGAAAGAAGAGCAACAGCACCTAAGGATTGGGCAGGCTTTGATGAGGTGCTAAGGGGTTTGGGTGGAGTGCCAAGGGTTTCGATAAACAGAGACCAGTGGAAGTAGAGAAAACAAGCCATTAGGAGGTGGAAGAGGTGCAGAGCAGAAGGTGGGAGGGGCAAAGATAGAACACACCCACTTTAGAGTTACACTGAGGTTTCCTGTACTTGCTAATGAAAAGGATCTCCTGTGGCACATAGGATGCTGATACCCAAGCTAGGCACTGAAAGAAATTTATGTAGTTGGCAAAAAAAAAATGATGATGATCCAGTTTACCATAACCATATATAAATGAAGATGTAAACAAAAGTGACTTCTGACATGTTGGTTTTGCTGGTTTCAGGAGATTTTAGATACCTTTTTTAACATGTAGAAGGGAAAGAAAATTCCAGTATTTTTTACTACCTACTATGTGCATAGGATCTTCAATGTTTTATCCATTTAATCTCACAAGAGCTCTGAGAGCGGAAGCTGGCAAGTGTCAGCCCATTCTCTTCATTGCTTTCTCCTCCCTCCCTATTAAATAATAAAACAAAGCATGGTTTCTCCATCCACCTTTCCAGGCACCTCTCAGTGATGACCTCGTTGTCAGTACTGGATTTAGCAGTGGCTTGGCTACAGTGCATGTAAGTATTTTATTAAGAGCAACTTAATTGGGAGTTATGTGTCTGCTTATGCCACATAACATTCAAAAAGTAGAGACTTTGCCACAAAGTTACAGAAATCTGGGCTTTGGTAACTATGACCAAAGTAGGATTCATTTATCTAATTCTTTCTAGCTATCCTGGTAGCTGTCCACACAAATTCTTTTTGAAAATGGCTGTTTTTAAACCTTGTATGTATATAGTCTGTATATTTGTGGAAATTACATATGTAACTTAATTATATATGTATATATGATTTTTTTGTTATATATGTATATATACATATGACATGTGTGTACATATGCACACACATATATATATGTATTCTCTGATTAGTAACATAGTCCGATCTCATTTATCTACCATTATTGGGGATAGATGTATATATGTAAGAGCTTAGGTTTATTTTATTTTAGCTATAGACTGCATGGACATACATAGAGAGCTTAGGAAAACTTGCAGCTAAATGGCTAAAATAAAATGAACCAAGTGTTCTGAGCATAAATTAACATACTGTGGATGATTTTAATTATGCTCTTTTTAGCACATTTATTCCTTCAAAGACTGTTTATAAGATTACATGGGCAGGGGATGGATTGTCCACTTTTCTGTCACTTCTAGTTGCTCTCAATATACCTATTTCTGGCAGCACCCCTATCCCATCCATACTTACCCATAATTTGTTGTTTACCAGGGTGGTGTGTGGGCTGGGAGAAAACTACACTTCCTTGTGGTGTTATGTGTAAAATTAAAGGGTACACACTCAATGACGAGAATCTTAGGAACTTTCCTGTAGAGTGAGGTGCTCAGATTCAACTGCATGGAATTTGGACCAAGGTACTATCTGGCTAAGGGTCAGTTTTTGCTTACTTTGGGCTCTTCGGCTATGTTTCAGGTTGTGGAGTTTACCCAAAATCCAGCTGCTGGGAAAATTGGTCTTGAATGTTCACCATTTGCACTGGATTTTGAAAATGATACTTCAAGCATCCCATCCCCATCTGCGGCAGCATGCCCCTGCCATACCCTTTTCCACTTTCTCATTTTCAATAAAATCTTCTTGTTTACTTTTCTCAATGTAGATAGCTACTGTGGTTCACAAAATTAGTACCTCTGAGGAAGTGTGCAACTTTTATCTGAAAATCGAAGCCCAGGAAATTGAAGGTAAGACAGCATCGTTTACACTGTAATTTTGGCTAAGCATAAAGAATGTCAGAAAACTTCACCTGTTAGAAAAATGTGCTTGCTCAAAAGTCAAAATTTTTTAATCAAATTCTTATACCAGAGTAAACATTACTGCCACTTATTGTAATAGAGGCAACTCTTTAATAATAGTTGAAAACCGATATTAAGTGACTTAATAACTAAGCTAAAGGTATGCACTATTGATCAAGAAATCGTTTTGACTAACTAATTTACTTTTAAATAATGTAACTAGTTGTAAAGCACCAGAATGGTTTGAAGAACCTTAAGTTTCTGTTACTTTTGCGTCAGGGTCCCATTCTAAGACCCTGAATTTCCCTATCATCCTGTTGGATTCCACCCTTTACCTTTTCTGTATTCCAAGGGTTCTGACAGACGTACATTTCTCTGCCTCCATCTTTAACTGGGTCTCTCCGGTACTTATGGGCTTTTATTCATGCGCTGTTTTTATTTTCTACCAGTGGCCTTCACATGCCTCTCTGGTGGGTGGGTTGTTTCCTCCCAGTCCAAAAGCGAGTCCACATGCACACTCCAGTCTTCCTCTAACCATGGCCCCAGGGGCGGGGTGTGTGCTGCTCCTCTGCCCTGGCGGCTTCTCAGAGGCCTGTTCCTACTGCAAATATTCCATTGAATCCAGGCATCTGCTCTTCCTCCCTACAACCTCCCCCAAACATGTTACCAATACATATTTACCTTAAATAACTCCTTCCTTAAATTATAAGTTCTTTGAGAGCAGAGAATTGTTCTAATGATTTAAAGACTTGCCAGTATTGTCAGTGGCCATGAATTTTCATTAAAATCACCAAAAGTGCCAACTTCCAAATCAGAAATAATTTGGAATAAGTGTGTTCAGAGACCTGCTTATTAATGGTTCCGTTCTGACAGTTTCTAAAACAGTTTAAAATGGTTTACTCTTCTTTTTGTTTGTTTGCTTGTTTGTTTGTTGTGTGTGCTAGCATCCAGCTACAGTGATATGGAATACAAGCGCATAGTAGCATGTGCCAGGTGAGCAATTTCCACAGAGGGGCGCGTAGACTTCAAGGTCTCACTTTTGCTATTATATTATTTATTTATATCTTTTTAAAATTTTAACATGGCCAGAAGATGCAAAGTTGTTCACTTTTTGAAATGGAGAACATAACAAGTATTCTTAAATAGCTACTGACTGTGCAGAAGAACTTTGTTTTGGTTCATATGTAGCTTCCCTTCAGTTTTGAGCTTTCTTCTAATTCGAACACTATAATATTAATTTTCTTCTGTCTTTCAAAAAGCTAGAGATGTGATATAAGTATCAGGAAAAGAAAGAACTAAAAAGATTCTCTAATAAGCAGCTCCTACTCTCTTACTTAGAAAGATCACATTCGCCCAGCAAAATCTCTGGCCAGTATCAGCCAGTGGTTCTCCACTCAGGCTTCGCATTAAGTCAACTGGAGAGCTTTTACCACTTTCAAAATTCCAACCTCACCTCCAGAGGTCATTCTAATGGTAGTCAGTGTTGATAACCACTGATGCTGCATCCTCTGCAAACCAACTCCAAAGGCCTAAATTGGCCACTGTATTCATTTCCTATTGCTGCTAAGTAATAACTTAAACAAATTTAATGCTTAAAACAACTCAAACTTGTTATCTTACAATTCTGGAGTTTAGAGGTCCTAAAATCAAAGTGTCATCAGGGTGCATTTCTTCTGGAGGCTCTAGGGGAGAATCCATGTCCTTGCCTCCTCCAGATTCTAGAGGTCCCCTGCATTCTTTGGCTTTTGGCCCTTTCCTTCATCTTCAAAGCCAGCAGTGCAGCATCTTCCAGTCTCTCTCACTGACTCTGCTGCCTGCTTCCATCATCACATCTCCTCTGATTCTCCTGCTTCTTTGCTTTATAAAGACCCTTATGATCACATTGGGTTCACTCAGATAATTCAAAATAATCTCCCTATCTCAAGATCTTCATCACAATCACATCTGCAAGTCCCTTTTGCTATGTAAGGTAACAGATTCACAGGTTCAGGAGATCAGGACATAGACATCTTTGGGGGCCATTACTCTGCTTACCACCCCCACCACTCTAATATGTTTATAAAAATGTAGGGTTTTGAAAATATATATATATTTCTTAGCAATCTCCGAGTGAATCAGTGGCAGAACCGGGACAAGAACACAATCTTCTTCTCTCTCCTCTCCATCCCTGCTTGGTAACTTCTGTTATGTTCTGTTTCCTTAACTCCTCCTATTCTCAATAATAGTGATTTCTGTGGTTGGTATGATGCTGTCTTTACTTACAATCACACTTGATGTCGAAGCACTCAAAATGGATAATTAAGAAATCCCATAGAGTTGTGTCATAGATTAGAGCTAAAAAGGACTTTAGGGATGGTACAGTAACCCCCTTATTTTAGAAACAAAGGAAATGAGACCTGAAAAGGTAAAGTAACAAGCCAAGTTGTCACAAAGTTAGAGGCAGAGTTAGGGCCTCAAGCCCCAGACCCTGACACCTAGTCTAGTGTCTAAACTACCTCCTTTAATCAGTGTAATGTGAGACCAGTAACCTCAGGAACAACACATTGTTTCTCACGTCTTCCTTCCCAGCTATTTCCCAGCCATTTCCCAGCCTTGTTCATGGTCCCAGCCCAGTCACTCTCAGGACTTCTTCACAGCAATCCCTCCTTCCTTCCTTGGCCAATTTCTGCTCTCTGTTCCCCCTCACACACCCTTCCTTATTCCCTGATGTTCTCTCCATTAAGGTCACCCTTTCCCAGGCAGGTTTCTTCTTCCTAACTGCCATTCTTACACTTGGGTACCTCTCTTCTGGGGGAAAAGGTATGATCACAGTTGTCTTTAAATTCATAACACTTGTCCCAGGGAAGTATGAGCAAACTTGTTCTGGGCAGAGCTAAAATCAATGTTCATGACCCTACAGGGAGACACCTGGAGTGGGCATAAGAAGGGCTCTCTGATAGTGGAGATGGACACCTGTGGGGCAGCCTCTGCCATGAAGCATTCAAGTGACCTTCAGCCATTCAGCTTCCTACTCTAGGCCTCTTCTCTAAAGCAAGGATATTGGACAATCTGATCTCAAAATGTCTTCCAGTTCTAATGTTTCACAACTCTTCTGTACATAAAAAGACTCTCGTCAAAAACTCATTCATTTGATTTCATTGACAGGAGGCCTAATTCTAGATTGTTAATACACAAAAGAAAGCAAATAGAGATGTAATGTTAAATATTCTATCCTTTAGGTTTTACAAATTGGGGACAGAAAGTTCAGAAAAGCCAGGTGGAATATGCTTTTGGCTCTGGGATGCTGAAGTTAGGTTGGAAAAATTACAAAAGTAACTGTGTAGTACTTATTCATGTGAGAAATTCTTTGCCTTCAAATATTCTCATTCCTGATTTTAAAAATGCCAGCACGCAATTTCTGTGTTCAGAGGGTCTCTTTTGTGTATTTAGCTTTTTACAACATCTCTGTTGTATTCATAAGAAAAGGAAAAAGGATTTTATTTCTCTCCTTCTCT
>NW_006440132.1:1184508-1190075 GCF_000325575.1 Pteropus alecto
GAAAGAGTGCTCTTTGGCAGCAGGCAAAGGGCTTCTTGAAAGGAAGGTTTCTGTTCCATGGTTGAAACAGTCACCATGGCAACCAGTCATCAAGGCTCCAGCAACTTTTCATAGACACTTTCCACTCAGGAGGCCCTTTTCCATCCTGTTGACAGAGTATTTGCATCTGTGAGCAAGAGTTCTCTGCTTCTGGTGACACTCACCCATTCAATTAGGGAGATGTCCAGATGTCAGATTACAGTTCCAAGTTGCTTTATATTCTGTTTTAAATTGTTAATCCAGTGAAGAAAGGAGTTAAATTTTTATAAGCCAGGAATTTTATAATATTTTAAATTATTATGATAAATATTACTCCTAAAACTTTGAATAAGGTCTGCTCTATACATGCTCTATAAAGTATGACTGGGGAAAGGAGAGCCTTTGCCAACTCACTAATTCAAATGATACTTCCCATTTCACTAATATTCATTTCTTTAGGTAAGATCAATTCATTTTTCCCCTATGAGCTTGTTTTTTTAGTTTCTTCATTTAATCCTGACTGTTCTTCCAAGCTCCACTCTCAAATGTCCAGCTGCCTCTGAAGCATTTTGAGATGAAGCTAGAACCTGACACTCAATCTTTGCAGAGCCATACTCACCGAGCCCCTGTTCTTAGGCCCTGACCCACCAACTTGCCCCTTTTTAAGTTTTCTAATTTGCTTAATGGTAACATGAAGCCTCGGCCACTCAAATGGAGACTTGGAATTATAAATATAAATTTAAACACAAGTTTATACTTCTTCACGGTTAATTTTATAAATAAGAAAATGAGCTCTAAAAAGGGAAAATAATTTGTGGAACTCTCTCAGCGGAACTGGAATAAAATCCGTTTCCTGAGTCTCCATTTCACTATCCTTTTCTCTCTTACCAGACACAAACGAAAAAACCCACCAAATCCCCCATTTCACCCTCTTTGCTTTATTCCTTAGCTTCTCCTCAAGCACAACTCCTAGACAAATGATAGTCCCAAAACATATTTTTAAAAATAAAGTATCTATTATGAAAAATCTAGAAAATAGAGAAAAGCATGGAAAAGAAACGAGATAATCACTTATAATCTCACCATCTAAAGAAAGTAGCTGCTAATATTTTAATGTATTTCCTTCCAGTCTTTTCCTGAACATGCTTAATGAGTCTTTTTCCAATATACAACTAATTTTCTTCCTCGAATATGCTCTGTTAGCAAAAGAACTAGAATGAGAATCAAGAGACTTATGTAGCTCTGAGTTGAACCAGTAATGTGACTTTCAACAAGTGCCTTATTCTCATCCTCAGTTTCCTCAGCCAGTTAATTAAGAGCTTGAACCGAACAACTTTTATGATCTCTTCCAGCTCCAAAATGATGGTCTACTGAGATTATTGGTCAAGCGAATAAAGAGCAGAGATGACTAAAAGGTCTCCTGCAATTCTAAAATTCAGAGATTTCAATGCATATATTGTAGAGAGGCAAATAAACAGAGACCCAGCTTTGAAAATTAAAGCCTACCAAGGCATAGGGCCTTTTCTTAAAGAATATTATCCATTTATTTACTCCATTTTCTAATCTCTAATTATTTCAGCTACAAACCCAGCGGGGAAGAATCATCCTCTGGGTCCTCCCATGCAGTGATGGATATCTCTTTGCCTACTGGAATCAGTGCAAACCTGGAAGACTTAAAAGATGTAAATGTTTTCTTTTAAATATTGTTATGGATGCTTGGTTTTCTTTGCCGCAATATTTTATAGACAAAGCTATTTCCATTCATTTTAATGTGTCACTTTCGAAGAATCACTCAGAATCTTCTTTCCAAACCAACAATCTCAAGTTTTGATTTTTCAAAGTGAAATGTGAGCGCATATACTTGCACGGCATGAAAGCTGAGTGCGTGTGATAACATCTTCCAACTTTTCAAGCTGGGGAGCTGCTCTTCACCTTCTTTGAAGAGTGGCTTATATCCCCATGATGTAACATCTCATCGTCAGGTGAATGCACTTAAACAAAAAGATCACAATATTAAATTCAAACTTTTCTCTTTCTTCTCTTAGCTTGTGGAAAGGGTGGATCAAGTATTAACTGATTACCAAATCAAAGATGGACATGTTATTGCACAATTGGATTCGGTAAGGTCCACCTCCCACCATTCTTTATTTACAATTACTATTCAAAATTTATAAGCTAAAATATTATGAGTCTCTTCTCTCCCATAATTTCCTTAAACCTTGAATTTGCCAAACAGATTCCTTCCAATGACTTCCTTTGTATTCGGTTTCGGATAGCTGAAATTTTTCAAGTTGGGTTTGTGAGTCCTGCTACTTTCACAGTGTATGAATATCACAGACCAGGTAACCAACTCTACTATAAAATTTCTTCAGGGGACTTTGTACTCATTACAGAACCTTCAGAAATCCACTAGAGTCCTGTAAATTTTATATATCACCTCTCTCAGAGCTCACTCTTCACAAAAGTCTCAACTAGGACATGCAAAATACTACATGATGTTGAGCAAATCATTTTCCCTCTCTAGTCTTTAGCTTCTTTATTTTTAAAATAACTGGATTAGATGGCTCCCAGCTTTTAAATTCTTTGCCTCAAGTTTATCTTGAGTGTTCACTTTTAGTATTCGTTGCACCTCTCCTTTTGAGAGAAGCCCACTTAGTTTACTACTTCTCTGATCTTCCCAGAATCAACTTCTACTCCATTTATATTCTCATCACATTTTACAGAGAGCTCTAGTAGAACAAGTTTTCACATTGCATTGTAGTTATTTGTTTGCATGTCTTTCTCACCAACCATGGACAGAATATTTGCATCCTTTGTGCCCCTAGTATCTAACACAGTGTCAGGTACATAATGTGTATTGATAAATGTTGAATGAATGACCCCACATTTGATTGCTCAGCCACTTCTGAGAATATTAAGAAATTAGAGAGCTCTCTGGTTTACAAGACAGATGACTCTGCTTTGGACAGGTCTGCTTCTTAGGAAATTCATAGAGAGAACCTAACTCTGACACCCATTCATTCTAGTTTTAGCTTCTGAAATCATATAGAAAATCCTTAGCCTCTCTTCTCTTTGAAAGATAAAACACACACACACACACACACACACACACACACGCACACGCACACACACGCGCACACACACACACACACACACACACCTTTTCTTCTTCAGCCTAATCAATTACAATTCTTTCAATAGACTCTCATGTACATAATTTACTTCCTCTCATTCATAGAAGCACCAAATATTTTCATTCTAAGATGTCAATATTGAACAGTAAAATTTCAAGCACAGAAGGAAAAATCATTTTGAGGATAGAGAGGCCCATGCAAGGACAAGCAATTCAACATTTAACCTCTGTGGGCCTTAGCTACAAAAAGGAGAGTTTGGAATAGGTGATCTCCAAGACCCCATGGGAGAGACTCACTGATTGATAAATATGTTGTGCCTTAATCAAGCCACCTCTTCTAACCACGATTTCATTGCCACAGATAAACAGTGTACCATGTTTTATAGCACATCCCATAGCAAACTTCAGAAAGTCTGTGAAGGAGCAACATGCAAATGTGTAGAAGGTAAATTTTGTTTAACCTGTTTAGGAGGTGTGCTTATTTAAAGCAGCCACTCATAATCTGGGGCTAATCTGGGGAGAAGCTGTTTAAACTGTCCTTGTATCTCAGAAGTAGAAATGTAATCTCAGCTGATTGAAAGGTGATTCCTTGAGTACTATAAAGCAAATTCTCACCAACTCCTGAACAACCTGATGTTTTCTACTGCACAGAGGCAGAGAAATACCATCTAGACGGTTGTTGGCTATTAGAGGGATAACATGCTTTAAATTCTTACTTTTCACCTGGTCTTTCTCATGTAATAGGACAACAACCTAAGAGATTAGAAGCTCCTCTTTCTTTCCCCTGTCCTTTCCAGTTAGTGACATTCTCTGTTCATTGTCCAGTTCCACTCAGTATTTTGTAAGTCCAAGGCATCCTTCTTGGCCAAGAAAACGACCTAGAACTCACAAATTAATCAACTGCTCCATGAGGGTCAGGTTAGCTTGGTTTTATTTTATTTTATTTTATTTTATTTTCAAATTCTTAATATCTACACATTTCTTAGGTACTTATTACACCATCTTATAGCTGTAAATCAGTGAAGTTATCATTTTGATTCCTTCAAGGTACTTTTGATTCTACTCAAAATGAGAAAACTTCCTGCATTCTTCAATACAGTTCTAAAAAGCTGAATATGGAGTGACAAGCCATTCTAAGAATAATTCTCATGTTCAAGATTTTGTTTGCTTTGTTTTGTTTTTGCTTTATATAATGTTCCACATTGTGGAAGAGGAAAAAATGGGCAAATCTTAGGAATCTGGTATTTGTAAGATTATTTTAGATTGTCTCAGGGCTCATGGGTACTGTATTTACTCCCAAAGAGAGTGTCTGTTTCCTTACATTAACCTAACTTTTACTGTTTTTCACAAAATCCAGCTGACTGTGGACAAATTCAGACAGAATTGGATCTGACAATCCCTGCAGATACTAGAAAAGAAACAGCATGCAAACCAGAAATCGCATATGGTAAGTTCAATATATAGTTCCATTAAACATGACATTTTCTGAATATATGATCAGTTAAGGAGATCAACAATTTTAAGTAGTGATTATATGGATACAACAATTCATGTATTTTCTTGAAGGAAAAAATGCCATCAGTTTTCAGCATTAACATGCAAAAATATTTATCCTTCAGCAAGAAATGTGATTTTTATTAAAAATGATAGAAGCAACATGTACACTCAGCCAAAACACTTTATGTCAATACATCCCATTGAATAAAAGGCACTAAAACATATTCAAAGAGAATTTTTGAGAAGCCATAAAGGTATAATATTTCATTACTGTATTCTTCCAGTCGATAGAGCAGAGACAGAGACAAAAGTGGTTTTAGGGTTTGGGTTTTTTTCAAAGTCCCTTCAAAGATAAGGTAAAATTATGAATACTAATCATTTTTAATATATGCAGAATTTCAATCCATGTTTGAAACTCTCTCCATTGCAAAAGGAGCATCTCCTGGTTGTCCAGAGCTCAGAGCCAAATCAGATGCCCAAGCACAGTTGTAGTCTCCCCTCAATTTCCTCATAAAATTAGCTCCTCTATTTTCTATCCATTGTTTCTAATGTTTTTTTCTGGATTTTTTTTTTTTTTTTTTGCTAAAAAGTAACTCAGCCAAGAACCACTGCAGTTTTTAAAATACATGGAGACTCGAAGAGAATACTATATTATTTTAGCAAACAAAAATTTCACTAAATTAAATTATACCTCTATTTAAAATTATTTTTACTCTTAAATATCAGAAACTTATTTTAACACAGAGAATAAATGCAATCTGTATTTAATTTAGTACATTCAAAAATAAAAACTTAACTGGCATTTTTGGAGACTACAGGTTGTTACTGGAAAACAAAATAGAAACAAGATAAAATAGTTTACTCTCTCCACCTATGCCCACAGTAGGTACATTTCTCCCATTATAAAGATTTATGAAAC
>NW_006440132.1:1191184-1209398 GCF_000325575.1 Pteropus alecto
AGTTTTTTTTTTGGATTTTTTTTTTTTTTTTTTTTTTTTTAGAGGAAGGGAGAAACCATATTGCACACTATCTCAAATCTCTTCTTGAAAATCAGCAAAGCATTATTTGTAAATAAAATATCAATACAGTTGATTTGGCACTTTGTGTTTACCAACTGCTTTCATACATAGTTTTTCACTGGAGTCTCATGAGGCCCCTTTGAGATAACAGAGGATCATCCCTATTTTACCAGTAAAGAAATTGAGGCTCAGAGAAATTAAATAATTTGCTTAAAGCCGTGTAGGAAGTAGGTAGTAGAACTTGGAGATATCCTGCTCACCAGTATCATTTCCATTATATTACACTGAATTCTCTTAATGGAAATACAGCTATCATAATGAATTTTGTATGATTTATAGTCTTTCTTTCCCTTGAATTCATCTTGATTTTTTAAAAAAAGCTAAAAAGTTGCCCAACTCAGCCAAGAACCACTGCAGTTTTTAAAATACATGGAGACTCGAAGAGAATACTATATTATTTTAGCAAACAAAAATTTCACTAAATTATATCTTCCCTCTATTTAAAATTATTTTTACTCTTAAATATCAGAAACTTATTTTAACACAGAGAATAAATGCAATCTGTATTTAATTTAGTACATTCAAAAATAAAAACTTAACTGGCATTTTTGGAGACTACAGGTTGTTACTGGAAAACAAAATAGAAACAAGATAAAATAGTTTACTCTCTCCACCTATGCCCACAGTAGGTACATTTCTCCCATTATAAAGATTTATGAATCTGAAATTCAGGACAGTTTTTATCTATTTTAAGCCACTAATTAACAAAGCCTTTGTTTCTGCCACAATGAGATTATTCATTCATTTATCTATTAAAATAAAGTCTTTTCTTGAAAGTAATAAACTAAATCCAGATTGCATTTATTCTCTGTGCTAAAACTATGTTTTCCAATACCTAGCTAGCTAAGATCTCAAAAATAGACGAGCCTTTTAGTTCATTCAACCCCATCAAAAGCAAAAACAAAAGAATCTTTCTCAGGCCACATAGAAGGGATGAGTCCCTTCAAGTTGGTCATTCCATAACTGAGGTCAAACACACATGGATTAAACACTGATGTCTGAATAAAGAGAAAACAGCCTTGGGAATGGCTCGTGTCAGATAGTTGCCAATCCAAGTAGAGATGAATCAGAAAAAATCCTATCAAGAACCAAAGATCATAGCCAGCGGAGGTATCTGAGAAATGAAAGCAAAGGAACGAGGAAGCTCACACAGTGGGCCTGAATGACAGATGAAGGCCCCCTCTGTGGGCATACAGAGAAGGACAGGCCTCTTCCAAGTGCCCCTTGGGCATGACTCCACTAATTTTAAAGGATCGGAATCTTAACTTTATATCTAACAAAGGCTTATTCTGACTGTTTTGTGTGAATCTGCCTTAATTTAATATTGCTCTTATCTTAATCGGCCTGTTCTATAATGGTGGCCAGGGCTAACAATTCTAAGTAAGAATCTTGATTACAGTCAAGATCAGTTGAATCAGACTGAGAGTATTTGGGGAGGCTTCTTGGAAAAAGTAAGATCTACCTCATGTCCATAAGAGCTTGTCATGCTTCATTTCTCATTAGTTTGACAAACTGGCTTCTATTGGATATGGCATTAGTAGTATTAAGCATGACCTGCTGTGTTTTTGTTTTGTTTTGTTTTTACCAGCTTATAAAGTTAGTATTACATCCATAACTGAAGAAAATGTTTTTGTCAAGTACACTGCAACCCTCCTGGATGTCTACAAATCTGGTAAGTATTCATTTATTTATTTTTCCTTTCAACACATATTTAGTACTTATTATGTGCTGGGCATTATATTAGACACAGAGGATACAACTTGAATAATACAGCCAGAATTCCTACCTTCAAAAAGCTTATATTCTCTTTAAGGAGACACCATTTTTTAAAAAAGGAAATGGGCCAATAAATTAAACAAATATAAAAACTATAAAATATGTTAAGAAAAATTTGTACACTTTGTTATCTTTTCATTCTGGGTGTTTGTTTTTAGTATGTGTAAATTTTGAATTGATATAAATATCATAATGACACACACTTAACCACTTACATAAGACTTGCTATACACTAACAGCAAATCAAAATAAAAACAAAACTATTTAGAATCAAGAGCTACTATGTAGTTCGAGGATAATGATCATTTGGTATTTCTCCTAAAATACGGGTGCTTATAGTAGGTGAGGATATAAGTGGGAAAAAAATTGTGGAAGCTTAGGTTAATTATTTTCTTCTAAATATGCTTGAAATTTTTCATAACAAAAGGTTTTTAAAAATAATGATAAGGCACCATACACTGCTTACCATGACAAGGATTGAATTAGCAAATAGTGCTAAGAATGTTGTTTGCATGTTGCTGCAACAGGAAGTCATGTATTAATGGCCATCAGGAAAACCTTAGCTTGAACTAATATGTGTAAACTAGAATTTATATCACTAATTAAAGTTGATCGTTTATTCAGTTACTATTGTATATGATTTACCAACATGTTCAGAAGTTTTTCAGGCTTTCATAATTAGGATGACTCTGCCAGAGTTTAATAACTAACTGGCTAGCAGTCCTGAATATATAGCAATGAATTAGACCCAGTCCCTGCCACAAGAAGTTTCCAGCCTAGCTGAGGAGACAGACATGTGGAGTGAAACATTGTGCTAGAAATCCAAGTATAATGGGAGTAAGGGGGAGACAGATATTTATGACAGAGAACATCAAGGAGTGTTTACTAGTTCCTGTGAGAATTGAAGATGTGTTTGAAGATGGGTAGAAATTCAACAGGCCAACATGGGGAGGAATTCATTCCGGATAGGAGAGCCAACTTGTTGGCTACTTCTGAATTCTCTGGGAATCCCAAGTCTTTTAACGTTTTGCACTTTCCTACAAAGTTACCCACTGCCAACTACCAATTCCTTTTTGATTTTTCTGTGTACTATGTGGAGAATAATATTGTTCAGCTATCAGAGGTTCTTTTAATTCCTGCTTCTACAAGAAGAATAATAACAAAAAGTTATATAGTGCTTACTATGTTCTAAGCACTTTTCATATATTAGCCCATTTAATCTCACAACAGTTCTATAAGGTAGGTTTTATTGTCATGTCCATTTTTCAGACAAGGGGCCTGAGCCCCTACTCAGAGAGTATAAATCATTCGTCTAGGGCCATACAACCAGGAAGTGGCAGAGCTGGAGTATAACCCAGTCTTTCGAGTCTGAAGTCTTAACCGTATGGACATTCTTGCTCTTCAATAGCCATTAGCCTCTCAGTATAACTTTATACTCACTAATAAACAGCCATGAGGGACTGGAATGCTTAGAGTTTATAATCGTGACATTGTAACATGAACGTGATAACCTTACTTGTATGTCTCTCAGGTGAAGCTGTTGCTGAGAAAGACACCGAAATCACCTTCATTAAAAAGATAACCTGTGCTAATGCTGACCTGCAAAAAGGAAGACAGTATTTAATTATGGGCAAAGAAGCCCTCCAGATAAAACACAATTTCAATTTTAAGTAAGTCACCAATATTTTGATATTTTAGAGTTTCTGATCTTCCCTTCAAAACTGAGTGTAATTTATTCTTAAATACACTACATGTTTCTTATGTGCCCTGCTGTTAAGCAACAAACCATTAAGAGTATACATGAAATAATGTGAGTTTAAAACAAAGGACTATTTCAAATTATTAGGGGAGCTGAGGTCTGGCTGACAAATAAGCCAACTGAGCGCCTGGGTCTGAAGAGGAATCTGAGAGTGTTCATCTGAACCCCCTATACCAAATCTGCTCCCTCAATAAATTCTCAGACTATTCTGTTTTTAAAGAGGAAAATGTTTATGTACTTTATTATCTGCTTTTAAAAAGTAGATATTGGAACAGATGTTACTCCTGCTTTTAACTATGGGATCCCTGAGCAGCCTCACAACCTACCATAGGGGCTCTGGGTCTTCCCAGGGGGAGGCTGTTCCAGAGAAGTTGGGCTGACAGCCTGACCCCTGGGGACTTGAGCAGCCGGGATCAATTGAATTCAGCTAGTATCTATCTGTGGCCATCATCGCAAATGCTTTGTTTTTGTTTTTCCTTGGCAGGTACATCTACCCTTTAGATTCCTCAACCTGGATTGAATATTGGCCTACAGACACAACGTGTCCATCATGCCAAGAATTTTCAGCTAATTTAGATGAGTTTGCAGAAGATATCTTTCTAAACGGTTGTGAAAATGCCTGAAAAAGTTCATCTTCATGCAGTTTTCACTATGGACTCCTGTTGTTGAGTCCATTTTTTTTAAAAAAAAACCGTTCTTCCTTTTTTTTAAAAAAAAATGTTCTTTTTTAAAAAACATTCACAGCTGGCCTTATTTGGAAAGCTCACTTAGAATTAGTGGTACTTGCTTTTATTAGAGACCGATTTTAAGAGCTGTAACTTTCTGATATAATGTGGCCTTGGGGAGCATGGAGACAGATATTCATTCCAAGGTTATTGGATACCAGAAGCAATAAATTGGAATGCCTCCTGAAACCTACCACTCAGGAATGTTTGATGGGAACAAAAGAATAGCCCATTGAAATGTAGTATCTTACAAAACCATGCCCTTTGCTCAAAAGAAAATACCAAGGAACAGAAAACTGACCATTAAAGCCTGACTTTGCTTTCAAAATGTGTGAAAAAGCAGAAAAGAGTGTTATTTTATGCTAGCTCGGCTTCAACCACACAGACAGGTAAATTGAGCGAGGTGGAGAAGGTAGCAATAGGGACCTGAGAAGGCTTAACCTCAGAGCCCTCAGCAAACTGAGAAGGTAGGAAAGTCTGTCTTTGCCCCTCCCTTCTATTGCCCTTCTCTTACCCGCTTGGGGATCTTTTTACTCCCTTCCCATGCCGCCCAGAATATATTCATTTCCCCAGGAACTCCCTGTTGCCAATGATTGCTCTCCCGGAAGGCAGGCCCCAGTGCAGCAACCTGGCGAAAGGAAACTTAGTGAGAATCAGGCGACCTTTGTTCTAGCCCTAACCAAGTCTCTGAGCCTCCGTTGGAGCTTTACAAAAGAGGGTTCATAACAGGAGGTTCATTTATTTTTAAATTATCCTTGTGAGATTTTTATTTTTATTTTTTAAATTTTTAGTTAAGTTTATTGGGGTAACATTGGTTAATACAATTATATAATTTTCAGGTGGACATTATCATTTGACATTTGTATATTCTATTGTGTGTTCACCGCCCAAAGTCCAGTTTCCTTCAGCTACCATATATTTGATCCCCTTTACCCACTTCGCCCTCCCCCTAAACCCTATATTTGACTCCCTTTACCCCATCTACCTCTCCCCTCCTCCCCTACCCCACTAGTAACCACTAGCCTATAGTCCATGTCCATGAGTCTCTGTTTGTTTGTCCTGCTCATCTGTTGCTTTTAGGTTTATATCCCACATATAAGTGATATCATATGATTTTCAACTTTTTCTGTCTGGCTTATTTCGCTTAGCATGAGTATCTTGAGGTCCGTCCATGTTGTCGCAAATGGCAGTATTTCATCTCTTCTTATGGCTGAGTAATATTTCATTATATATATGTACTACAACATCTTAAGCCAGTCATCTATCATAGGACACTTCGATTGCTTCCATGTCCTGACCACTGTGAAAAATGCTGCTATGAACACCAGTGTGAAAATATCTTTTTGGATATGGATTTTCAAGTCTCTGGGGTAAATACCCAGTAGAGGGATTGCTGGATCATATGGTAGATCAATTCTTAGGTTTTTGAGGAACCTCCATAGTGTTTTCCATGTGGCTGTACCAATTTACAGTCCCACCAGCAGTGTGGAGGGTTCCTATTTCTCCACATCCTCTCCAACAGGAGGTTCATTTTTAAGTGACATTTTGCAGCACATTACAGCTCTCACATATATTCCCATTTAAAATCTCTAACATCTCATGAGGTACAGGAATTATTATTATCCCCATTTTATGGATAAGGAGATAGAGGCTCAGAAGGATGAATTTTCCCAGACTAGTAAGGGGGCAAAGAAGAAGACCAAACTCCACGGCTCTTTTCAGTCTAAATATACCCCTCTTCCACATGACTTCATCACATTGCTTGTCAGGTTTCATTTTCTAAGACTAAGGCAGGATGCAGTTGGAACTTCTTAGAAACGTATAGTTTATTCAGCCCACTGAAATATTCCAAGGAAACATGAAGATAAATTCTGGATGTGACAGTAATGGTGACCAAAATGCATTCCCTTTTTGAAAAATCTGCATTTTACCAGTTAGGTGAAACTACATGAAGCCTTGTAGTATGCGCCTTGTAAGTAATACTAAGATTTTCCACTTCCAGGAACTAAGGATTTATTTTTGTTAATGTCAAAGCTCACATTGTAGGCACTCCCTTGGCAAAAACAACCAATGTGTCCAATATGCCCCAACTCTCTGCCAGTGAGGGCCCCTCCAGAGCAGGCCTGAAGTGTCTCCTGTCCTCTTCTTTCTTATGCAGGGTGGAGGGGACCACTGCAGCGCTCGATAGGGGGAGGGGGGACACCAGAGTCTCTGAGATGTTGGATTCCCTTCTTCCTGAGCACTGGGGCCAATAGGCCGGGTCACAGTGGCCTTATTCACACATAATGCAACTGAGTTCCAAACATCAAAGCAGGCCTTTGTGAGTTAGCCTGGCACCCATTTAGAAATCTGCCAGCTCCTCTTCAGCTAACTCCTATGCATTTAAACATACTTCCTCAGTGGGGCTTTCACTGCCTCCAATCAGCCTGGGGCCCCTACTCAATCCTGTACTTCTCTTCTAAGACACTTGCAATTATTTACTTAATCATGTATAATAGTGTTGTGTGCAGCTTCCTGGCTCCACTGTAAGCTCCATGCAGGCAAAGTCTGGGTCCATTCTATTCGCCCCTATCTCCTGGGCCTGGCACAATGCCAGATACATCAGAAGGACTCAATAAGTTGTGAATTCCCCACTGAGTGTGGGCATCTGAAAACTCAAGTTCTAGTCTTGGCTTTCTCCTGGCAGAGATTTGGGAAAAGCCTCCTCGTCCTTTTGGTGGCTGGTAAAACAAGGGAGTTGAATACTCCAATGTCTCTTTTATCTAGAGTTCTAAGAAGATATTTTATAATCTTATGTTTTGAAACAGAAAACAAAACTGCATGACATGTAAGCATCCAAATATTGGGTATGGATTCTTTCTGTAAGTATGAAGGCGCTCAGAGAAGTGAGTGATTAAATGAGCTTCTGGAGGCTTCCTGGGAAAAGGTGGGCAGTAGAGAGGGGCAGGAGGGTCTTATACAGTTGAAGGGGAAAACATAAGGCAGGTTTCTATTTGGGTGAACATTTTATAGCGGTGTTTATTTTTATACATATGGATGGTTTTACAATGGTGTAAAAGCGATACTCATTGGTAGGAACCATACTTTAAATCTTGAATTTTGATCTTTACCCAGGCTACCAATATGTGAGGCAGTACTTTCTTATGATACCGGGCAGTGGCACTGAGCAGAATCTCCCAGTCAGGCACACAATCATGCAGGTAAACAACCAATACACTATAGCATACTGCGTTGCCAAGGTTTTTGGCTATTGTGTTCTGAGCATGTTAAAGATAAATTAGACTAAGTAAGCCATGATGTTCGGTAGGTTACTGAATGTGTTTCTGACTTACGATATTTTCAACTTGTGATGGGTTTATTGAGGTGTAACCCCATCATAAGTCGAGGAACATCTGTGTTAAAAAAAAATATGTAAGCCAAGATATACAGGTTTTTTTAAAGTAATTTATTTGTCAAAAAGTAAGTCTACTTAAGGAAAAGTTTTAAGTAAATAAAAGGATAGGTTGTTCTTAGGGCAAAAATCATAGGGTTGGCATGCACATGACTGAAGTTCGGGAAACTGTCTTCAGAAAATACGTGGAATTGACAATGAGCCAAGCCTAGCTCCCTATTTCTCAGTGAGGGGTGCTGAGCCAAGGTCAGTCTATTTCTCAGTGAGGGGTGCTGAGCCAGGGTCAGCCCCTGTGATGCTAATTTATTCAGCAACATCCAACAAATATGCATTGATCGGTAATCATAGGCCAGGCCCAATTCCAGGTGCTTGGAACCTAAATCCTTGCCCTTGCGGAACTTAGAGTCCAGCTGGGAGAGACATGCAATAAACAATAAAGGTAATAATTATGGGATTGACCTTGAATGTTAGAAGGTGAGAAAGGCTATGGAGAAAAAGAAAAAGTTGAGCAGAGAAAGGGAGACTGGTAGTAGCCGAGGGAGGGGTTATATTTTAAATAGGGTGGTCAGAGCAGGGTGGGCTTCAATGAGGTGAGATTCATGCAAAGACTGGACAGTGGTGAAAGAGTGAGCCATGTCACTGTATAAGGGATGAGTGTTCCAAGCATCTAGTGCCTAAGCCAAAGGCAGAAGCATGCCTGGTGTGTTATAGGAAGAACAAGGAGGTCGTGCAACGGGTACGCGGTGAGCAAACGGGAAGGTAAGTGGAGATGATGCCAGAAACCATAAGGACCAGAGTAGCAGATCATGAAACGGGGGTTGGCTTTGCTCGGAGGGAAGGGGGAGTCATTGCGAGGTTTTCAACAGAGGAGCAACATGGTCTGTTTTCACTTTTAAAAGGATTAGTTTAACTGCTACATTGAAAATAAGCCCAGGGTAGTAATAGAGAGACTACTGCAGTAAACCAGGCAAAAGAGAGGATGGTAATTTAACAAAGCTGAGCCTGTTTCATTAACAGGCTCAGCTTTGTTAAATTACTGACTGCAATGAAAGAGAACGCACACCAAGGGAACCATGAGCTTCTAAATAAAAGGATGTTAGAAAGGACTTAGCATAGGATCTGGGCCTGTGGTGGATTATTTTAGGGAGGGTTCAAGGAAGTGGGGCTTTGCTCTGGAATGGATACTGTCAGGAAGCAGGGCTAATCCTAGGAGTACCTTAATTCTTATCTAACTTGGAGGAAAAAAAATAGCAGTCTCTCACATTACCCAGGAAAAGGGATGTTTGGTCATTTTTGTGGTTTGGATAATGTTCTCCTTTTAGTCTCTTCTCTAACATGATTATGAGGAAGTCTTTTTTTTTTTTTTTTATATTATTGTAGTATAAAAATGATGTCATTAGAAAAAAAAAAATGTGTGGTTATTCAAGTTTCCAAAGAACAGGTTTAAAAATTTACCAGCATATTTGCTATTTACACTTCTTTTAATTTTTTGGGGAGTTTTTTTTTTTTTTTTTTTTTTTTTTTTTGGTCTTGATCCATTTTGTCTGGTGTTGGTGTTCTCAGACACAGGGAACACCACAGCCTGGCTCCGAGCACCAGGCCAGCTCCTAGGAACACTAAGGCAGCTCCCAGGCTAGCTCCCAGCCTCCAAGGGCTGCTCTTCCCTTTCATATACCCCTTTTCCTAGAAAATGCACCTATGCACATAGTACACAAACTTGCATACTATTTCAGAGGCTACCATGAAAGCCCATGCATGTACTTCAGGGCTGAAAACCCCCCCTCAAGGGCTGGGAATTTAGCAGCCAAATCTGGGAGGTTCTCAGACATAAGAAGAAACTATGGATCTTGTTTCCATGGGTTTTCCGTACTCCTGAAAACAGTTTAACTCTGCATATTTAATGAGAGGTGAGAAACTCGTCACTAGGGACATTGATCTTTAACTTTGATTAGGAGAATGAAATATTCCTTCAGGCCTTTGAATTATTGATTGGTAATCATAGGCCAGGCCCTTCCCAAAAGAAGGGAAGGAAGGAAGTGAGGAGGAAGAAAGGAAAGGATGAAGGAGAAAGGGTGGAGGAGAGGAGGAGAAGGAAAGGGAAAATGTTTTAAAACGAGATGAGAACTCTATTTCTAAGAATGTTCTGGATTCTTCTTAACTGGCAGGATCCCCACCCTGACAGACATGTTGGCAGAAATGGATCTGTGCCTTGGAACACAGTGTCCACTCCTTCTCTGTTTCCATCATTATAATCAGATACCTGTGTGTTACGTACACAATCGTGAATTATATAACCCTGAAGCGTCTAAACCAGGAAGAACCTAGAGCTCATCTCATCCAATTCCTTCATTTTCACCTGAGAAAGCTGTGGCCCAGAGAAGCAGCTTGCCGGTGGTCACAGTGCTGTTAAGTGCAAGGCTGGAACACCAGCCCAAGGCCTCTGACAGCCCAGTGTTCTTTCTACCATGCAAGTGAGTGGAAGTTATAGAGAGATCGATTTGGGCTCTCTGTAAAGAAGCATTTTCTTATAGCCAGAGCTATTCCAAGGCAGAATTGCTCTCTAGGAGGGACCTAGTTCCCTATCTCTACCTCCTTCCGGGAATGTTGCAGGAGCCATTTAAAGTAGAAAGTTGTCCCCGATGATATCCAATGTCCCTTCAGCTCTGAGAGTCCATTAGTAGAAAGGAAAACATCTGCTTTCCTTCTTTAAACCTTCGTTTTCACATTTGAGATATGAAAGTACTAATTATTCCCACTTCAGAGGATTTCTGTGAGACTTACAGGAGATAATACAGATCATGCATATAAAGTGACAGGTACAGTGCCTGGCTTGATAAATATAACTTATGGTTGTTAATAACATATTCGTGGCACACAGTAAGTGATGAATTCAGCATTTCTTGCCTGGCATCATTGCTGATTGCATTTCATGGAATATTCTGTAGACATTACACAAACATCCTGTAATAATTGTCACCATCCTTACTTCAAAGACGGAAGAAGCTGAGGCTCCTGGAGGCCAAGTTGTATACCTTCACAGGTGGTAGGGTATATTTTGGGCTCTGGGCCCCATGTTCCCAGCCTCTGAGCAGGATGGCCTTCTCACTCACTGGAAGGGTAGTATATTGTCATTTGTAATCTTGGCAAAGACTCTGCCTCTCTGGGCCTCAGAGTTCCCTTTACCCAATAAATATGTTTCATTAGCTGTTCTCTAAGCTGTCTCCCATGCTAGGACAACTTGCTAGGCAGATGAGGGCTCGGGTGCAGGGTACTGGGCAGGGGGAACACTGGCATTGGTGTAGAAAAATGAAGGAAGGCGGCACCACAGATTAACTCGATAGATTTGCAAACTGTCTTGAAATCCTTTACTACGTTGACGCAGCATGATTCATAGGACTCTGAATTGACAGGTCCCCCTCTACCTCCCTTCGAAGGACTCAAATTTGCCAGTAGAGTTGACATTTTTTCCCTTGTGAACCTCCTATGTAGAATCATAAAATACCGAAGTTTAAAGATCTCTTACAGATCGTCTAACCAACCTCCCTTCATTTTACAGATAAGGAGCCAGGCTGGGAAGGGTGTTCAGGCCCATCCGAGCAGTGCTACCTCTCCTTTGTCTTGTTTGTCTAAGATGGTACCCATCTTTCATCCTCTATATTTCCCTGGAGGCTTTCAGATGCCAGTCCACTCCGTCTCCCCATCGCAGACTACCATAGGCATGTGTCAACTAAGTAGACTCCACAAAGCCCCTCTGTCTTGACTTGAAAATGGAAGACATGGCAAAGCTCCATCACGATCTTTGTTCAGCCCTAATCTAATGACAGAGCTGAGGGTCTCAGGCTCTTTCTATAGCACCTGCTAAGTGGCATAAAGGGTGGACACACACACACACGTGTGTGCGTGCTCATGTGTGCCCATATAAAGGAATCAAAGTGAATTCAACACTGTTTCTCTAGGGTTTCGGTCTCAAGGGAACTAGAACATGCACCTCTAAGGTTAGCACAAGGCAGAATGTTTCCTATCGGGCATAGTGGGGACTCCATGGAGAAGGTGACCTCTGAGCAGGGTCTTGAAGAATGACTAAGATCTGGATAAACTGAAATGAATTTTTTTCAGAGAGAGAAAATGATGTGAGCAAAGGCCCAGCAGTGAAAATGAAGGGAGGTATGCACAGAGCCCCCTAGGTGGTCTGCTTAAAAGACACAAGTAGAAGAGAAGGCCAAGTTAGACCAAAAACCAACAAGATAAGGGAACTGGATTTTTTCCTAAAGGAAGTGAGAGGCTTTGAAGGTTTTGAACAGGGCAGTAGGATGGAGGATGGGTTGGGGAGGGCAGTGACTAATTCTTAGTGAAATGTGTTCTTCATTTCCTTGTGTCATTAACCAGAACCCCATTAAGAAGAAAAACAAAACAAAAACCTTCCAGGACCTGCTTTCTTTTCCAGGAAAACCCTTGCTCTTTGGAACCTCTCATGAATTCAGTTTATAAAGACATCCAATCTTGTTTTTACTGTGAGTTAAGGGGCTTTGGCACAGTTGCCAGTCCCAAGACCCTCCTCCCAGCTCTGGGGCCCTCAGCTTCTAGCCCGATGGGGCTGCTCAACCCATTACCCTTTTGGCCCCCAGTGCTGACCTCTGGAAGAGGCCTAAAAGAGGGCCTTCCTTTTCTGAGCATGAGAGCCATAAAAACCTTGCCTCCATGAGCCCAGCCACAAAGGCTCTGCCCTGGGCCCACTGAAGCCAAATAGGAAAAATCCAGGAGGCTGCAAAGCCAAGAAAACAGTAGGTTTGGATTCCAGTCTAAGCTCTCCCACTTCCCTTTCTGATGGCGAGCCCTCACGCGGCCTCTATGTCTTAATCTGTGAAATGGAAACAAAGCCATCTATCTCACAACGTTACTGTGATGATTAAATGAGAATTTATAAACCTCGCTAGCACATAGCAGACGCTCAATAAATATTCCTCCTAACATCTGTCTGTGTCTCCAGTTTCCTCACCTATTAAATGTGGTAGAGATTCAAGGATGAAGTTGCATCTTATAAAGTTCCTAAACCTCTGCCATCTGCTCCACACAGAGGCCTGGGGAGAACAGAGGGCCTTTCTCGGCTGTGTCTGAGCTCTGGAAGCTATTTCTTCTTTTTCACTCTTAACAGTGAAAAAAAATCATAAAACCTGGCACACAGTTGGCATGAGCCCTCATTCCCCCAACCTCTGCCCACTGCCACCGTCTGGCTCAGTTTCCCCATCTGTAAAGCAGTCGAGTCCAACACAGGTACCCTCCTTCTGAAACCTCTGCTACGGCCCACTAGGTTGGGAGGATGGTGCCCAGCAGAGGGCGCTCTGAGTGTAACCTCCAGGCCAAAGCCCTGGGGAAAGGCACCAGGCCAAGGAAAATTCTAGTGGAATAAACGAAGAAAGGATCCAGGTTTATGAGTCCCAGACTTTGAAAAACAAAACTGCTGAGCTGTCTCCTGAGTTAGGGAAAAAGAACACCACAGTCGCCTCGAGATTTCCAGGAACCAATTTGTGAAGGCTTTGGGCAAGACTGGCAGGGGGACTTGAGAAGGCCCAGCTCTGTCTGATGCCTTGGGAGGTGAGGGATGGGGGTGGGTGGTGTGTCCGTGGGAACGTGAGTGTTCAAATGTCCTTGGGTGTGGTGGAGTCACATGCCTGTGTGAGTTTATGTGTGTCTATGCGCGATCCCGCCAATATTTATTGAGCATCTTCTACGTTCGCCTGGGCACGGTGCTAGGTGATGTGGATGCAACAACAAACAAAACATAGTCTCTGAACTCACAGAGCTGAGTTTAGTAAAGGAAGCCAATTACCTGGAATTTCAGTTCAGAGCGCAGGCATCTGGGTGGCAATTTGTGTGGCAGTCAAAACACTGGCTTTGTGGTCAAGCAGCCTGGGATGAAGGTCCAGCCACTAGCTAGCTACGTGACCTTGGAGATTTCCAATACTCGATCTCCTTAGCTGGAGAATGGAAATATTATAATGATATCCTAGGAGATAGCATGTGTTCATAAATGTTTAATGACTGGTGTCTGTTATGTGCACGCAAGGTATGCACTTGGATAAACACATACAATGGCAAAGCCTGGGTGAGCTACCTGTGGAGTGTTAGCTCATCTGCTGAGGTTGTGTGTATGGTATACCAGGCTCTATCAGAGGTTGCAAGTAGTGGCCTGCAGACACAGTTTGTGGGATGCTCGTTTCATTCGAGTCTGTTTTTTGACTCACGGAGTATTCTAAAAATCAAGACATTTCACACAAAAATCTATAATTCCAGTTTCTCTTAAAAACTTGGACGATCTGGCCATCCTGCAAGCATTTGCACATATGTGCCTGCACGCTGCAGTCTCTGCTTCCCATAGATGTGTCCTTCCCAGGAGCACCCTCCCTCCTGGACCGTCTCCAGGTCTGTCCTTGGAGGGATTCCAAGGTGGCTTGGGAGGGCTCATGTGCAGACATGTTCTCTGTGAAAGGAGAAGCAGGAGCTGGTGCCAGGGCCCCAGCCTCCCCAGGCAGCTCCAGTTTCAGCAATCAGAGGGGCCAGGGAGAGCTGTGGGCCCTACCCCAGGCTCTCTGTCTGTGTGGTTGGACACTGCTGACAGAAGATAGTTATCAAGGATGGCAGCTAGACAGAATGGCTTTTCTTGTCCATCAGATTTTACATTTTAAAAATGCCTCAGTTATATAGCTCCAAAATGATTAGGAATGATCTTCTCAGAAAGTGTCACTAGATGTATATACTACACTTGTTTTGAAAAAGAGCAACTTGTCTCATGGTAGAAGCTAAAACTGTATTTGTTGAACACATTTTGGCAACCTACCAATGTGAAAGGTAGGAATGATATTTTCCTAGATCCTCCTAAAATGGCAAATAGTTTCTCTTAATGTTTACTGTGCCACCCTGAACCCTCACTTCCTGTGTGCAAGATGTAGGCAGGGCACAAACGGCCTACAAACACTCACGTGCCCCGCTCCCGGGCCGTCTTGTGGAGAGATATCCAAGGGGAAGTGAATGCAGGAACAAGAAAGGACAGGATATTGTTAAGACATCCTGGGACCGAAGGGTACCAGAACACAGAAGAAGAGGCCTCCGGACCTCTGACTCACGATGCAAGCTCGTACCTTTCTCTGGGCCCATTTCCCCTTTTGTGAGAGGAGAAGATCAGAGGAGATGAGCAAACACCAAGCCCACACTCACCGCCCTCCCAGCCTCCAGCTTGGGCATTCTCTGAAGGAGCACAGGCTGTCTCCTGGTTCTTAGCCTCTTACTCCCCGCCCCCACATTCTTGCTTCCAAGTCTTGACTTGTGCTGGAAATTCATCTGGCTTCAGCTCTGAAAAAAAAAAAAAAAAAATGTGAGGTTTTTCACATTGCTTTCTATTAAAAAAAAAAAAAAGTCTGGAATCCAAAAAATCAGGCAATTTGTGGAAGCTCCAGCATGTGTTAGAGGGGTTCCTGGTTCAGGTGGGGAGAATGGCTCCTAGACAGAGAGTTTCACCCCTAACCCAGCACCAGGGTTTGAATAGTTACGGGGTTTGCCCTGAAGGATTCCTCTGAGGTCATTCTCCCATTTTTCAGATGAGAAAAATGAGGCCCAAGGATAGGAGGGAGCGAGCTTCTTCACAGCCCTGCAGTCAACGGCAGAGGCAGATCTCCTGATTCCTGAGTAAGAGTTCGCTCCGCTCCCTGATTTTTCTCTCTCGGGCTAAGTCCTCGAGATGGACTGAGATGAGGACCTCCAGGCTGCACGCCTCCCCAGCAAGACGGTGACTGCTGTTGGGCTAGAACACTGAGTCATTCTTGTTCTGCACCAGCCGAAAGCCCAGGAAACTCAACCTCGTGAGGGAAGAGCAACGATGCCCTAGGCCAGCAAAGGGCCTTGGAGGCCCAGGCTGTCCACCTTTGGGAAAGTCTTTATTGCCAGGGTCCATGAAAGTAGTAATTTGACACATGGCCAAACCAGTCTCTTAGAACAGGGCACCTGGGTGGCCAAAGAGAAGCAATAGGTCAGATAGTATTAATCTAACAATATTTGCCTTCCGCGTTATTGGCATCTTAGGAGCTTTGCTTATCAAAGGATTTATCTGCCAAGCAATTCTCCTGGACCGTGTCACCATCACCATGAGGGGCACTGGCACCCCCATCATATATCGAAACCCACATTGCACTTCCAAAGTGGCCAGTCCCACAAATAATTGGAAAAATCATAAGGACAGTTCTGGAGGCTACAATTCAAAGAACTTCAGAGGTGCTTTGCTCTTTAAGGTAATTTTCTGCTAAAAAAAAAAAAAAAAGTATCTATAAACTATAATTTCTTGAATCAGTACTAAACATTCATTTATTTATCTTCCCATACTTCTCCCCAAACAACTGGTTGAGTGGCAGGAGGATAAAGCAGAACATAGGTCTCCTGACTCCTGGTCCAGTGCCCATTGCAACATATAAATATAGCTTCCAATAGATCACTGCAGATTTCAGACGGGGGCAGAGAGAACACATAATTCCTTTCATCCCACTACTAAATTGTCAGGGCCTTGGCAGTTTTCACCATTTTTCTACTCTGTACCTTAAAAGGGATTAAAAATCTCTGCTCTAGGAAATAGGGCTGGCCAGGAGGTGGTAAGACATTTAAGGAGCTGGTCACATGTACTCTACCATCTTCAATGCAGAATGGCTCACAAAACTTTAATATCCCAGTCCTCCTTCCATTCAGTCCTTAGTTCCTGACAGGAGCCAGAAGCTCAAAAGGCTATGAGGCTAGGCAGGCAATTTCAATGTCAAGAGCAAAACTGGAGAATGGAAGCCTTTTGGTGCCTCTTTGAACAAGCAGACCAGATGTGGATGCAAGCGGGAGTGCCGAGGCTTCCACACGCCCTACGGCCCCCGGTTTGCTTCCTTGTTCCTCCGTCGTGACCCCATGCTCACCACCAGATCTTAGGCCTTAGCCAGGTGGACTACTTTTCTTTTTAAACTTAATTTTAGAAAAAAAAAAAAAATTTCTACTGGGTAGAGATGAGTGGTCTCCAAAGGGTTTCATTTCTTTTCTGAGTCAGGTTCAGCCTCATGAGCCTTGGCTTTCGATTTCTGCAGCCTCGCTGTTCTCTGAGCACTCAGAGGTCCTCCGGTGATGCCCCCTCTATTTCAAGAGCCCCCCAAAATAAGCCAAGTGACTAAAGATAAGTTTTTGGTACTTTCCAAAATTAAACTATTTCCCTTAGTAAATTTCCACCAAATGAGCTCATTAATCTGAAAACAGGATGTGGCACATGAAGAGCGTGAAGTCAGGTTGTCTGTTCACTTACACTGGCCTGGGGTGGAGATGAAGCGTGGGAGGGAGAGAGGCACGGCCAGGGAATGGCTTTTATAGGTCCCAAATCCTTCATGGAGTGGACTGAGAATCGATGCAATTTTAAATCAGAGACTCACAACTCTGAATCCTTTTCTCTTACAACTGAAAGGCCCAATAGAGGCCGCGTCTGGTCAACCTTCCCCCAGACTGCCTGTCTTTGAGACCCCTGAGACCTTCTGCTTGTCCAAAAATAGATGTCTCTCCTCCAGGTCCAAGGAGGCCCTCCTTTCAGCAGTGGGACCCTGTCCTGCAGGGTTGGCTTTTCTGTCAGAAGCCAGAAGAAGTTCTGTCCTGGGTGGGTGGGAGGCTTAAATACATTCAGGTTTAAAAAAACGAGCAAAACCAAAGTCGTAAAGCACAGTTCCCAACTCCAGTTGGGTGTCAAGACAAAAAATGGCACCCTAATACATACAGAGGATTTAATGGGTGCCTCTGAGTAACTAAAAGAAACCCCAACGAACGAAGTGGGCAGCTTCACTCTTCCCTCTGCAGACAGTCCTGCAGACAGCAGAGGTCTGATGGAGAAGGAGCCGTGGTCAAATTCGCAAAAATTAAGGCTGTTTGTATCTTTTAAACAAAAATTCCATACCAGCACTAAGCTCCTTAATTTTAATTGATATACGCAAACTCATGAAAAAAATGGCCGTGTGTGTGTGTGTGTGTGTGTGTTCAGACGAAAACAGAAACGGTTCCTTAAAACATCCAGTTGTGTAAAAGTGCCTTCGACCCGCCTTGCACCAACCCTTCGCTGATGGCTCAGACTCAGGAGGCTTGGACGACCCTGGCACTGTGCTCGGCTCTGTGCAGGAATCCGAGAGGACCAAACTCGGTTCCGACACTGCTCACCCCATCCTCAGGCGGGGATGCAGGCAGGCAGGAGACGAGGGAGAGGGTTCAAATCCCAGGTCTGCGTTCGGTGCCTCTGCGAACCCTTTACTGAGTCTTTCCTATGTGCCAGGAACACGGTGCGGGGCAGGAGGGGAATGGAAGCCTGTCAGTCCCCAATGGGAGAACAGAGCACGCGACGCCGGAGACCCCGGCCTGGGCCTCAGTTTCCCCGGCAGGGCAGCGCTCGCTCCG
>NW_006440132.1:1209455-1240789 GCF_000325575.1 Pteropus alecto
CTAGGAAGAAAAGCAAAGGAGAGAAGGAACAATTAGGGGTATCATTTTATAAACTATATAATAATGTCTAACCAATGTACTGTATACTTTAATCAAATAAATTTTTTTTAAAAGATGCTATAGTTAGACTTTTATATATTCCCTTTTAAACTATGCTTGTATGTATAGGTCAACTATATATAAAATTTCCCCCAACTTTGTCCCCGGAGTCCCCAGCTCCAGCTCGCTGGAGGGCTCGCCAAGTGCAGGCCTCGCTGCGCACGGCGGGGACCTGGAATCCGGGCTGCAGAACCCACCCGAGACCCACTGCCAAGTCCTTCCCGCAGGCGCCCGGGGCACCCCTGGGGTTCGCTCATCCTCGAATAGTCGCGGGCGCTGCTCTGCGCACGCCGCTGGACAAGCGGCGGTAGCTAGACCACGGTCACCTGCCTTCAGGGGGCGGGGTGCACGAACGGGGCTGGGGGGTCACACAGGCAACCCGACATCACCGAGCGGGGAGGCAGGGGGCTGGGCTGGTGCTGGGGGACGCAGGGGATCTCAAAGGCGGGCGCCCAACCCAACCCTGGGGCGGCCTACGGAGACTCCCAGGGGAAGTGGGGTCTGGTCCAGGTACGCCCGAAAGCAAATAGAAGGCCAGAGAGATGTGGGGTGCGCGATGCAGAGAGACTCCACGTGTGCAGGTCCCCACGGGTGAGACACGGAGATGGGAGCGGTGGAGGTTCAGCGTGGAGGAGAAAGGGGTCAAGGAGACGATAAGGAGCAGCCAGGGAAGTGGGAGGGCTGGGGGTGGGGCGTTTACAGAAGGGGTGCGGGAAGCCCAGGAGGGGCAAAGGTTGCGAAAGGAGGGGCCAAGAGTCTTGTTAGGTCCTGGCCGGAGGACTAGTTGGATAGAAACTGGGACAGACTCTGGGCGTGTGGCGACTCGGACACTGAGAATCTCTGGGGCATGTTTCTGGAGATTCAAGCGAGGAATCGGAGCGCCCATGTAGACAATCTTTTCCAGAAGTTTTGTTAAAGTGAGGAAGGCGTGTAGATGGAAGAGGAGTTTGGGATGAGGGTGAAGAGCGCTCTAAAGCGATGCGTGGTTAGGAACAGTCTCTGGGTTCTGGAATCCCCGCTCCTCTTGAGCAAGGCAAGGAACCTCTTGTGCCTCAGTTCCCTCATCTGTAAAACAGGAATAATGATGATACCTGCTTCATAGGGTTAGATGAGGTGGTGCCTATAGAAGTACTAAACGCAGCACTAAAAGGAGTACCTATTATTTTTCACTTTTATTGTCTGAGCAGCTCAGGCATATTTTCATGCTAACGGGAAGGAGCTGGTAGAGAGGGAGGCATCCAAGACAGAGGCGAGAGGAAAGGGACTAGGGAGAAACGAGGTCTTGGGTGGAGAGAGAAGTCTTGGGTGCCTGTTGGTGCCAAACCAAGGGAAGGAGGAAACAGATGGGGGGCTGCAGAGAAGTTTGCGTGTTTGGGGGATGCAGTTAAGGGAGTGCCTTTCTGATAAACTTTTCTCTGAAGTAGGCCTCAAGGTCATTTGCTGACAGGGCCAAGCCAGGGCTGGCCCAGGTGAGGGTAGAGGTCCTGATTTACACTGCAGTGCCATGGTACCCTGCTCTCTTTGCCAGCAGTCCCTGGCAGCCCCGCTATTGCTTCAGGGAAGGTGGGCATTTGAATTTATCTGGGGTCAGAGGACAACATCTGACCTGCTTTGCCCACTTGTGAAGCTCAAGCAAAGTTGATGGTTGCGAGAACGCTATATAAGCGTACTTTACCATTTAAATCCTTTCCTCTGATCTGGAGCTGGAAGGGCTGTGGCCATCATCAGAATACAATGTCAGAGCCTTTCAAGCACCTCACTTGGGCTGTGCACCTTGCCACGACCTCATTTAGTCATCACAGCAGTCAGATGAAGTAGGTATTATTATTAGCTCCATTTTACAGATGCAGAAACTGATGTTCAGAGAAGTTAAAGACCTTGTGCCACGATGCAGAGCTAGTAAATGTCCACTATTTAGGGTCCCAGCTCAAATCTGACAGACCTCAAAGCCCATGATTTGAAACCACTATGAAAGTTTATAAAACCCTAGTAACAGCCCAGCATGATCGATGTGAAGGGGTCATCTTTTCCTTTTGATAGGTGAGAAAACGAAGCTCTGGCCTCCTTCCTAGCCTCTGTAGACTTCCCCATGCGGGCTTGCTTTTGTCTCTTGTATGGGTGGAGACACACAGAGTATGGAGTCCCACAGACTTAGTGCAAATCCTGCTCCACTACCAGGGGCTGTGTGACTTCGGACCAGAGGTCTTGCTTCTCTGCACCTATACACAGCCCCAGAATTCCCAGTGGGCTGCTCTAAGGAATAGGAAGGAAAATGTTGCCCAGCATTATGGTGGATGCACCAGGAGCCGTAGTTCCCACACAACGGTGGATCTGTGTCTCACTTGGCCTTTGAGAATAACTCTCTGTGGCTTTGTGTTTGTTTTGAGCTTTGTTCTGATCAGGGCTGAGAAGTAGTGGTGCCTGATGCGGGTATGTGGCCACCTATGACTTCCTGAGTGGGGCCATGGGAGGAGGGCCCTGAGCCGTGTATGGTTCTGAGGACTTGGACTTGAAAGGAGGGGAGGGCCCTGTGTTGTCATCCTGACTGATGAAGAATGCCACGGGCAGGGCTGCACCATCAGAGTCCTCTTGCTGCCTCTGGTTGCCTTACTCATGGGTCCCAGAATCTCAGAGATGAGAGGAGCCCTGAGGACCACCTGTTGCTTCTCTTTTTTTTCAGATGGGGTAACCAAGAACCACTCTGCGGAAGTGACTTTTACCTGAGACGCTGGACAGAGCTAAAGCTCCTGGAACTTGCATTTTTGGACCTGCCATCAGGACCCTGGGGATTTCCACCTGGGTGGTGAGCACTCCCACTGGAATTCCAGGCTTCTCCAAAGTCTCAGAGAACATAGACAAGTCACCACAGCTGGTGTCTCTCTGCTGATGTCCCTCAGGGGAGGAGGTAGAGGAAGCCAATGGCAGCCTGAGGTTCTCCGAGAGGGGAACTCGCTGGTTCCTAAAAGTCCGTGACACAGTTGTGTTTTTCTCTCTGACTCGCTCTCTTTCTCTCTCTCACTCTGAAGAATGGACACTCCTAGAGCCTTCAATCAGCGTCCAGGGGATTTTTTTCACCACAAAGGGTAA
The DNA here is from genome assembly GCF_000325575.1 of Pteropus alecto. NCBI lineage: Eukaryota > Metazoa > Chordata > Mammalia > Chiroptera > Pteropodidae > Pteropus > Pteropus alecto. Next base: position 1,212,642 of record NW_006440132.1, read on the forward strand.
TTCCTGCCCCATCCTGCTGTGACTCAGCTGTGACGTTGAACCACACAAGCCAGTGAGAAGATAAAGTCATCAGACTCCTGCTCACGGAGGGGAGGAGAGGGGAGCCCACACCAGAATTCATCTCTTCTCTCAGCACAGACTCCACGGGTCTGGTCCCCTCCCCAGAGGAGCTTAGTCGGACCCCAGGATGGCTTCTGGCTCAGCCAGCAGCCCCCGCCCAGCCCCCGATGAGAACGAGTTTCCCTTTGGATGTCCCCCCACCGTCTGCCAGGACCCATCAGAGCCCAGGGCCCTCTGCTGCACTGCCTGTCTCTCTGAGAACGTGAGGTGAGGGGTCGAGGAGCAAAGGGCGGGTATGAAGAAGGTGCCAGGGAGGGACCCCTGATGGGAGGCAAGGGTGAGAGGAACCGGTGGCTTTGGGCAGGTGACTTCCCCTCTCTGGGCCTTAGTTTCCACACCCTTTTCTTGCAGTCCCTGACACTGTCCCTCCTGACTATTGCTGGAAGGAGAAGTAGCCCCAGACAGATGTCAGCTGCCACAGCTGAAGGCTGTCCAGGGTGAAGCAGAGCCTCAGGCTTAGCTGAGCTCTTTACTTAGTGTGTGGCTGGGTGCAAAGTTTGGCTTCTTTGTTTGTAAAATGCCTGTAAAGCTATTTTCTACCTCCCAGGATTATTACGAGGCCCAATCAATAATGTTCCAAAAAGTCCTTGTAATGATGAATGTAAACTTCCTTAGTAAATGATGAACTGCTATACAGATACATCTACATCTCCTTCCGCAATATCACCCATCACCTTGTACTGTTTGCTGAGAACACTTTTAAAGGGAACAAAGACATATGTTTATATATGTATGTATTTATAGGTGATATACTTATATATGTATAAGTAATATGAATATGTATATATTATATATAAATATGTACTTATATAAATATACATATTTTACATATATAAAAATCTACATATATGCATCCTATATAATACAAAAAATATGTGTATATTTAACATATAAATAATGCAGAGAGATGTGACATCAATGCAATCATCAGCATCCCACCACAAGCAACTATTACGTGCCTACTGTATGCCAAGCCCTCTTTCCTTTGGTCTTCAGGAGAGCTTTGGAAACGTGGATCCTCTTATTATCCCATTTTACAGATGAGGACAGTGAGGCCTAATGGAGAGATTAGGTCAGCTTGCCTCAGGCCCAATTCCTGGCAAATGTGCTCTTTAACTGCCATGCACCCCCAGCATGACCTTTGTGTGGGGCTTTACAGCTTAAGATGGGGAAACTGAATCAGGCCCGTTTGAGAAATTCAAATGCTTTGACGCAGGGGGAGGCTGTGAGGGGGAGGGGAGAGGTTGAGGTGGAAAGGCCAGGTTGTGGGAGTGGGGTGGTCAGAGCGTGGCTGGTAGTTCTGGACTATCTCACTCAGGCTTTTGCACTGGGCCTCTTGGCTCCCCTCCCATTTTTCCAAAACCTGGCAGAGCTGGGTAAGGAGCTGACTGGATGTTGAACAGGCCCAAGCCTGAGGTGCGGAGAGCCCGGTCCAGCTCTGCCCCTGACCACCTCTACCCTTGGCCAATCCATACATCCTCTGAGGCCTCATTTGTTTTCTCTGTAAAACAGGCCTGATCAGTGGCTCTGCCTGTGGATCAGAATCCCTTGGGAGCTTTGTAAAAGCCCCTGTGTCACCTGGTCAGAGTCTGATACTCCTGGTTAAGAACCTCAGGCTAGGTGTTCTCTGAGGCTCCTTCTTATCCTAATTGGCCATAGTCCTCTGTAATTACTAAAACTAAGAGACCAAAACCAAATAGAGGAAGCTGAGAAGAGCAAATATAGCCACACATCCACAATCTCTTGCCTGAACTCCGGCTCAGACACATTTTGGAATGCAGAACTTTTTCAGATTTTAGAAAAGCAAAACAGTGCATTACTATGCAATTCTTCCAGTGAGGATGGGGCAGCACCTTATAACCGAGCCTATTAATATTTCTGCAATGAAACATAAATATTCCTACCCAGTGGGATAAGGAAGGGCTATAATAGCCTCCAGTCACTCAGGGTCAGGTTTGGCTGCCAAAGAAGCTCACTCCAAACTACAGGAAGACCTCAAGTGCCAATGCTTTTTAAGGTTTGGGAATGGTCAGTCTGGGATTATGGGCCTGCTTACTCATTGATATCACCTGGGCAAGGCTTTTGGAGCTATCAGGATGGAGGTTGGTACCAAGGAGTTGGGAATGCCTCACTCAGCCAAATGTGTTCACCTGTCCCCAGGAACGGCGAGGATCGCATCTGTCCCAAATGCAGAGGACACGACCCCCAATCTGTAAGCCCAGGAAGCCTTCTGTCTCAGGAGAAGGTACGTTGGCATAGCCAGGAAAGGACATTTGTCTTTTTTCTTCATTTGTCAAGGTTGAGACTACTTAGGCAGCTGTTTGCACAGCCCTTGGCAGGTACCTTCCTCCTTGTCTTGAGTCTAGACTGAATTTGGTTTGTAAGCAGTAAGGAGACTGACAACACATTTGTGAAGCAACTTGCCCAAAGCCACCTGGCTGATCTGTGAGAACAACAGTTTAGACCGGGGGTCTACAAACTATGGCCTGTGGGCCAGATCCAGCCTGCCACCTGTTTTCTTACAGCCCACGAGCTAAGAATGTTTTTTTTTATATTTTACATGCTTATAAAAATTAAGAATTATATTTTGTGACACATGAAAATTATATGAAATTCAAACTTCTGTGTCCACAAATAAAATCGTATCGATACATGGCCACGTCCATTCATTTATGCATTGTGTACAGCTGCTTTAGTTGGAACAGAGGATTCAAAGCCCAAACTATTTCCTATCTGACCCTTTGCAGAAAAAGTTAGCTGACTCTTGATCTAGATAGTTCTTCCTGTCCCTGTTTGCCCTCAGACAGGAAGAGGCAATGGCTCCCATATCAGGCTCTGCCAAGCTGTGTCCTACCTAGGAATAAGAGAAAGCTTTGAAAGTGTGAAAGACCAAAGAGACGTCCTCTAGGCCTCGTGGCATAGAACCCCGGACCTTTGTGTTGGAAGGCCCCTGTAGAGCCCAGGGATTTCCACATGCTGACCGGAACTGGTCCATTCCCACTGGTTCACGATAAAATGATGATAAAAACAAGAAAATTGTAATGACTTTTTTTTATAAAGCCAAGTTCTTTCCATTTATACAATCAACCTTCACCCTGAGATTGTGCTCTCCGTATGAATGAAATGATAGTGGTAGTAAATGGTAGAATTTTTGATAAGGCCTTTACTTGGTAAAATTAAAAGAGAGCAATCATTGTGTTAATCTCCCAATTTAAAAAAAAAAAAAATGCATATCGATCCATGAATCTAAAGCTGTAAGAATCACTGCTCTAAATCTACGCCCTTCATGTCACATGTGTTCCCTGATGCTCGCTGGGAGATCTCAGTGTATGACTTTCCAGTGACCAGGGTCTCACTGCTCAGCCACCCTCACTGCCCTCACTGTGAGGCACCTGGCTCCTTGTAGCCAGAGCTCTCCCTTGCCACAGCCCAGGGGTCAGGAGCTTGGTGTCCAGTGTCCAGGGATGGCTCTGTATAATTCATTGCGTGGCAGAGATGACTCCTGTGCCTGTTTCTTTGTCTGTAAAATGAAGAAGCTAAGTTGGCTCTTCCAGGCCTTTCCAGGACCTGCGATGTCCAGATTACCGGTCAATGGCTGGCAGGGCGGCTCTCCCTCCCACCCATGGGAACCAGAGGCTGACAAGCCTCCACCTCCTTCTCCCTTCTCTGCTCTAGCTCCTCTCCTTCAGAGACTTGGAGGGATTTCCTGCCCCACACAGGGTTGATTTTGAGGGCTCTCCCATCCCCTCATCAATCCTCCCCTGTAGGCCCTCAAGGGAATAGTAGTAAGGATCCAGTGTATTTCCTAGAACTTTACACTCCGCAGCGTGGTGAGAGCTAATGGCATAACCTGATCCATGGAATAACTTTCTGAGCCTCCCTGTTTGGGCATCTTCATGGACTAACCATGAGATGTGAGCCGCACAGACTCATAACTCTGAGCCGCGTGCTCCACCTGCACAAGGAAAGGCACGGGCTAGATGCTCCCTGAGGCCCCGCCTGCTTGAATGCTCCAGGACTGTTGTTTTGAACTTGTTTTAGGTTCGCCTCTTAACAAAATTAATACACATTTTTGTATAAATCTTGGGTAATATAGATAAGAGGTATTTTAATATTTCTTAATCCAGTAGTTTTAATTTTTTCATCTTCGTTAATGTGACATCAGATGACAGTGGAAATGCTTTGATTAAAGGGGAGCCTGGACCCCTGTCCTCTTAGTTACCCCACTTCTTTTTCTCGCCCCAGCCCCTGAGGACTTTGGGGATGCCTAGGGCCCTGCAGAGCAGTTTGCAGCTTTTGCTTCCTTAAACCAAATGAAGCAGCTCTGAGGGTAGAATCGCAGGCGCTACGGGGTGGGAGGATCGCTGCCTGCGTTTGGGGGTGGGCAGACCCCTCAGCAGCATGGGTTCCGTTCTCACCCCCAGTTTCCCGCCTGATGTAGGCATCACCGCACCCCCAGTGGAAAGCTGGGAGGAGCGGTGTGAGCCAGTGGTCTGAGTCCTCCACAAAGCCACATCGTGGAAAGACCTGGGACTCCTCCAGCTCCTGACCCTGAAGGGAACTTTGGGGGACTTTTGACTAAAGGAAAGCAGCTGATTATAAGTCAACACTTTCGTATGTGGTAATTGCGAAGTCTGTGCACCTGGGGGTAAACCTGGGCCGTGGAAGTGGGTGGAAAGGCCGGGCCAGAGACCAGCTGAGCTAAGCCATCCTTGCAAACACTGTCCATGCCATCTGCTTATCGGTCTGTCCTCATCCTCTGACCTCACTAGATTATTATCTCTCCAAGAAGTCCTCAGAGTCATGACCCATTAGGTAATATAAGAAGCAGATACTAAAAGGTTACTGTTGACCTAGTTAGAGGCTTGGTCCACGCCTGGAATGGCCTTCCTGTAGAAGCGACAATGAAGTAGCAGAGGAGCTGGCGGCTGGAAAATAACATTCAACTCTGTCTGCCTGCGACCCTGTGAATGGGATTGTTTCTATTACTTTCTTCTCTTTCGGGCCACTCAAGGTCAAAAGCAAACTGGCATCTGCTGCCAATGGCTTACAATAATGCCTTAACTTATTCTAGAATCAGAAAATGATAGGAAGTCAAGCTGTCTAGTCTAATTTCCGTTCTGTTCGGGATTCCTGCCAGGTGGCACGTCCTTCCAGTGATGGGGAGCTCAATACTCCATGAAACAGCCACTTGCACCAGAGGGTACTCGGGTACCGTTTTCCTCTGTCCTGAGCTGAAGTCTGTCTCCCCTAAGGCCACAAAAGTCAAGTCAGTCAGCATCCTGTCCCCCGAGGAAGTCCTGCATTTGAAGAAAGGTGCTGACCACATCCCTCTTGAGTCTGTCCTTAGTCTCTATGCATGTCTGTGTCCTTTGAAGTGTGATGCCTAAAAATGAACCCCCGAACCCTTATACTTCTGAATTTGACAGTCTCATCTGTAACTTCAGGATCCTGTGACAGCCGGTCTCACAGGTGATATCTCTATTTCACCACTAGGCGTTATATCGAGGCTCAGTGAGGAGGTGTGCCTAGACCAAAGTCATATAGCAAAGGGACTCAAAGCCAGGCTCTAACTCCTGCCGCCTAGGCATTTTCTCCTCTGCTGCCTCCAGATGTTTTATGCAGGCTTAAATAACATAGTCCGCCTTAAGTGCTGGAATCCACCAAGTGCTATGGAGAAACAGAAATGAGCAAAACTACTTTCAACTAGGAGAATCAGGCAGGCTTCTTACAGGAGGTGGCATTTGAGCTGAGCAGAGGTCGCCAGAGAGGAAACTGGCTTAGGCACAGAGGAGGACAAGAACTGGCAGGCAGAGGCAGGCTGACTGGGTCTGCCCTGTCGCCGCAGAGTACCTTTCCTTCAGCACAAGCTGAAACCTGAGCAGAAATGGCCCCTCCAGGCATCCGGGACCTCAGGCAGTCTGTGCGCCCAGCGCAGTGGTATGGGCAGGGCCTGGCACACTACAGACCCTCTGTTCTGTGTAGTGGCTTCACAGAGGTGATGCTCATGTTCTCGGCTCACATTCTCGGAGGCCTGCAGGTCGCTGAGTGGGGGTGCCTCTCGATGGAACCCTCTGCTGAGCCTGTCACAAAGGGCCTGGGGTAAGCAGGGTAGCTGAGAATACCACACACCCCCAGACTTCCCGGACGCAGACAGAAGGACAAGTGTTCCCTCAGGGCTGGGATTTTGTTTTCTCCGTTTCTGTTTCCTCCTCAGAAGAAAATCCACGGCAGATTTTATTTTTAGCAGCTTGAGGCAATGAGACCACTCACGGGGCCGCTCGTGGCACCAGACATACACCAGGCTTGGCCTAGGACTGAAGTCCCAGCCTTCCTCTGTAACCCCAGCCCGGATCCCTCTCCTGTCCCCTCAGCCCCTGGCCTTCAGACGAGGCTACCCTTTGGTCATGGGAGGGCTCCCTGATGTGGAGGAAGGACCCTGGACAAGGACTCCAGGCCCCTGGCGTCTACCTGGCCTCTGCCCCGAACTCGCACTGCCTCCTGCCAGTCACTGCTCATCCCTGAGCTTTGGCTTTTTCATTCAGCCACCTCCTCAAGTATACAAGCCCGGTGTTGCTTCAAGCAAGCCAGTCGTCCAGTTTTCCCATCTGTGTGAAGGTGAAGGTCGTCTCGCTCTCTGCCTGCCTCAAGGGATGATTGCTGGCATCCCATGAGATAGCATGCAAAAATGCTTTAGTCCTGTAAAAATACAAATACAGTTAGGGACGTTCCTCACCAACCTGAGGAAATCCAATGGGAAAATGGGGTTTTATAGAAGTCATTATTACGAGTCTGAGATGTGAGGATTCAATGTTGCATGTATATGACAGCCACTGCGGGAGGAGAAGGATGTCCCAAGGGCAGTGCTTAATCCCCAGGAATAGCACCACCACTAACAATCATGCTGCTGATGATGACTGACATTTATCGAACACTACATTAGGCAGAATGATGTTCCCCAAAGATGTCCACGTGTTAATCCCTGGAACCTGTGTATACGTTGCCTTACATGAGTCTGTCTGGGCTGCTGTAACAAAGTACCACAGACGGGATGGCTTGAACAACAGAAGTGTATTTTCTCACAGTTCTGGAGGCAAGAAGTTCAAGACAGGATCGATTTCTTCTGAAGCCTCTCTCCTCGGCTTATAGATGCCAGTGCCGCCTTCTTCCTTGGTCTTCTCGTTGTCTTCCCTCTGTGTGTCTGTGTCCAGATATTCTCGTAGAAGGACACGAGTTGTATTGTTTTTGGGCCCACGCTGACGACCTCATCTTAATGTATTTACCCACTTAAAGACCCCATCTCCAAATACGGTCATGTTCTGGGGGTTAGGGTTTCAACACATGAATTTGGGAGGATACACCTTAGCCCGTAACAATGGCAAAAGGGACTTTGCAGATGTCATTAAATTAAGGATCTTAAGATGGAGAAACTAACCTGGATTATCTAGGTGAGTCTAGTGTAATCACAAAGGTCCTCATAAGAGGGAGACAAGAACGAGTCAGAGAGAGATGTGAAGATGCTGTGCTGCCGGCTTTGAAGCGGGTGGAAGGGGCCGTGAGCCAAGGAATGCAGACGGCCTCCAGAAGCTGGAAAAAATGAAACAGATTCTCCCCTAGAGACTCCAGAAGGAACACAGTCCTGCCGACACCTTGATATTAGGACTTCTGACCTATAGAACTGTAAGAATAAATTTGGGTTGTTTTAAGCCATTAAGTTTGTGGTATTTTGTTATAGCAGCAATAGGTAACTAATACCAGAATTTCCATGTATTATCTCATTTAGTCCTCACCGTAACTCCATAAGGGGGGGCGGGGTACTATTATACCCTTTTTGCAGAGGAGGAAAGTTAAGATATGGAAAAGTTAATACTCTCCCAGGGCCACCCGGCTAGCATGTGAAGTGACCAAAGTGGGCTCTGCACCCTGGCAGGCTGGCAGACACCCCCTTAACGCCTGTGGCACTCTATGGAATTGGTGACTGATTAACTGATGACGGGACTGTGGGCAGCCTGGCTGGCCACTGAGGCCTCTGAAGACCTCTCGGGTCACTCCTGCCATTGGAGACTGTCAGCCATTGGAGACTGGTCACGTTCCATACCCATCCACACAACAGAGATGACCCCAGCATTCATAGAGCACTTTCCACCCAAGCAACGGGCTTTTCCCTGTGCCGGCACACCAGTAAGGCTCAGCTGCCAAAAGAACACGTGCCCTTCCACCTGCGGGTGATTCTGGACTTCCAATCTCGTATCTCATCCCTCCTATGATTTTCATTTCCAGCTTAGAACCACAGAGAGTTCGTGTCATGGACTTGGAGGGAGTTTCAGAGCCTGAGAGGTTCCACTAGTCTGTTCACCTGGAACCAGGTCTACACCTAGCGTCAGGCCCTCCATTGTTCCCACAGGTCAGGAAGCTACCTGCAAGGCGAGGCTGCGTCACTGCACACTTCCCAAAGCCAGCTCGGTCTCTCTGCCAAGGCTGCCCTCTACCCAGCCCCGATAAAACATCTGTTTTTCATTCTTCGTTGGGAACAACTTGTGCTTAAAGCCCGGGGTGGCGTGGCGAAGAGGGGTTGGTCCTTTGCAGGGCTGTGTTCTGTGTCCCAAACCAACCGTATTCATTAAGTCCAAAGCTCTCGCTTCTTTTACTTTTGAAAAATAATAACCAGTGTAGCTTTGTATTTGCTCAGCCCTAAAGACCTCTGTCGTCCTCTTTTATTTATCCAAATCTCCTTTCATTTTACCCCCTTAGATTATTTTTAAAAAACAACAACAAAGCTCTTTGAAAATCAAGATATTATTTATAGGCAATAAAATTCACTCATTTTAAGTGCACAGTTTGATGAATGCCAGTAAATTTATATAACCATGTGAACACTGCAGTCAAGATGGCAAATGTTTCTTTTCTGCACCTTGTGCCCTTGGTTAGTCTCTCCCAGCTGCAGCCTCACACGTCCACTGGTCTGCTCTCTGTCACTGTGGTTTTGCCTTTACCAGAATCTCATAAGAATGGACTCATCGTAAGTCGTCTTATGGGTTTGATTTCTTTCATTTAGCATAATGTTTTTGAGGTTCCTCCATGTTATTGCGTATAGTCTTTTAGTCCCTCTGATTGCTGAGTAATGTTCTGAAGGAAAAAAAAAAATGTGTTTATCCATTCACCAGATGATGGATATTTGGGTTGCTTCCAGTTTGGAGCTTTTATGAATACAGCTGCCAGGAACATTCACATACACACATAAACATATGTTTCAGTTTCTCTTGGGTAAATTCCTAGGAGTAGAATATGTGGCTTGTACGAGAACTTTATAAGCATGGTTTGTTTGTAACTTACAAGCAACTTATAAGTCACTTTGTAAGCATGATTTAACTTCATGAGATACTTCCATAGTTTTTTTTTTTTCCCAAAGTGGCTATATTATTTTGCATTCCCACAAGCAACATTCATATGTTCCAGTTCCTCTACATCCTCTTCAAAACTCGGTATTGTCATTCTTTTATAATTTTAGCCATCTAGCGAGTAGATAGTGGTATTTCATTATGGTATTACATTATAGTTTGCATTTCTCTGATGACTAGGGAGGTTGAGCATCTTTTCATAGACTTGTCATTTATACATCCCCTTTTATGAAGTATCTGTTCAGTATTTTATCCATTTTTATTAGGTTGTTTGTCTTCTTATTACTAAATTGTAAGAGTTCTTTATATATTCTGAATACAAGCTGTTTCCAGATCGATATTTTGGAAATAATTTTCTCGCGGTCTCCCGTGGACTTCCTCTTGACGAGAGATACAGTTGACCCTTGAACAATGTAGGGGTTAGGGGTACCGATCCCTCACATCGTAGAGAATCCATGTATAACTTTGACTCTCCCAGAATTTAACTACTAAAGTTGTCCCTCGTTATCCATGGGGATTGATTCTAGAACCTTCTGTGGATACCAAAGTCTGCGGACGTCCAAGTCCCCTGTATAAAATGGCGTAGATCACCGCATACAGTTGGCCCTCTGCATCCACAGACTCCCAACCGCGGATGAAAAATAATACAGATACTTATTGAAAAAAATCCTTGCACAAGTGGACCTGTGTAGTTCAAACCCACATTGCTCAGGGATCAACCGTAGTGATACGGTGTGGGAAGAACCCTGTGGCTATGCTGCTTCCTTACTGTTCCTTCTTGGGCAAATCCCTTCCCCTCCGTGAGCCTGTTTCTTCATCAGTAAAATGAGAACAAAAAACCTGCTCTATCTTCCCCACAGTGTCCTTAGGGGCCGAGGAAGAATTAGGGCCCTGAAAGCATTTTGTAAACTCCTTCGACCTATAAATAGCTTAAGGGTAATGTCAAGGTGCTATTGAGTACTGAGACCCTGCTGTGCCCCCGCCCTCAGGCTGTGCATTATCCAGGAAGGAGAACAGAGCAGGGCAGGCACACCGCAGTCTAGGATGGGTTGCCAAGGAAATGTGCAGAAGGCAATTGTGCACAGTGTCCCATGGACTTCTGGAGAAGGAAGGTGTTCACTTGTGCAACCAGCATGTCCCAGGTGTCTCCTCTGTGCCAGGCCTTGCCCTTAGCACCAAAAACACAGCCGCGACCCTCACAGAACTTCCAGACCAGTGGGGACAACCAGAGACGAATGGTGATGATGGGGCTGTGTGGCTCGTGCCCTGACAGAAGTAGCAGCTCTGCCCAGGATCACAGCAGGGGCCCTGATCCTGTTTTGAAGGAGGGTCACAGAAGGGCCAAAGCTTGAAGGGTGGAAAAGAGTCAGCCGGGCAGAAGGAACAGCATGTGCAAAATCATGTGGCCCAGCCCAGCTTATGCCCTGTTGGATCCTGGTACTTTGCAGAGAGCCCCAGTGGTTGTTCCTGGGACTCCCTAAACATTCAGTGATATGTTATTATTTCCAGGATCACGCTGAGGTGGCTGCCGATGGAGTTGGGTGCCCCTTTGCAGGTGTTGGCTGCTCCTTCAAGGTAAGCATCTGAGTGTGAGAAAGGACATCTGTCTACTACAGCCCTAGACCACTGGGTCTCCCCACTTCAGCTCCTCCAGGATTTTCCCACAACATCAAGCTAGTCCTCTGAATGTCCCTTACAATAATGACTTTCTTACTAGTAAGTCATTTCTATACTCAGGAAAGTTCTTAAGATCTCATCTTAACATTGTAGCATCCCTAAAATGACACCACCACCCCTCCACCCGCCATGCCTCTCTCCATGGTTCTAAATCATCATTGTGCTCAAAGACAGAGCAGGATTGTTGCTGTCGAGCTGGGAGGCACATGGCTCACGGTGGGCCTGTCTGAGGTCAGGGTATTCCTCCGAACCCTCTCACTGCACGCAAAGCAAATTCCCTTTTTCTGGGTGAATGGATCTGACTTTCTCTGGGAACTTTTGGTGGCAAGACCCTCCACTGCTCCCTGGTACTCCCTCCACCTTCTCGTTTTCACTGACCAGCCCTAATGTCTCGGCAGGGGAGCCCAAAGTCCATTCAGGAGCATGAGGTCACCTCTCAGGCCACCCACCTAAACCTGCTGTTGGAGTTCATGAAACAGTGGAAGGCCCGGCTGGGCTCTGGCCTGGGGTCCGGGCCCATGGCCCTGGAGCAGAATCTGTCCGACCTGCAGCTGCAGGCGGCCGTAGAGGTGGCCGGTGACCTGGAGGTGGACTGCTACCGGGCGCCCTGCTCGGAGAGCCAGGAGGAGCTGGCCCTGCAGCACTTCATGAAGGAGAAGCTCTTGGCTGACCTGGAGGGGAAGCTGCGTGTGTTTGAGAACATTGTCGCCGTCCTCAACAAGGAGGTAGAGGCCTCCCACCTGGCCCTGGCCGCCTCCATCCACCAGAGCCAGCTGGACCGCGAGCACATCCTGAGCTTGGAACAGAGGGTGAGCATGGGAGGCAAGGGGACCTTCAAGCCTGGCTCAGGGGGTTCCCTCTGCCCCACCTTGTCTCCTGACCAGTGGACCAGCCTTTTTCCTGTTCATTCTTCCTGTTCAGAGCAGTCTCACCTCCATCAAAGTCTCCTGTGTCCCAAGACCTTCCGGGAGGAACACTGAGTCATAAATTACAGTCACGTTCAACCCCACCCCCCACCCTCCATCTAGTGCTTCATTTCCTTTGCTTGAATTTCTCCTATAATAGGACACTCCCTCCCCAAGCAGCTCACTCCATTGCTGGACATTCTTCACTATTAGAAAGTTCTTCCTTATACTAAACTGAAATTGGCCTCTCTGTGTCTTCCCTGCATTGTTCCTGGCCCTGCTCCTCCGGGTCCACTAAACAAATCTGCCTTCTAGTCCCCATGGAAGCAGCCAGTGATTAGGCTAAATGCCCCCAGTACCTTCACCTTTTCATGCTAGCACGCAGTTTCATGCTGTTATTATATGCTCTGGCTCAGTCTCAGAAGGATTCCACACATTCAGAGTGGTAGTCCCAGACCAACTCCAGGTAATCCACTTATCTGACAGCTTTTGTTTGAGCAGGACCGTCCCTCCTTTGTTCCAGAGCTTGTACTTTTCTTAATATCACCAATCACCGTGTTAATACTGCTTTTTTCTCTTTTCTGTTTTTTTTTTTTTTTTTTACCAGCAACATTACATCACTGTCTCATGTTGAGTTAGGCCTGGATTTTAGTTGCATCTCCACCATTAACATGCCGCATAGGCCTGAGCAAGTCACCTTCCCTGTCAGAACTTCAACTTTCTCATCAGTAAACTTAGGGATTCAATTTCTTTTTTTAAAAAAAAATTCTTTAAGAACACTCACTTCTACTCCTGACTTCCCTACCCAAGCACTCCCAAGGATCAATCTATAGAAGACCCAGGCGCTGGGTTCAAGTGACCGAGTAAAGCCTTCATGTATGTGACCCTTGCCCCAGTCAGAAGGTGGACTCTCAGAGGGCAGCAACCACATCTTCAGTTCAAGAAACTTCCCAGCTCTACTCTTACACACCAGGCACCATGCAAGGCACGGACACGGAGGAAGAACAAGCTCCCCAGCCCTCGGCAGGGGAGACCGTCTATCAGGCAGGAAAGACAGGATCCTAACTGCTTTCATAAAGCTGCTGTAAGGGCTCTGTCAGAATGAGAGGGAGCAGGAGCGGCTGAGCCAGGCCGGGGGCCGAAGCCCCCCCAGAGGAAGGGCTGTGTGAGCCCGATTCCTGATGGATGAATAGGAGCCGGAGAAGGAAGGAAAAGGAATTCCAGGCAGGAGGGACAGTGTGTTCAAAGGCAGATAGACATGCCTGAGGGAGGCATGGTCAGGAAGGAGTATTTGGGGGCAGATCCGTCTCCATACCTCACGGTCCCCACCCCACCCCCAAGCCGGGGCTCGTGTCCTGGCTGAATGGGCTTCCCCACAGGTGGTGGAGTTGCAGCACACCCTGGCCCAGAAAGACCAGGCCCTGGGCAAGCTGGAGCAGAGCCTGCGCCTCATGGAGGAGGCCTCCTTCGATGGCACCTTCCTGTGGAAGATCACCAATGTCACCAGGCGGTGCCATGAATCAGCCTGTGGCAGGACTGTCAGCCTCTTCTCCCCAGGTAACACGTCCCTAGGGGCACGGAGACCTGCTGTGAAGGCAGGCCCCAGTGGGCCCAGGAAACAAGGATGGGGAGCAGCCATATGACAGCCATGCTGTGTCCAGTTAGGCCAGTATCCATTCAGGCCACCTACTATGCTGGGACCGCAGAGAAGGCAGGTGCCCGGCTCAGCCCCATAGCGCATGTGCTGTTTGAACTGGGCACGCCGTCCACCTCCCCGAGTGTTAGTCACACTCTGCAGATAGGAGTAAAATTGTTACTGACTTTGCTTGGGCGTCGGATGTGAAAGGAAGTGCAAATGAGAGGGAGCAGAGGATAGTTCGCACAGGTGAGTCCCGTGGGACCCCGCCCTCAGCGGTCCGAAATCAGACAAGCAGAGAACTAGGCGGATGATCGTGGGTAGCGCATCGGGGAGTCTTGTGTAAATCAGGGCAGTTCTTATTCATTTCTGGGGCCCCAGGGCCGGGCACAGTGTCCTGCGTAAAGCAGTTACGTAGTAGCTGTTTCCCTTAATTAATTGATATCTCTTCATATAACAATGTGTATATTCAGCACAAAATGCTCAGACCTGTGTGCTCTGCCTTTTGCCTCATTCTTGTGCACCTAAGTAATCATTAAAGAGGATTTCTGCCGATAATGCTTTGAACGACCGCTCGGCTTTGCCCCAACTTCATACCTTTCCTGTCCATCAGCTCCTCTGATGCACCCAAGACCGACAGGGCAGGGATGAAGAGAGGTGTCAGAGTTTGCTCCATATCACACAGCAGGGCCGGGTCCCAAAGCCAGGCCCCTTTCCTCAGGAGCAGGGGCAGCCCCCTTCGTGGGGTGGCCTCACCGCCAACTCACAGGCTTTTCCTCCTCACTTCTTTGCAGAGAGGCACAAAGCAAGCATTGTCTTTGGCTTCCTATTCCACCAAGAAGACGTAAGGGACAGAGATGAATCAGACTGTCAGCCTGTCCCTCCTCCACCCCTTCCTGCCTGCCCCACCACACCCTGTCCCTACTTACCCCTCTTAGAGGGGCCCTTGTGGTGACAGCCATTGGAACCCACACTGCATGGCCCTTTCAGCTGCCCCAAGAAAGAACCCGCAGGCTCCTGTGCTTAGTCACCAGGGGATGATTCATCCCTTAGGAGCCTTTGCCAAGGGCGCCCAGCAGAACTGTGAGCCGCCTCACTCTCCCCCATTCTCCCAGAGTCCCCAGCCACTTGGCCCAGGGCAGCAGAAAGAAGTCAGTGTTGGGAGGTAGGAGGCCTGGCCCCTAATCCTGGTTCTGCCCTCAGCACACTCTGAGGCCCACCACTTCCCCCTCGCAGGGCTTGGCTTCCCAACTGCAAAATGCAGTTTGGTTAAATCAAAAATGTGGTCCCAGAGCCAACAGCACCACCATCCCCTGTTAGCCATGTACATTCTCAGTCCTCACCCAGCACTATTGAGTCAGAAACTCCAGGAGTGGTGTAATTGGCCTGGCAATCTGTGATTCCGATGGCCAGTTGACAGCCACTGGGCTAGATGATCTCCAAGATCCAGGTCCTTTTTGACTGTATATAATGTAGAAGAATGCTGGGTCCCAACCCCACATTTCTTAGTTTCGAGCCAGTGACCTTGGGCATGCCTAACCGCGGGCCCCAGTTCCTTCATCAGCGAAGTCCAGCACTTTGCAGCTGCCTCTATGCTGACTCTGGCTTCCACATTTCAGCTTTCTACACTGCCAAGTACGGCTACAAGTTGTGCCTCCGGCTCTACCTGAATGGGGACGGGACGGGAAAGAAGACCCACCTGTCGCTCTTCATCGTGATCATGAAAGGGGAGTACGATGCTCTGCTGCCATGGCCTTTTCGGAACAAGGTACGGGGCCACGGGAAACAATAGGGGTGGGGTGGGGGAAACCTGGGTCCTGGTCCTGGTTTAGCCGTGAACTGTCTGGGTGACCTGGGCAAGTCCCATGCCCTCTCTGCATTATCAGTTTCCCCTTTTATAAAACAGGAGCCTGAGTTCACATCTAGTAGCCAAGGCTCCCTTCAGCATCATGAGTCCAGCGGCAAAAACGCCTGGATCAACACCACTGGGAGGCATGTAGAAATGAAATTCACATGGTGGGGTGAATAAGGAAAGCTTCCTGGAGGAGGTGCTGTCGGGTTAGCCTGAACTGGCCGCATTTTTAGAAAAAAGGAAGGAGGCAGATACCATTACACACCTATTAGAGTCGCCAGAATCCAAAACACCGACAACACCAAATGCTGACGAGGATATGGAGCAACAGGAACTCTCCTCCACTGCTGGTGGGACTGCAAAATGGTCCAGACACTTTAGAAGACAGTTTCTTAAAAACTGAACTGCTCTTACCCTATGATCCAGCAATCACACTCCTTGGTACTAACCAGATAAGTTGAAAACTTAGATCCACACAAAAACATGCACATTTATAGCAGCTTTATCTATAGTTGCCAAAAGTTGGAAGAGCCAAGCTGTCCTTCAGTAGGCGAATGGGTAAACGAACGGTGGTACATTCAGACCATGGAATATTTTTCAGCACCAGAAAGAAATGAGCTCTCAGGCCATCAAAAGATATGGAGGAAACTTAAATGCATATTGCTGAGTGAAAGAAGCCAATCTGAAAAGGCTGAATACTGTATGATTCCAGCTACACGACATTCTGGAAAAGCCAAAACTATGGAGACAGTAAAAAGATCCGTGGTTGCCAGAGGTTGAGGGGAGGGAGGGATAAATAGGCAGAAAACAGAGAATTTTTAGGGCCGTGAAACTATTCTCTATGGTACTATAATGATGGGTACGTGTCATTATACATATGTCCAAACCCATAGAAGGTACACCACCAAGAGTGAACCCTGACGTAAACTAGGGATGTAGTGTCATCGATTATAACCCATGTCCCATGAGGCGGCAGCATGGAAGGTTGTGTGAGGGCGGGGTCTACGGGAAATCTCTATCTCTTCCATTCAGTTTTGTTGTACACTTAAAACTGCTCTAAAAAATGAAGTCTATTAAAAATGTTTGAAAGGGCGGAAGTGCCACGTGGTCTGGATATGAGTCAGTAGGTCAGTGGTTTCCATACCTGCTGGGGAGATTTTAAAATGACCAGTGACTAGGTCACACGACAGTGAATGGTGACGCCTGAGCATCGGTATTTTTTAAACTTTCCCAGGGAATTCCAAGTGCAGCCGAGTTCGAGAACTGCTGCGGTGGTGGGCGATGAGAAGCTGTTTCATGCCCTGATGGGCATTCCAGTGACATATGCCGGGGGAGAGGGTTTGTGTCACTGAAATCGTTAGCTTCTTAGAGGCACACATATCTGCCCTGTGCAGACAGAGTTCCATTTACGTTTCCGGGGGTTGACTGACAGCCCCTCAGCAGAAAGCCTATCTGTTCCTGCCCCCGCACCTTGCCCAGGAGGTTTCAGCATAGTTGATGATCAAACATCTCAGAGCAGGAAAGGGCATTACAGGTTATGAGTGCGTCTTCCTCGTCAGTGCTTAGTCACAGTTTTAGCTCGCAACAGCCAGCAAAACCGATGGTCGCATCCAAATTCCCCCTTCCTGTAGGATAGATTCCTATCCATGGCTGATTCCTAATCACAGGACAACCAGGCATGGTCCTGACATTGTTTCTTTGACTCTTAACCAGCCTGAGCTCAGGGTCAAGGGGCTACACAGGTGGCAGACACAGAGCTCGGTGCGCTGCCCAGGGCCTGACCTCCACCATGTCCTTGCCCTGCAGGTCACCTTCATGCTGCTGGACCAGAACAACCGTGAACACGCCATTGATGCCTTCCGGCCCGACCTGAGCTCTGCATCCTTCCAGCGGCCCCAGAGTGAAACCAATGTGGCCAGTGGCTGCCCACTCTTCTTCCCTCTCAGCAGGCTGCAGTCACCCAAGCATGCCTACGTGAAGGATGACACCATGTTCCTCAAGTGCATTGTGGAAACGAGTGCTTAGGGCGGGCAGGGCCACGTGGGCCGCACCCGCGTCCTGAGGGAGCACCAGCCTAGGCTAGGGGAGTAACAAAGTGCCCAAGGGCCTGCCCTTGGTGCACAAGGCCCCAGGGCACACCGATGGCGTGACCTGAGCAGGGCCGACAGACTGGCTGTAGCGGCCATCAGCTTAGAGTGGCAGAACCTTGGGCTAAGCCCACAAAGGCAGAGGATCCAGAAGGAGGTTGGTGGCAGGACTGTTCCCTCTGCACTGACCATGCAACACTGGAGGCCCGGGAGCCACTCCAGCCCTGAATGCGAGGTGGACTGTGACCAAGATGGGGAGGGAATGGGGACCAGGCCTGGGGCAAGGATGGTGAGCTGGAGGTGTGAGACCTGAGCATGGGACGGTCTCTGTAGGGCCACCATGAAGACCTGGAAACGTGCTTGCTGTCTTCCTGCCCAAGATCAGACCCAGGGGGTAAAAGGGACAGGGTGCCAACGTGAACTCAGTCTGTCCAGGCGTGGACTGAGTCCCCATCTCTTAGAGTGAACAAGCAAAGTCCGAGGACTGTGCTGGGGTAGAGGAAGGCATCAAATTGGGGGATGGATTTGAAGACCTTCAAGGTTACTTCTAGCCCAGAAAGTCTCTGAGTCTAGGCTTTCTGGCCCAGGGCTGCAGGGATTCTGGAAACATCCAGGTTCCTTATGCCCTCCACGTTCCTCACTCACCTTTAGTAGCACCAGGTGGGCTGAGCTGGCCCACACAGCACCTGCCACCCAGGCCTGGCAGCTCGGCTTCCCCCAGATGCAGCGGCACACACATGCCCTGCGTCCTGTGCCTTCCGGCGGAACTCCCCTTCGCCTCCTCCAGGCGAAAGCAGGCCACTGAGCTCCCGGGGGTATCCAGAAGGAGCACGAAGAAAGGGAAGCATAAACTCGCCACTCCCTGCCTGGGGTCCCAACGCCTTCCTTGCTTTCTAGAATCCCATGTCACCTGATCAACCGAGGTGTTCACTTCTCTCGTTGACTTATCAGGGCCTCTGAGCCACTAGCAGAAGTTGTTTTTTTTAAATATGCATAAAATCAAAGAATTTTTTTTTAAATCTCTTTCGAAGTTTTCATGAAGCGTGTGGTTGTAGGAGTTGGTCGTCACTGAGCCACGTTGGAAAAGACCATTGCCACGTTCTCAGTGGCGCTGCCAGCCTTGCAGGTGACGTCCGGGGCCGGTGCGCTGGCAGGGACATCCCCCTCGGTCTCAGTCTTCTCCTCTCTGTAATGGGGGGAGCCGCCCCAGCCCACTTCCTTCCCTGGGTTCCATGGACCTCACAGGAGATACTGCCAGGAGAGACTAGAGACCTACCTCGCATGGCCTGGCTGTGGCCTGTGTTTATCTTCTCACCTTGGAGGCCTCACACAACCAATTCCTACTCAGACCCTTGCCCGGCTTCCCAGAGACCCCAAAGCTTCATGCTACCGCTCGGAGCTCTCGGGCAGGCGCCCAGCCTTCCCTGCAGCTTACTCTTCCTCCGCTGTGATCGATGGCACTGCTCACACCTTCAGGGTTGGCTCGGTGAAATGGGCCGGCAGCCCTGCCTGTTCTCCCTGAGAAAGTCCTTCCAAAAGAGGCGAGGGAGCAGCACAGCTCAGTGGGCTCGATGCATCAGAAAACCCAGATCCAACCTGAGTCTACAGCTGGTACCCCATCCTGCCTCAGCCTCTTCATTTGAAAACGGGGATATATACGGGGTTTCTCGAGGCCCAAACACAGTAATGAAGCACTAGTGCTTTGTAGTATGATGGCATTTTGCCATGCAGGAGGGACTACGAACCTGTCAGGGCTCCTTTTTCTTGTCCCCACTGCTGACAGCCTCTCACTAGTGGAGACCAACTTGCTTCCTCGATGAGTGTGAATAATAAGGGAAGGTCTAGCCTCAAACGTTATGGGACTTCTACCTCAGAGCTGGTGTTCTGGCAATAACATCCTCATCCCCAGTCATTGAGTGCTGTGGTAAGAAGGGGTTTGCAGGACAAGCTGCTGCTCGGGACAGCTATTACTCTACACCTTCAGTGGCTTTTTCCTGATGGGAAGAGACACAGACTCTCTTTAAACACTGTGAGAGGCGGCCATTCTTTCAGTAAAGCTTTACTGAGACCTGTGCCAGACCCTAGGCAGGGGGAGGTAAAATGTGCGCCCTACCCTCAAGAAACTCTTAGTTGAGTGGGGGAAACCGATCCCTAAGTAGATCATTGAAACCGACACGTAAGAGAAGCTCAGAGAAAACAGGATTCCAGATCCGTTGGGTGAAGCAGGGAGGGCTTCATGGAAGAGGTGGCATTTAAACTTGGCCTTAAAGTAGTTTGAGATGCAGAAGATAAGGGTGTGGGGGAAAGTAAAATCACGGAGATGGAAAGCAGCCTTGGCTTTGAGTTAGAACCATGGAGCAGAAGGCAGAGAGGTAAGTTGGGCTGGAGCACAGAGGCATTGAAGGCGGTTTCATCTGCTGGAACCAGCATGGGATGGGGTTGGGGACATCCTACATCTCCTGTGTGTGACCCTTTGGGCTGTTTACAGCAGGATGAGACAATGATTTAAAACATTTACTAATTTATCTTCCAATAAAGCCCTATTTTAAGTGCACCAAACACCTGACATTTCACTTCTTTAGAAGTAAAAAATAGAAACGATACTAACATATAATAAAAATATATTACTAATATATAACATGTCTACTTATTGAGGTATAGAAGTATTAAATAAGATATTTACTATAAACTCCAATTTCAGAGTCCTTAAAAAGTAGGAGTGTCTTTCTCCCACTGCTTGCCTCACATCTTACTGCAATGGCTAAAACTTTCAGATCAATGTTAAATAATAGTAACAGACATCCTTATTGGGTTCTTCATTTTAACTGGAGAGTTTCTAGGATTTCACCCAAAGAGCCTGTTGATCAAGCAATCACGGCATTATAGCTATCACATAAACACCACGCGAAAATCACAAATTATTCTCCCTTAAATTTGAAAACTCAAAAACTGACAACTTTATTTATCGATTATACATCCATGAAGCTGGAAAAAAGGATCTCACTGGATGTTTCTATGCCTTTTTTACTTAAAGAGTCAGTTCCTTACCTTACGAGTCAGTGACTCTGGGATACACGGAGCAAACCCCAGGAGGCCAGGCCACATTAAAACTCCAGCAGGGCTCCCTTCCCTCTGAAGCTTGACTAGAAAGGGCACTGGACCTGGAGTCCTTTAACTCCATTTCAGAGCCCGACCCACTCTTTCTAGCTGTGTGACCTTAGACCAGTCACTTTACCAACTCTGAGCCCAACGGTCACCATGGGTGAAGCTGGATAACCAAGTCCCTGGCTGTTATTACAGTGTAAGATTTGACACACAGAGGTTCCCGGGAACGTTCCCTGAAGCTGATGTTCCAGCGGATTCTGTGCTGAGTTTATTTAAGGGAGAGAATCCCTAAAGCCTTCTATCAGTCGTTTATGGGGTGTTCGCTTGGCAAATCCTCCTGACAGCTACCATGCTAGTTGTGGTAATCAGCGGTCAGCATCTGAGTGCACAGGGTGGTGGGGGACACAGGCAATAAATGAACACAAATATTTGAGCCTTCCCTCAGTGAGGGGTGGCCAGGGCCTAGAAGGGGAGTGGCTGGTTGCCGGGGGTCAGTCCCCTGGAGTCGAGCCCAGGCCACCCAGCACTCACAACATATGGAGTACAGTGAGCTGGCCTGTATTCCCAGCACCTTTTCCTGGACTGTGCCAGGCCCGCCCCAGGCAGCCGGGGCCTCCCAGCAATAAGAGGGGACCTACGTCCGCTTCTTTCCACAGCTGCCTTCCACAGGGGCATGGCCAAGGCCAGTGAGGGGAGGGAGCGCCTGCTGGACAAGGTGGATTGGGCATTGCATTGCTGGCCCTCAGCCACTTCTCCAACAGCCCCTACGTACTCTGGGAACCAGCCTGAAGAGAAGAATCCAGGTGGACCCAGGGGCCACTGGAATCACAAGAATCCCATCGCTTTGTTGTAGAAAAGTAATAACATTTAAAATTAAAAGTCCTAAGATTGGCTCCAGGGCCCCAACCAACCTTTCCGACCAGGTTTCCCTTAACTTTATCTTATTTCTCCTTTGTGATGGAGCCCTTTGTCGTGGAGTCCATGACTGATTCTGTAGGGATCACAGAACTGTATCAGGTCACAGCTGACCTTCAAAAGTTGGTTTGATGAATGACTGGGTAAGGGGATGCTGAGTACCAACCATATTCCAGGCACGATTCTCACATTCATCTCATGTCCCTTACAGAAGCTCACCACCATAGCATCGTCCCTGTTTACAGATGAGGTAGCTGGGTTCCCCAGAACTAGAACCCAGGCTTCGCCTTTCCCACTACTCCAGTGGTCAGCAAACTGGCTGCGCATCCAAATCACCCCAAGGGCTTGCTGAAACACCCTGCTGGGCCCACCCCCAGCTCCACCACCACCACCCCCTCAACTCGTTTTAGTCTATAGTTCCTGGGTGGGGCTGGAGAACTTGCATTTATCGAATGCTCCCAGCTGATGCTGATGCTCTTGGTCCGTGACCACACTTGGGGAACCTCTGCCCTACACAACGGTGCCCCCTCTGAATAAACTTTCAGCACCTCGGCAGACCATAAATTAACCATGGGGCACTTTCCATGCCAAGGATCTATGATGAATTGCCTTGCCCATACAGGTATCAGAGGGTTCCATTCCTGACTGTCATGCTGATGTCCCACCCTCAGAGGAATGCCCCACCCCCAGACACTACATTCAGTCCCGAGTGCTCCTCCTGAATGCCACAGGCCACAAACTTCCTAAAATGTGGGTGCATCCATCAAGCAATGAGGCAACTCACCACTCATGATGAATTTGTTCCCCTATGTGATCGCCAGGAGAGGGACCAGGCAGGGCTAGGGAAGGAGCTGGAAAGCATGGAGAAAACTGCCAGAGGCTGCCAGAAAAAGGATGCCCAGGGTTAGGGTTGAGTAATGGGGAAGCAGGTCAGGGTCCTTCAGCACCTGCACCTAGTGGGAGGAGAGTAATGGAGCAGCCGTGGACTCAGACAGGAAGCTCCAGCTGGCAGCACTGTAACTAGAGTTGCCCTGGTGTGGTGAGCAGACCGGGCACAGAGAGGTGAGGAAGTCAAGGGCTTCCTACGACATATTTCTGTTTGATTCCCCCAGCAAGTACATGTGGCTTCTTTGTCAGACTCTAGACTGGCTTGAGTAGAAAGAGAATATTCTCACGCATGCTGCCACCTGATTAGCTAGGCTGTTAACTAATAACATCATAGATAAGTGTATTTTTATTAATAATCACAGCCATCATTTATTAAGTGCCTATTATGTACCAAGCACTTTACATTCCATAATCTCATTCGGTCCTCCCAAAACTCTGATAAGGTGGGTGCTGACATGATCCCCATTTCATGGATGAAGAAACTGAGGCTAAAGTCCTAGTTGCTAGGAAATCACGGGGCTATTGTCTCCCCATCTCTAAACTGTCGCTTTTCACTCCATTTTCTTGCCCCTCATTTCCTGAACACCTGCTCTGTGCAAGGCCCTGGGTGGGACCGAAAGATGAATCATTCAAGTAGTCACTTATTCAATAAACTCTTTTCAAGCACTTACTATTTTGTATGGGCTTATTTATTTATAGCATGCCTTATTCCAGAAGGCACTTAACTTCTTTACTTAATATACGAGAGAATAACAATTTAAAGACATGGTCATATGATGGGTGAAAAATGGAAAACAGAAGTTAGAGAGGTCAGAAGAAGCCAGGAATGAGACAGGTACACAAGATGCAGACCCCGAGGTCCTACGTGTTACGGAGACAGGCCACAGATTGTCCTCTGAGCTTTCTAGCAGGCAAAACCAGGTCCCATGCAGTTCAGGGTCCATAAGACACTAACAAACCAGTTGCTGAGGTGAAACATGACTCTCCTAGGCCCCGAGACCAGAGAGGCTTCTTCCTAGTGAGCTGGCATGATGAGAGCACTGTGGAACATAAGGAGCGATGTCCCCAAGCAGCACGCTTATTGCACGTACTGCACAAGTCTCAGGGGCCGTTTCCTGGACCCCGCTCCGTGCTGGCCCAAGTCCCAAAGCAGAAAAACAGCTCGGAGGAGAGAGAGTGACAAGGCAGGGCCAGCGTGCCACTCTGTAGCTTAATCCACGTTCAGGGTTTGTAGGAAACATTGATAGCAAACTGACAGTCCACTAGCTAAATGCAGTCCCGAGGTAAGCTTCTCTGGGCCTGAGAAGTGTATTTAAATTGTCTGATTTAGTTGTCAGCTTTAAACAGATTTCACATAAAGTCCCGATTTTGGTGAATTTGACAACATGAGGCCCTAAAGACAAAGACTGGCCGGAGCTGAGTAGTTTCTCAGTCTGTCCGCGGTTCTCCAAAGGCCTTTTTGTTCCTAATTTCACTACCTGGCTTTGCAAGTAATGGGAGCTCGTGGCCCCTTTTCAGGATACTTTGAGGTGTGGCAAATCAGTGTGTATCAGAATCAGCCAGTAACTTGATTACTGGGTGGGGTCTCGGGTCTGATTCCTTGGATTTGGGATGAGGCTCAGAGAGGCATCTTTCTAACAGGTGATTGGGATGCAAAAGGTCTTTCTTAATAGGCCCTGGAGGCCTGACTTGGGCCTGCAGGTGACTGTATAGCTACTGGGCACAACTGATGCAGATAAATAGATGAATAGTGTTTCTTTCAACACAACTTTTGGTAAGTGCAGTGAGGTTATAAGTTCAAGGCCAAGATCCCCAGGGGAGACCTGAAGGGCAGCTCCTCTGAGTTGCTGGGGAAGTCCCAAGTCGGGTGCTATAAATTACTGTGGTATACTCAACCTTGGCTGCAAGCTAGACCACCTGGGGAACTTTTCAACCCATGCTTCCCAACCCCATGCCCAAGCCACCTCTCAGACCAATTAAATCCAAATCCATGAGCATGAGAACCCAGGCATCGGCACTGGAAAAAAAGAGCCCCTCTCTGGGCAAGGTAGAAACACAGAGATAAACAAAGCTTCCGGGAGAGGGGAGAGGCTGGAGGCAGTGAGTAACCGTTATAATGTCATGAGTGCTCTGGGGAACCCAGGCAGGAACACCTCACCCAGCCTGGGGCCTCAAACTATCCACTCCCCACCCCCCACGCCCAGAAGAGGCCTGGACTAAGTTTGGGGAATAAATACCATGTAGCCACATAAAGAAGGAAAACTCAGCCAAGGCAAGGGTACAGTCCAAGGCTCTGAGGCCCCGATGGAAGGGAAGGAGGTGGGGCTGAAGGTTGTCTGGCACAGCTGGGGAGTATGAGAAAAGGCCACAGAGACAAGAAGAGACCAAATTACAAAAGGCCTTACATGCCAAGCTAATGAAACCGAACTTGATCTTGAAGCTTGGGGGAACCTCTGGAGGGTTTTAAGTTATATGGAAGAACAAACCCCTAATGGGCTGGGATTATCAAGGAGGGCTTCCTGGAGGAGGTCAGCCTTGTGCTGAGGTAGGGGTAGGATTTGGAGAGCTGGCAGGGAGGGAAAGGTGTGGGCATTCTGGTTAGCTGCTGCAGTTAAAGCTCTTGAAAACCCTGCCCTCCCCCACACCCTTGAAACCGTTTGAATCACAGACTGCCTGTGTTAAAGATGTGTTTGTTATTTGAAAGCTGTAGTTTCTTTTTCACAGATTCTGGGCCCCATCCTTTGACTAGGAACCAAGAAGGAATGAAGAACACATCCTCTTGCCCAGAGAGCTAATTATTAAAATGCCGTGGGCCTCACCAGGGTGTATGGCGTCACTCATCTCTGTCCTCCAACAGCTCTTAACTTCTAACTGGTCAGTTTTCAGTACATTTTATGAGCTGCCCCAAAGCCAGCTGGAAGCTTTTCTTCCATAAACTCTCCCTGAGACAAGTAGCCAGGTTTCACATATTAAAATGAAAACGTCAAAAGGGTTGTTAAAAAAAAAAAAAGATGCAGGCTCATTTATGAGGCCTCAGCTCACAAAACCCACATTAGAATCCAACAGCATCTGTCGAGTTTTTTCTGGAACGCTGTTGGTCAGGTTAGAACAATGATGATCATCATTGATCACTCCTTTATCCATTCACTCAACCAGCACTTACTGGGCACTTACTGGGGACCAGGCCTTGAGCTGGGCACCAAGATGAGAAGATGCCTCAGGCATGATTGCTTTATCCCCACCACCTCTAGGCTCAAAATATTTTACAGTTTACAAAGTTATCACATGCAAAGTTGTCAGCTGTATGTATTGTTTTATCCTCATTTTTCAGAGGAGAAAATTGAATCTCTTAGGTGTTAGATAACTGTCTTCCAGTGAGTCTTTTCTTGCGTAAGATGGCCAGAGATGGTCCTGGTTACTTTTAACCAAGAATCCAACTGACACAAGGTCACAGGTCCCCGTCTTGTTTACATAGCTAGCAGGAAACAGCCACCTCGCACGGTGCTTTGGGCACTACCCAAGGAGAGTCTTACCTGGAAATCATCTTGGAGTGCTGTGAAAACGTTAGCACAGCCTCTCTTGACAAGACCCAGGAAATGTCACAGCAGACAGACCCAGTTGTCCAGGCTGTTCCCTGGGTCCTGAAAAGCCAGGCAGATCTCCTGTTGCACGTCACACTGCTGGGTTCCAGGTTACTCCGCTCTTCGGTCCACCACCAGGCTTGCTCTCCCATGATTCCACCCCCTTCTGGGTCCTTCTGGCCTCTTAAGGGTCCTAAGGGTAGAGAAGCAGGCTGGAGTAAACCCCATGGTGTGGTCTGCCAAAGGAGGGATGGGCTGGAGTATGCGGACTGAGGGGCTCCTAGGGAGACAAGGGGTAAGGGAACCTGCATAAGCGTCATGAGGTGCTCAGGAGATGGGTTATGAAAGGCCTGGGCAGTGATCTGTTTGCAAGGACTGTGAACGAGGCTTCATCAGTCAGGTTCTCCAGAAAAACAGGACCAGTTGGATATATATATATATATTTAATTTGTATAAATATATAACATTTATTTATTTATTTATTTATTTATTTATTTATGGATATCTTTATTTCGGTTTTGACACATTGGCTCATGTGACTGTGGGGACCGCCAAGTCTGAAATCCACAGGGCCACAGTGATGAGCTGGAAACTCAGGCTGAGTTAATACTGCAGCCTGGAGGCAGCATTTGCTCTCCAGATCTCCAACTGATTGGGCGAGGCCCACCCACCTTATCTTTACTTACACCAACTGACTATAGATGCTTAACCACATCTCCAAAATACCTTCACAGCCACACCTAGAATAGTGTCCAATTACATAACTGGATGCTAGAGCCCAGACACATAAAATGAACCATCATAGAAAGGTCCTCCCAGAGTGCTGTCTCCCGTGATTGTCACAGTGGGTGACTGACTGCAGGCAGCGTGGACCAGCAAGTGGAGTGGGAAACGCTCGGGCTGACACTGAGTTATCTCCTGGCTGCAGAGGAGGACCTGATTCCTTGGTCACGCCAAGGGTGGGTTGCCAGGTGCTGGGCTGGCTGTGCAGGGTTTGTGAATAGATTACTCATTGTTTGGGCCTTGGCTCTTTCTTCTCCGCTCTCCCTGTGACGCACAGACTAAAGCCCTTACTGCAGAGGCCTGTCCCTGTCTCTCCCGTCTTGCTGGGCTCTCCCCTGTCCTTGTCCAGCTGACTTAGCATCTCTCTATGTTGGCTGGGTGGTCCATACAAACTTTGCCTGCCATCCCCACCTTTAGACCCTGCAAAAGTACCGGGGCCTCCCTCCTGAATTCTGACTGCTCCCAACCCCCTCCTTGCTTCTGTCCTAACCACCCCCACTCCATGCGCCGGCCACCGCACACATAACCTGGGCCTGTGGAAGCTTCACAGGTGGGCTCCAGACCCCTGTGGGCTGAAGCACATCTGGAATGAAGAGCTCTCAGCTCACAGCCTCCTACCCAGGGCATCTCCCACACAAGCCGGCTCCTCCACACAGCCCTGGCCCAGATGTTTCCTTTCTTCTGTGGTAGGAGGCATAGGGGACCTTGAACGGTGATCTTGGAAGAAGCGGCCGTGAGACGTAGAACTGAGCAGTCCCAGCTAAACCTCTTGGAGCTATTGTCCCAATTTAGGCCAAAATGTTGAGGAGCTGAACAGACCACAGACAGAGACCACAGAGAGTTTCTCCGAGAACAGCAAAAGAGTGAAGATTATCTTTCAATAGCCATGAAATTCTAGTGGCAGAGTCACAGCCTCTCCAGGCTGAAAGAGGTCCCAAAGGTCACGTCGACATTCTCCCACCGAGGCACAGATGCCCTCTGAAATTCATGAGAATGTCACATATCACAGAACACTCAACCAGAAGGGCGTTTTAAATAAATTCTGGCAGTAGAAAAATTCAAGAGGACTGCTGGAGATCTGACGAAAGCAACATGACATAAATCTCTGGGCAGGGAGGCAGAGACCTTGAAAAAATTATGGAGCATCTGCTGATTTACCACCTGACCTGCTGATTTACCTGTTGCTGTGTCTGTCCCGCCC
>NW_006440132.1:1240812-1244895 GCF_000325575.1 Pteropus alecto
CAGCTCTGGACTGGTGAGCTTTTCGAGGCCAGAAGCTATGTTTTATTCATCTTTATGGCACATCTCCCTCTGCTCCCACCCCATTCCTAGCACAGTGCCTACCCACAGCATGTTTCCCCAAACAGCTGCTGAGTGTTGAAAATGTGAACAAACCTCCACTTTATTTTTAACAGGGAGACTACAATTCAGAGAAAAGACCCACCCATGGTTCCACAGCAAGTCTGAGATTCCAATAGCATCTCCCACTCCCGCCGGCACCCGGCTCAGTGAAGGCTCTTTTTTCTACCCTCCTGGGCTCACAGAGAGGGCAGACACTTGACTTCTCTCATTTCTCCACAAAAGCCACAGGTAAAGGTGTTTATGGCTTGGCAGCTAACCAAGGCCACAAGCACTTCAATAGGTCACAATCTGACCCTGTCATCTGTTTTGGGTTTTACTTTTTTGGTCTTTGTTTTTCTTATTTTTAAATGGCGTTAAGAATCATGCTTTCTACTGTAATTCGAAAAGTCTCACGCCTCCAAGCTGAGGACATTATAACTGACCCCCAAATTCAGGCAATGAAACACAGGCCCATCGAGGTGGTTCCCTGCTTTTCAAGGCCGAAAACACCTCTATCATAATTATTTCTGAAAACCATATTACAATAATAATTATTCATATTTGTGAAAAGCACTTTCTTCTTTGTAGAGACAGGTATGCTGACCTGTCTGGCACTCGACGATTTCCCAAACAAAATCATGTTCTCTCAAGATAACACTGTTCGTTTAAAAGAGGTGAATTTATTGTGTGTGAATTGTACACATACCTCAATAAAGTTGACTTTAAAAGCAAGACGGTGAAAATCACGAGTGACTTTTATTTACTTCCCCTGTGCTGTTCTACAGTTTTCCAAGTTGTCCTTAATTGAAAGAAGAAATAGAACAGTGCAGCAGATGGAGGAGGAGGCTGGACTGCAACGAGGCAGGAGACCTTCTCTCGAGGTTCTTTGGCCTTTGGTCGTCCCCCCGATCAGCCAGTACGGAGACACAGTTGAGGGTAAGGGGATGCGTCCTAACTCCTTACTGCGTGTGACCTTGGGGGGAATTTCTCCACCTCCCTAAGCCTCTATTCTCTCCCCTGTAAATAGATCTGCTGCCTGCCGTGCCTGGTTCACCAAGCTGAGGCAAGTCACATAACAGACATGTCGAGACACTGAGCTCTAATAGCTTTGCACATGTGACCAAACCTCCTCTGCTATAATCTCATCACAGTATCCCTACCCCTTCCATCTTTAAAATTACCAAATATTTCAAACACACAGAAAATAGAGAAAATATTTTAGACTTGAGAAGAAGGATCAAAGAGAACATCTATGGACCCAGCTTTGGCAGTTCTTGCCCCCTTGCCGTGTTTGCTTCAGATATTTTTTTCTAAGAAATAAAACGTTACAGATATAATTAAATCCCCGTGTACCTCTTTTTGATCTCATTCCCGTCCCTCCCTTCTAAATGTGTGTTCTTTGATTTTCCATTCCTTTTATTACTTTTTCTATCTGACTGTATCCCTAAAAATATGTATGTGGCATAGTTTTGAATGTTTAAAACAACTTTTTGTATCACACTGCACCTATTCCACAATTCGATATTGTTTTTTCCTACACAACATCTATGTTTCTTTTTACTCTCAATATATTATTATTAGTCCATTGTATGACCAGATGTTTCTTTTTACTCTCAATATATTACCATTAGTCCATTGTATGGCTAGATTACAGTGTATCTGTCTGGACAGCTGTTGGTGAACAATTAGTCAACATCTAATTTCTCACAATTACATGAAGAGTGAGTGGAGTCACTGAATTGTAGAGATGAGCATCTTCAACTTGATTAGATGTTGCCAAACTCTACTCCAAAGCAGTGGTAGCCATTTACACCTGTCCATGGTGTATGAGGGTTCCAACAGTGCCATGTCCTTGCCACCCTCGTCCCCTCTCCCCACACTGACTTCCTCCTCTTTGCCAGTCTGCTGGATGTGAGACGGTGTATCATAGCACTTTTCGTTTGCATCTCTCACATGACCAGTGAGGCTGAACCTCTTTTCATATTTTTGGCCATTTAGGTTTCCTCTTTTGTGAATTGCCTGTTGATATCTTTTACCCATTTTTTAAAACTTCAGATTGTTTTTCTTTATCTTGCTTGTTCGCACTTCCAACTGACTTCTACCAAGTCCCAAAGCAAATTCCGATTGTGGCGCTTCCCTGCTCTAGACTTCCAATGGCTCTTCTGGAACACGTACCACTCACTTGTCACCTTGCTCAGCAGCCCTGGTTTGCCTGTGGGCTGAAAATCAATGTCAGCGCATTACACTCAGCTCAGCCTTCTCTTCCAACCTCACCTTCCACTGCTTCCCTCCACATACCTGAACTCCAGGCCAATACACACAACTTGTTCTGTCCCAGGCCTCCTGCACACACCGTCCCCTCCTTGTTCCACGTTCTACCTAAATGCTACCTTTTCCATGATATTTATCTTCTCTTCTCAAAGTTACAGTTGCCTCTAAACAATCACTGGTGACACTATACACTTCTAGTGGTGTTTATAATTTCCCGTTTTGTAGTGTTTTAACGATGCCCATTTTACATACCATTTTTTCATTTACAAAAGCACCTGCTCCTTCGTTATGCTATTTTAACCTTCATTCATTGACCATTTTTAACCTCATCTGTGCAACGGCCCTGTGAGATGGAGTGGTATTATTACCCTCTTTGAACAAATGACAAACGGGGACTCACTGAAAATCCCATACTGGCTCCCAGGCAGAACTGGACATGAAGCCAGGACTCCTCCAATCCCATGTCCAGTTCACTGAGCCACTCCTGTCATATTTCTATTTGTGTCGTCACGTTTGTATCAACACTTGACTCCCCTGTGAGAATGTGGGCCCACAGCTCCCAGTTCTAGTCCCATCCAGGGGGACAATGAAGACATAATTTCTGCATACCCACTAGGTGTCAGGGGTTTTGTATACATGAACTCCAAACTTCCCAACAACTCTGTTTAGATGAGGAGACTGAGGCTGGAGAGTTGATGTGATATGCTCAGGTTTCACCGTCAGTAGTCAGTGGAGCTGGCCCATGACACCTAGAGATAAGTGCTTCCTTCCACAATCTCTACCTAAAGGCAGACCCCGCCAGCCAGAGAGATCATGCGTCAAGGCCCGGAGGTGGGGGGCCCAGGCTGGACAACTTGACGGTAGATAGGGAAGGCTAGGGGACCGGAGTAGGGAAGTGATGACCACTGGCCACAGTATGATATACACACTCCCCTGGCCTTCTGGGGGTGTCTGCAGAATATGATGGTAGCAGGTGAGAAGAAGGGATAAGGAGGGGGATGTACGGAGTGGAGTGTTGTTGGCAAGTGTACTTCCTCCTGCCCCCACCCCCGCCCGGCCCCAAGAGTCTGGATGGGGACATATCTGTCCTTTCTCTGCGGGGCAAAGGCCCTGTATGACTGGAGCCATGCCCAGTGCTATTATGTTATCCCTATGACTCTGTATGTTGTCTTTTACTGTGTGCCGTTTATTTATGTTTGTGTCTGTGGTATGACTGTCTGATATTTCTTTTTGCTGTGCTTCTGTACAATATGACTGTGTGCAATTTGTTGTTGGTGTACCTTGTTACTGTGTTGTGACTCAATACCTGTTGCTTGCCTACCTACTGTGTACGCTGTGTGTCTATGCTGTGTACACTGTGTCTGGCTCTTTCTATCTGTGTCTGTACCCTGTAATCATCTCTTTATTGTGGGTTTGTGTCGTGTGTATGGTGTGGTGTGAACTTATGTCTATGCCGTGTGTGCTGTGCCTCTCTGTGTGACGCTTGTGCTATGACTCCGAGCTGCCTGCGCTGCCAGCGCAGGGTGTCGTGAGCTTATGAATCCCGTTTCGGTCGCCCCGGGTCTGTGTCTACGCTGTGAGTCTGTGTGCGTCTGCACCTCCCTGCTGGGCCGGTGCCAGCTATGTCCGTGCCCTGTGCGCAGACTGTTTCCTCGACAAGTGTGTGCCAGCTCTGAGCGGCCTGCGCGCGGGGCGCCGGCGGTGTGTGCCCGC
>NW_006440132.1:1245443-1246094 GCF_000325575.1 Pteropus alecto
CCCGCCGCCCGCTCCCATCCCTGCACACGTCCCTCTTTTGCAGTCTCCCTGAACTTTGGCGGGGCGGACGCCTCCGGGGGGCTGGAGTCCTGGGGAGCCACGCGCCTGCGGGGGAGGGAGGAGGACGGAGGGAGGTGGCCGGAGTCCGCGGCGGGAGCCCGGCCCGGGTCCCCGAGCCTTTGGGGGAGCGTGGGTGACAGGTCGCTATGTCCGAGCCCCAAATCTTTACTTTTCCTGCTCGGGGGCGGGGTGGAGTGTGGTGGAAACCGACGGGACGTTTGGGATTTTGCTCACGTCCGAAGTCGGGCTGCAGCAGGATGGGGAAGGGGGAAGCTCGGCGTCGCAGCGACTGAGGCGAGGAGCGCTGGACCCAAAGGGGGTACTCCTGCAAGCGTTTTTTCCCGTCCCGAACACCCTTTTTAAAAAGCCAACGGCCGCCCTGGGAAAGGCCCCGGCGCATGAATCATCCTCGCTTCCTGCCCCCGCCTGGCCCCACGCTCCGGGTGCCGCGGATTTGAACTGGACGCCGACGGGAACCCGCAAAGAGGCATTTCTTTGCAGATGGGTTTGAATCAGCCAATCACAGCCCGCGGGGGCCCGCTCCGGGGGGATGGTGGCGCGGGTGGGGGGGGCCGCCACCCTGGGGGCCCC
>NW_006440132.1:1246188-1252353 GCF_000325575.1 Pteropus alecto
GGGGGGGGACCTCGCAGCGCGGGGGGAGCCAGGTGGCAGAGAGAAGGCAGGGGTTCGGAGTGCGTACTCTTCTCAGTTCAGTGCCTGT
Organism: Pteropus alecto; assembly: GCF_000325575.1. Lineage (NCBI taxonomy): Eukaryota > Metazoa > Chordata > Mammalia > Chiroptera > Pteropodidae > Pteropus > Pteropus alecto. Next base: position 1,246,277 of record NW_006440132.1, read on the forward strand.
GTACTCTGGCCTGGGGAAAAGAGAGGAATGGGGACAGGGACAGGGGCAGCCGCGCCGTGGGCTCGTGAGCCACGATCCAGTAGTGCCCTGCCTGCCCCAGGCCCCTGACATTCACACCCATGTATTTAGCTTCACATGCTCACTGACATACTGTCGCGGACATCACACACAGCCTCACAGGAGTACGCATGCACTCACGCGGAAAAGGCCCAGGACTCTCTCCCTGTCTACAGATAATCATCTCACCAGGTGCCCAGAGCCATGGCAGAGAGGGAGGGACCCAGGGGAGCGGGTGCAGGGAACAGAGGAAGGCAGTGTTTGGCTTAGCGTAGAGTGTAGGGAGGGGCATGGAGCCAGGTGAGCCCCGAGAGGGAAGAAGGGACTTTGGGGAGGGCTTTGAATGTCATTAATGGCTTTGGGGAGCCACAGAAGATTTCTGGGAAAAAAAAAAAGAATAAAAAGATAGGAATCTGTGGCCTTGTGGAAGAGTCTGGTGGGGAGGCAGAAAAGCAAGAAGTGGTCCATTTAGCACTGGGTGCTGATGGAACTATTATCCATCCCAGGTGCCCAGCATAGGTGAGCACAGGCCAGGTGAGCACCAGGAAGTAGTTATTGAATGACTGAATGGCCCAGGCACGGTGAGGCCCTAAGTCAAACCAGGACAGGAATGGAAAAGACAGCAGGATGCCAAAAGTCACTGCGCTTTAAGTTGGCCAGCTGTGGCAACTCACTGGTTAGAGAAGTCTAAGATGCTAGGGGATTCTGGGGATCCTAGTAGTACTATTAGCAGGAAGAGTGAAAGCAGTGGGGGTGGCAGTGCAGTTTTTAGGCTTGTGAGAGACAGGCTTGGAGAGGATAGCATTGGGGTGTCAACTGCTAGGAGCACATTGGCATCTGAGTAAAAGCATAAGTGAATTTAAATGTCCCAGCATTGGTTTCCATTAAATCATCTCATAATTGAGAACAGAAAAGGGGATTACAGAAGACACAGATGGCCAAGTCTGTACCAGTTCACCCAGGAGTTTTCCTTTCTGGGTGAGTTTTCTCTGCCAGCTCTCAGGGTAAGGGTGGAGATTTCTTGCTGCTCCCCTGGAGAAGGCTCTCCACTCAGAGGAGTTGCTTGAGGGATAAAGCCTCAGGCTTCTAAGCCTGGGAGTGTGGTTCAGGCCTTTGGGGCGGCAGACTTTGCTCTGTGGTTGGCTGCAAGATTCATTCTCTGTAGAAGGCAGTATGGTATGGGTGAGTAAGAGAGCAGGACTTAGAATCAGCTCACCTGATTATGAACCATGGCTCTGCCTCGGACCCCCTAGCCACTTCCTTTTGCCGAACTTCGGTTTCCCTGTCTGTAAAATGGAAATAATAACGTCTCCCTCAGAGGGTTGTCATGAGGATCCAGTCAGAAAATAAATGCCTCTGGCACATAGCACAGGTTACATAAATGGCAGCTCTCTTCCTTCCCCTGCCCCTGGAGCAAGGAATAAAAAGCCAGTTCTCTTTCTCTTCAGTGTCAGTGGAAGCTGATGGAGAATCGAGCTCTGGACCCAGGGACTCGGGACTCCTATGGTGCCACCAGCCACCTCCCCAACAAGGGGGCCCTGGCAAAAGCCAAGAACAACTTCAAAGACCTGATGTCCAAGCTGACAGAGGGCCAGTATGTGCTTTGCCGCTGGACAGATGGACTGTATTACCTCGGAAAGATCAAGAGGGTAAATCTTTCCTCTCCAGCCCCGTGTTCCCAGGCTCGGTATCTCTCCACTCATTCTCTGGCCTAGGCTTTAGACTGGTGATAGAGGATGAGGGATTGCTGGGAAATTTCCTTCTTGACTCTCATATTTAAAAGCTAAATGTGGAAGGAGATTTTGCAGGTGCCATCCTTAGAGTCAAGGTCACCCAACAAACAGTTCTTTAGAAGAGTGCTCTGCAAGCCTACAAAACAAAACGGAATCAGGCTGGAGGAGCTCACAGATGACCACCTGGCCTGTTCTGTCCTCAACATTCCCACCAAGTTGCTGTCCCCCATTCTCTGTACAATTCCAGTGATCGGGTGTGCACTACCTCCAGGAACTGCCATTCTGGCCTGGGTGTACTTCTGGAACACAAGGAGGGGGTCTAATCAATCCCTGCGCCCTACAGGGATAAAAATGGAAGAGGAAGACCATGTTCCATGGCCTTTCCCCAGCCATGGAACTTTCTCACATTGCTCCTCCCTCTCTGTGCCCCAGGTCAGCAGCTCAAAGCAAAGCTGCCTTGTGACTTTTGAAGATAATTCCAAATACTGGGTCTTGTGGAAGGACATACAGCATGGTGAGTATTCCTAAGATTTCAGGCACCTCTGTCCCATCCCCTGTCCTTTCTCCTGCACCTCTATTTTTTTCCCCTAGCTCTTATTCCTGACATCTGGCCTTGTCCATGGACCCCCAAGCCTACCTGAGATGCTGATCAGATTACCCGCTGTGTATTTACGTGGAAAGGCACTTCTGACATCCGTCAACCCCTTGAGTACCCATAGTTCATGAGGGAGGCAGGCAGATGGAGAAAGTGGCTCAGGAGGTGCTGGGAGAGCAGGGTGGGTCCGAGGCCTGTGTTTACGTCCTTGCTGCACTTCATCTTATGCTGCACAAAGCTCTGGGTTACTCTGGGCTAGGAACAAGGAGAGGCCCAGACAATCAGAATTGATCCTCTGGATATGAGCACAGTGTCCTCTGTCAACATGTGAAGAAACACTAGTGGAGGCAGCTCTGTCCATGGGGGGAAGACCAAGAAAGCAGAGATGGGCCAGGCCAGGTGAAGATGGACATGACATGCCTGATGGAGCTGGACCAGCTTTCGGGAATGAAAGGGAGCTGGACTGGGTACCATCCCTGCCCTCAGAGGCTGGCACTATCTTACAGAGAAGGCAAATCGGGGGCATTCTTACCACAATTCTCCTTTCCTATGTACACGACAGACATCACTAATCAGTTACAACACTCATATGTTTTCAACATGGAGCTCCCAGCTGCCACGACCATCAGTCAGAGTTATCCTGAGAGAAGAAACCTGTTGCCATTTATGCTCTAACAGGAGAATAGATGTGGTGGTATTGGGAGACAAGGCAGGTTTTAGGGTCAGATAGTTCTTGGACCAAGTTCTAGCTCTGCCACTTACTAGCTGCATATTCTTGGACAAGTGACATAACCTCTCTGACCCTCAGTCTCTTAATCTGAAAAAAAAGGAGAAAAGGAAAGTAATGGCCTCACAGAGTGGTTAAACGAGATAATTTATGCAAAATGCTTAGTCCAGTGCTCTTGAGTTACATGGGGTAGTTTCTAAAAAATTTGTTATTGTAAGAAATGATTTCAAGGAGCCTGCCAAGTAGAGGCCACAGAACCCAGCCAGTTAGTCGAGCTTCCGAATTGCCTTTTTCTTCAAGATGTTGTGGCTAATGCAGACAGATCTCTTCTCCAAGCCCTTCTCACCTCAATTTATTATATAAAGTTCAGAAACAATGAGGATCTTCTCTCCTGGTTACCCTCTTACTGAAGGCATAAGGAGCCCGCTGGTGAGGAAAGGTAGTCACTTTAGCAGACCTTGAGTAAAAGGCCCACTGTGTGCCAGGCACCATGGCGGTGCTGAGTGCTCACCTGGGACTAGGTTGGCTCTGCAGTCAGATAACTGCTCTTCACAGGCAGGATGGCAGCGCCTCTGGCATCTCTGAGGGTGAGAGCACAAGGCTGAGCACATCATAGGTATCGATCCATCACTCATTAAGCCAGTGAGGGCTTATGAAACCCACCGTGGGCAACACCCTCCTGGGGGCTAATTCAGGAATAAGAAGCAAGAGAGCATTTACTCAAACGTGTCTTGAACATGTGTTCTGTGTCATACACTATATGAGGTCCTGGGGTCACACTGATGAACAGACACCACTTCCACTTTTACAGACATTCAGTCTGCTAGGGGAAATAGGACAGAAACACACACCAACATGTGTTTAGGTTATTCAGTCAGACCTTTCACACATAAACACATTTATTCTTCAACAACAACAAAAAACTGGAAAGAAAAAAAGATGGGAGAAAGGACCTGTAGTTTAAAAGCAATTAAAAAATTGTTCCGATATTTTTATTTCAGACGTTCGGAAATGTGAATACTAACTGAATTTGTTGATATTAAGAAATTATTTTTAATGTTTAGATGTAATAAAGGTAATGCAGTTACTTTTAAAAAAGAGTCTTAATCTTTCAGAGATACATACTGAAATGTTTATGGGCATCTGAGATTTGATTCAAAATAACACAGGAGGGGGAAGTGGGTAGGATATTGTTAAAACAAGATTGGCCATGATTTCATAATAGTTGATATGAACGTAAGAGTTTCATTATAACATTCTATTATTATTCTGTAATAAAATTTTCAAAGTTATTTAACATAAATTTTAACAAATCAAGTTAAATTAGGCAGGAGAGGCATGATACGGTCAAAAGAACAAAGGATTTGATGTCAAACAGCCATGCGTCTGAATGCCACCTCAGCTGCTTATTGCTCAGCAAAGGACTTAACCTCTCTGAGCCTCAATTTCCCCATCCTTAGAATGAGGTAATGACAGTAGGCACCCCGGCGTGGTTGGGGAGAGTCAGTGAGTGGGCATATGGGGCCCAGTGCTAGGCCCAGCATGCAGAGGCTCAGGACCTGGAATGTGATTTTAAAAATTCTTATTCCTATCAGCCAGATCTGACCTCAGAGGGCCTCTCTCTTTCAGCTGGTGTTCCAGGGGAGGAACCCAAGTGTAACATATGCCTGGGGAAGACATCAGGGCCACTGAATGAGATTCTCATCTGTGGGAAGTGTGGCCTGGGTAAGTGTGATGGGGCAGGGCACTGAGAAGGGTCCGCATCGCCCCACTGGCCCCTGGCAGGTACTGCCTCAGACTGTTGGGTCCTTAGCTGGCTTCCTGTTTCTCTTGGCGCTCCAGAGTGACAGGGGCCAGTCTCTGGGAGTGAGGGCCCAGGGAGGTGACCCTTGGGGAGAGCTAGGGCTTCTGGAAAGTGAGACAAGTTATGCAGTTTGGAGCCCTCTCGGGTGGAGAGGATGAGTGGGAGAGATGGGGCATAGAGGCTGAAGCCAGACCTTGGTGCCTCCCCCACTGGGGCCCAGGCTGTCTTTTACTAGCATGCTTGGACACCAGCTCCGCTGCCTTGGTGAGACTGGCCAGGCAGTCCCCTGGCAGCGGACAGGCACACAGCTCCTAGGACTTGTTGCTGCTCTCCCCAGCCCTGCCACCTTCGGGCCATTGCTTCCTTGTGGGCACCCACCACCCCTCCTCTGCCTAGGTTACCACCAGCAGTGCCACATCCCCATAGCAGCCAGTGCCGACCGGCCCCTGCTCACACCTTGGTTTTGCCGACGCTGCATCTTCGCGCTGGCTGTGCGGGTGAGCCCCCATCCTTTCAGTCCCTGCCTCTTCCTCCCTCCCCCCCAGACTCCCTGGGCTCAGGCTTGACTCCCAGTCACAGCGCCGGGCCTTTGGCGGCAGAGAGCGCAGCTGTCACTTACTAGCTGTATGTCCTTGGCCAGGTACCTTAGCCTCTCTGTTTCCTCAACAGTAAAAGCGATACGGTTTGGTGTCAGGAGTAGGAGGCTCCCGATAAGTGGAGCCTTAATATTAAAAAAGGAATACATACATGTGCCCACAGCCATTGGTTATTGTCGTTACCTTTACCGTTATGCTTATTACGTTATGCTTATTAATGGAGATTCTTCTGGGATAGAGGATGGATTTGGGATTGAGGAGAAAAAGCTCCTTGCGTCTGACTACACTGGAGAATCTACGGGTCCCCCTAGTGGGCATTTCCCTTGTGGCCCAACGGGGACCCCCTCATCTCCCGCAGAAGGGCGGCGCGCTGAAGAAGGGAGCCATCGCCAGGACGCTGCAGGCGGTAAAGATGGTTCTGTCCTACCAGCCCGAGGAGCTCGAGTGGGACTCGCCCCACCGCACCAACCAGCAGCAATGCTACTGCTACTGCGGCGGGCCGGGAGAGTAAGGCCGCTAGGGTGGGGCGGGGGCCGCCCGGGAAGGTCGGGACGAGCGGCGGGGC
>NW_006440132.1:1252453-1266300 GCF_000325575.1 Pteropus alecto
GGGAAGAGCCCGAATTCTAAGAATGAGGCCCAAGGGCGGGGCTCGAGGTGGCGAGGAGGTGTCTCCCGCAGCGGGGCGACGAGGGTGGAGATGTTTTCCTGGGGCCCCGTGGAAAAGAAGGACGTATTGAAGAGTGGTTAAGAGCCTGGGTCCCCGTGTCCAGATCCTCCCAGCCCCATACAGCGCGCAACCCCTGAGCCTCAGTTCTCAGTAGTTTCCCGTTTTATCGTGGTTGTGAGCGGAGCCTGAATTAGATAATTTACCTAAAGGCTCTCGCAGTGCCTGGCACTTGGTAAATACTTAAATGTGAGCTGTTACTGGGGGCGAACAGAACTTAGACAAACTTTTCCATTGTCAGAGCCAATGAAACGGGCTGCTGGTGAGATGAAGATCCTTTCCTCTGGAGGTGTGCAAGCAGCGGGTGGGGGTCATACATAGGGGTTGCTATGGGGGGAATTCTTGTCCTAGTTATCGGTCAAGAGTCTTTGCCTGGTTCTTCCTTGCCGGCCTGGGTCTCTAGGTAGCCATGGCGACTGAGCCTGCTCCATGGGCTGGCTGCACCAAACCACCACAGAATTAAGAAATGGGATCTCTGCTCCTGAGAAATTCAGTCTTCGGGACACTTTTAAGTCCTCGTGTTAGCCCCAAGCTCTGTTGACAAGAACAAGGGGTCTGGAGGCTGTGCTTTCAGCCTACCTGGTTAATTTGGGCAAATCATTTCTCAAGTGGGATTAATAACCTCGGCCCCATCAACTTCCCTGGGTGGTTGGAAGGCTGATGGCATGATGTGGAGAACTGCTTATCTTACAGAGAGCTTTGTAGCATTAAGGCAGTGGTTCTCAGTGCTTACTGAGCAGAATTGCCCAGAGTGACTGTTAAAAATGCATCTCCCTGGGCCTTCCCCATAGATTGAGTAGGTCTGAAGTGGGCCAACAAATTTGCAGTTTAACCTAGATCACAGGTGATTCTGATACTAGTGGTCCATGGACCTCACCTGACAGGGTGTGAACAAAGCATCGATTGCTACTAAGGAAATACCTTTTTGTTCTTTATTTATATTCACTAGTTGTCGAATGGTCATGATAGGGTAGGTACAGTACCAGCTGAGAGAAACCAGAGGTAGTGCTGCCCATGCTGGTTACAGGAGCCGTTGTTCCCCCATGAAGTCCCCTGGGCAAACCCTTCCTTGTCAGTGGTGTTCGGGAAGCAGTTTGTGGGGCACAGTCCAGAGATGGGGGCTCCAGTGTGGCATGGTGGAAGGTCACGGGCTTTGAAGTTAGGGAGGCCAGGATTTAAATCACCATCCACCACTTGCTTCCTGAGTGAACTTCAGCAAGCCATTTAACCTCTGACTCATCTGTAAACAGGGACAGTAGCCCATCCCGAGATCAAATGAGATAGACTGTCCCAGGACCTCCCCTGGCACAGCCTAAGTGTTAGATAACTGAGTTCTCTTCCCTTACCCCAGCGAAGGGCAAGTGTATGTTGGGAAGGTCTGCTGAGACTCACGCCTGGCTGGGAGTGTGGGCCCAGGTGACCCTGGCTCCTCTGTCTCTCCAGATGGTATCTGCGGATGCTGCAATGTTACCGGTGCAGGCAGTGGTTCCACGAGGCCTGCACCCAGTGCCTCAATGAGCCCATGATGTTTGGAGACCGGTAGGTGCAAATCTGGTCTGGCTCAGCCTCAAGTGTGAGATGAGGGGAACAGGGGACAGCAGTAGCAACTCCTTCAGACAGCCTGCCAGGCAGGCCCTCGTCAAGTGGGAGTCTATGATAGTGTGTACCTGTCTACAGAGGCAGCTCAGGTTAGGGGGAGTATTCCTCCCATAAAGGAACCACAGTTGCCATTGATTTGTGGGGGACCTTAGACAAAGCCCTACCTTCCCTAAGCCCCAATCTCTTTAAGTGTCTGGGGAAGGGGGAGTGACATAGGCCCTGCCTCACCCCTGCTCAGGGTTGTTATAGGAGCCATTGGGTATATGGATGACTTGATTCAGCGTCTAACCAATGGGGCTATTGGGAGGTTTATGTGTATCAAACCAGATATTATGTGTGTCTTGATGTCTCATGTCGTTTGTGATTGTGTGTGTCTCAGAGGGGAAGAGTGTGACCGTCTCAGCCCAGCCTAGCTCAGCTCACTCTCTCTGAACTCAGCCACGCTCCAGGGCAATGACACTTGGGAAAGGGGGTAAGGTAGGGGTTAGTAAGGGCAGAGGGATGTTTCTTGGTCCCTGTCCTCCCCTGTCCTTACCTCACTAGAGGCCACCAGCCCTGGGAATGAGAACAGTGCTGACTATGGGAAGGCAGATGGGAGTGAGGGGGCTGGATTAGGGTGGGGTGTCAGAGCCCCTCCCACCACAGGCCCCCACTCCACCCACCCACAGGTTCTACCTGTTCTTCTGCTCCGTGTGTAACCAGGGCCCAGAGTACATCGAGCGGCTGCCCCTACGATGGTGAGAGGATGAGGCTTGGCCCACACCCACCTGGGCCCCTTCCAGCTCCTCCCCTCCTACCCTCTCCAGGAACAATTCCATTTCCAACCACCTTGTCCCAGCCTTGCCCCTGCCCTTCATCCCTGACCCAGGAGGCTCCAGCCCTGGCTGCTGTCTCACCCCGGCCCCACCTCCTTACCCCTTTGCCCAGGGTGGATGTGGTTCACCTGGCCCTTTACAACCTGGGGGTGCAGAGCAAGAAGAAGTACTTTGACTTTGAGGAGATTCTGGCCTTTGTCAACCACCACTGGGAGCTCCTGCAGCTCGGCAAGGTATGCTGGACCATGGGGTGGCAGAATGGCAGGAGTTCACAATGGGGTTACCACGGTCTGGAGAGGTTTGCCCAGGCCCACACAGTGCCGGGCTAGGATCTAGGTCTCTGAGTGCTCACTCTTCAGCTGCTGGCTGGGACAAAAACCCAGAGCCTTGGAGCTGCTGCATCCCTGAGTCCACACCTCTGAGCCTCTGCCTTGCAAGGGGCTTCCTGACCCAGGTTTCAGCAGTGGGCAGGTTAGGGCCTCACCGACTCAGCTGCAGGGAGCTAGGAGTGGAGTCTGGCTGGAGCAGGGCTCTCTACAGAAAGAGATGTTTGAGCCACTCCAGATGACCTGGCTAGGATGGAAAGTGAAATGGGCCTCCCCCCTGCTGGTCCTACTTTGAATAGCAAAAGTGGGCAGCTGGGGCCTGGCAGCCTGGGATCCATGGGGTGAAGTAACAAGCCAGACTTTCAGGATGTCAGAGGTGGAGAGTGACTTGCCCGTGGTTAGCACAACTTCGGAGCTAAGCTGGAACTGAAGCCAGGGCCTTCCCAACCATTTCCACGTTGGGGCCATGTCCCCTTCTCCCTTGGCACCCTTAAAGTCCTCTCCCCCACATCTAGAGTGAGGCATCTTTTCTACTGATGGTCCCAAATCCTCTGATGAGACAGGGATTTTTTTTTTTTAAAAAAAAGTAATCCTTATGCTTTGCAAAAAATTTTGGATGATATATAATATCTTCATTTTCATATATTTTATGTAATATATCTCTTCATTTACAGTGTTTGGTAATTTATAAAACACACATAAAGCCCTAAAGATAGGTAGAGCTGGTACTTTTTTTAAATAATACTTTTTCTAATAAAGAAGTATATTAAAAAAAAAAAAAAAAGCCATCCATAGTCCCACATCATACGACCCGGAAGCTACTGTGCTGATGCACAGGTGCCTTTCCTTCCGTCCTCTCGTCAGCGTGTGCTTTCCTTCTCACGTAGCTTAGGTTATACAGCACGTGCAATTTTAAGTCATCTTTTCAGCTTAGACCACATCATAAATACTTTTCCATACCATGAAAGTTTTCATAAACATTTTTTAATGTCTGCATTGGTTCCCACTACAGTTTACTTGTTTCCTTCCTGTTGGGCGTATCGTTTCGTGTCCATTTGTCCCAATGGCCCAGCATGGGGAACAGTGCCGCGGTGAACAGTTTTGTACACAAAGCTTTCTCCATGTTTCATATTATGTCTGTATGACAGAGTCCATGGAGTAGCATCTCTGGGTCAAGGGCACAGACATTTTTAAAGCTCTTGATACATTTGGGACAGGAGTTACTCTCCCCAGTTACAGACAGGAACTGAGCTCAGAGAGGTCATGGAGTAAGTCAGTGGGCCTCACGTGGAGAGCTCAGAAGCATCAGGAGACTGGAGAGGAAGGGGACAGGGCGGAGGGCTCTTCAGATGCCATGTGTCTGGGTCTGACTGTCCCGCTGGCCTGCTCCCCCTTAGCTCACCAGCACCCCCGTGACGGACCGAGGACCGCATCTCCTCAACGCGCTGAACAGTTACAAAAGCAGGTGTGTGCCAGGGCGGGGGTGCCATGGGGCCCCCGACAGGTGGGATTTCAGTCTAACGGTTCTTCCTACCTCATACATAGCTTTTGCTCAAGCTGTGCCCCCTGCCTGGGTCTCCCGCCCCTTCTCTTTGACTGTATAAGTCTTATCCATCCTTCAAGATCCAGGGAGCACCCCATCTCCTTTGTGATACCTCCCTGACCACTCCATCAGTGTGACACATTTTGGTTCTGGGCTCAGCTCCATACGGGCTTGCCACCCCTCCCACCCTCCACCTCCTGACCTCTGAGGGCCCCTCCTGCCCCAGCCATCTTTGGTTCTGGGCCGGGCACCAAAATATCAATTCACCATCTCCCAGGTGAGCTGCATGGCCCCTGCTTCCCGTCCAGTCTTCTTTGAGTTCTCAGAACACACAGCTGACACATCCCTTGCTACCGCCACAGGGAATGCCCAGGCTCCTTAACATGGCATTCAAGGCCTTGGATGATCAGTCCCTGCCCATACCTTCTGCCACGGTTCCTTTGCTTTATTCTGGGTGTCAGCCATTCTGAGCCCTTTGCTTTCCCACTCATGCTTTCGCTCGCGCACCTCCCTTTGCCTAGGATGCTCTTCAGTCCCTTTCATTTGTTTGTTCTATCAACTCTTTATCAAACTGCTGCTCTGTGTCAGTCCTGTGTAGGTGTGAAGACACAGTGAGGAATAAGTTATGGTCCCTGCTTCTGTGAAGCCTCTCCACACATCTCTAGGCTGACTTAATTCACTCTGTTTTCTACCTTCTCATGGTTTGGGGCCAGACACAGACCTACTCTTGAATACACGAGGCCTCCTGTCCTTCTGTGGACAGTCTCCTGAGGGTAGGGCTGTGTCTGAGTCACCTCTTCAGCCTTATGACACCTCAGCCAGTGTTAGAAGGATGAGGGGAGTGCCTGGAGGTGCTTTCAGTCTCCTTGGGGAGAGCAGAGGACAGAATGGTATTCCACTGGGAGCTGGAAGCAGCCTTCCTGTGGGAGGTGACCTGGGGGCTGGTTGAGGCAGAGAATAGGGAGGCGGGCAGCAAGCAGCACACACAGGCAGGGGAAGGAAAGGGAGGAACCACAGCCACGTCCTCAGCCACCACCTGGACTCCTGATCCCACAGGCTTTGAAGGAATCAGCTTCTCCACAAGGCCACTCTGGATTTTAGCTCTGGGTCCAGGGCGACAGAGAGAGTAGTTTTAACACTGGACTCTCCTCCCTAGGAGGATGGACCCACAGACTCCAGAGCTTTCTCCTCCCCTGCCCATCCCCCAGGTTCCTCTGTGGCAAGGAGATCAAGAAGAAGAAGTGCATCTTCCGCCTGCGCATCCGCGTCCCACCCAACCCGCCTGGGAGGCTTCTGCCTGACAAGGGCCTGGTGCCCACTGAGAATGGCGCCTCCTCCGAGCTGCGTAAGAGAGGAAAGAGCAAGCCCGGGTCAGTGCCCCAGGACCCAGGGACTAGGGCTGCAGCCGCACTCGGGATCTCTGCTCCCAGCTCCCAGCCTCAGCCGATAGGCTATGCAGTGGGCCCAGAGAGTATGCTAGCATCCACGCAAGCGGGGAGGACCTGCATCCAGCTAGCCCCAGCTGGAGGTGCTCGGAGAGGCCCGTTAGTGGCTAGCCAGGGCTTAAGCCCACATCCCGACTCCTTCCACAGCCCTTACTGCCTGAGTTGGAGGAAAAGCCAGATCAGGGGACCCAGTCTTGCTGGAGGGCGTAAGCAGAGAGGTGAAGGGGAAGTCAGAGCGTGAGGGGTCCCTAGCTCTCCTGCCTGAGCCGAGCCCCTTCATCCTGGGTGTGGGCTGGGAGGAGAGCATTTGGGTGCATGTGCCCGGAAAGGCATCTTCTCTCTTTCTGCCCACCATACCCCCTTACACCGTCCTGCACCTGCTGCCCCAGAGGACTGACTTCCCCTTCTCCCCCATCTCCTTGTGGAGAGCCTGACCCCACCACCGCAGCTGTGACCCCAGCCCTGCCCCTGCCACTCCTCCCTCTGGGCCACCTCTCGGGCCCTCAGGCTCTGACTGGGCCACCCTCTCCCTTTTCTGTCTCCACAGTTTGTTGCCTCACGAATTCCAGCAGCAGAAAAGGCGAGTTTATAGAAGAAAAAGATCAAAGTTTTTGCTGGAAGATGCTATTCCCAGTGTTAGTTCCTTGTTTTCTTACTCTCCACTTTCACATGCAGGGTCAGCACATACCAGGGATTCCTGTGCAGAGAACGAGTCCCCCAGGCCCAGGGGACTCTCCCACGTCCCATAAAGGAGAAGCCAGCTCCTATTGTAACAGCTAAATAAGGAAAAGCCAGGCACTGCAAGCCCACTCATTTCTCTCTCCAGATTCTCCCCAGAACCCGAAGCAGGGGCAAGGGTAGGCAGTATTCTGATCCCCACTGTCCAGCTGGGGAAACTGAGTGCCAGGCAGGGGCAGTGGCTTCCCTGAGGTCACACCTCAGGTGGTAGCAGAGCCCAGCCTAGAACCAGGGCCCACGATCAATTTCTTTCCTCCTTCAGCCCTGCAACCTCACTGAAGCCCTCCCCTTGGGCAGCAGTATTAGCGATGCTTCCCATCTCCCCAGCATTTGACAGTTTACAAGGCACTTTCACAACCATCATTTCATTCTGTTGTACTTCCTGACACCTCTGGGAATGAAGCATGGCAAGGGTTACTGTCCACTTTTGCAGCTGAGGTAACAGACCCAGACCTGGCAAGGTCATACGGTTGGCCAAAGGCAGAGCCAGGACTAGAGTCAGTGTGACTTGGCTCCCTGGTCAGGCCTGGGAATAAAGAGGAAGTGACAAGTCTTACCGACGGGAGGGTCCAGCCCTCAGAAGACCTGGCTGGACCAGCAGGCAGCCTGCATGGCCCTCAGCCCCCAGGGAGACGATCCAATGCTCACTGACCCAATCTCCTCTCCCTGTGTCCACAGAGCGACTTTACCTCGGCCTGGAGCACCAACCACCACCTGGCCAGCATATTTGACTTCACATTGGATGAAATTCAGAGTTTAAAAAGGTAACAGTGAGGGACCCAGCAGAGAGGTCTGCTGTGGAGACCAGGCTGGAACCAACTGGGGAGATACCTCTGCTCCCTGCAGCAGTGAAGGCAGGCTCTTCAGAGGGCAAGCAGAAAGCCTTTTGGGGGAGTGGGAGCTTCCTTGGGGTCAGCCTAGTTAAAACGGTCCATATTGCAGAAGGCCGCCTGAGGGTCTTCTACACTGGAGCTTTCAGCGTAACCACCCTCTGCTGTACAGTCTCCAGTGCCCCGGGGATAGACCTCGGAGCAGCATTCCAGGCCTGCCTGGCGCGGGCCCTCCCTACCTCTCCCACCCCAATCCTGCTTCTCTCAGCCCCTTATACCAAAATCACTGTTTGCATTCACGTTCGCCTTCCCCCAGGAAGCTTTCACTGACTCCCCAGGCTGCCTTGGACGCTTCCTGTGTATTCCAACAGCACCTTGTGCTTGGTGTATCCAGGTCGTTCAGTGCTTTCCTGTAGGGATGGATGAGAGCAAGGGCTTCAGACAGGACTGGGCTCCAGACAGGACTGGGCTCCAAGTTACTAGCCATGTAACTTTAAATTCTTTAACTTCTCTGAATTTCCTCACTTGTTTTTACATGGTCGTTAGGAGATTCAAACAAGATGTTGTATATGAAAACACTCTGGGCCTGTAAAGGATAGCACAGGTGTGCTGGGATCATGCTTATTAACGACATTTTTTAATTACTGCCACAGTGCGTACATCACCACCAGGGGCGGGTGGTCAGGGAACGCTTTCTTGACTCCTTGGACTTTGAATTCTGGAAGGGTAGAAAGTGGACAGGCAGAGAGAGGTGACCACTGCAGGTGTGGTGGCAGGAAGCTCAGCAATGAGAAGGCGGGCCTCTGCTGGGATGAAGGACGCACGTGAGAGGGGCCGACAGACAACCGGAGAGGTCCCAAGGGGCTGACGGCAGGCTCACCCTCTCCTCCTCAGTGCCAGCTCAGGCCAGACCTTCTTCTCAGATGTGGACTCCACAGATGCCGCCAGCACCTCTGGCTCCGCCTCCACCACCCTCTCCTATGACTCCAGGTAAGCTTCTTGGAGTCTGGACTCAAATTCTTCACCACACCGTCCCCCTACCCCCAGCCTCCACCTCCCACTCTGTCACGTGTGGCTCATTCTGTGCGTCTGAGTCTTGGGCTGAGGGACTTGGCGTTCTGCAATTGTGTGTCTGGATCTGGGACCCACTGGCCTAAGGAACGGGGTACAGGTGGGGGCTGAGTATGGGCATTCAGGCCGCATCTCTTCCTCTGCTGCACAAGACTGTGTGATACTTCGCACTGGGCAGTTCCAGTTCCGGGGTCATGTAACCAGAGGCTCTTTCATTCTGGGGGTCGTGGCCTCTGCAAGCCAAGATACTGCAAGTCTGAGCCTCTGACTGCAGGGACCCCTGACCTAGTTCTTGTTTATCTGAATTTGGTGTCTCAGGTCTCTAAGGAAAAGAGTCATTGTTTTGGAAACCTGAGGGAGGGGGAAGTGGCATCATGCAGGGTGTAGGGAGGGTCTAGGAGAGGACACTACCTTCCCCTGGAGGTGCAGCCTGTGTGGCAGTAGCTGGTCCTCAGCAGCCTGGGGGGCGGTGCCGCCAAGCACATACACGAGTTCTTCTGGACTTGGGCCCTTTCACTGTATTTTGGGGTATTTGAGGCCTTTGTAGAAAGAAAAAGTAGAATTGTGTGTCTTGGGAGTTTGTCTCCACACATCTGTGTCTAGGTTTCTTTGTTCCGTTTTATTTCTTCCTGTTTAGCTCTTCAGCTCTGTTTCAAGTAGCTGTGAATGTGTACCTCTTCCTGTGTGTTCACTTCTCTGCCACCGCTGCCTTTCTGCCAGTGCGTTGTGCATTTGGTGTCTCCAGCCCAGACCCTCTTATCCATACCCCCATCCTTACTCCCACTCGACTTGTCTAGCTACGTGAATCCAGATGAGGGACCAGGCAGTGTAAGCAGGGCCTCTGCACGGCACGGCTAAGAGGCACAGAGGGTGGTGCCCCTGGACCTGTGCAGGGCTGAGGTCCGAAGTATGAAGACCATGTGCTTTAGAGCTGGACACATCTAGGTTTGAATCTTGGCTCCGTCATTCCCCGGCTAGTGGTTTCTCCTCTGGAGCCTGTTTCCCTCCTCACAGTGCTATTGTGAGGATGCGGTGAGATAATCCACGCCCGGGGCCTGGCCCAGGGCCCAGTGCCCAGTGCCCAGGAGAGGGACTTGCGAGGATTTTGCCCTTTCATTCCCATCTTCCTCTTCCCCTCCTGATATAGACGGACAGTGGGCAGCCGGAAGAGGAAGCTGGCAGCCAAAGCGTACACGCCATTGCGGGCAAAACGGCGGGCAACTGAGCTGGGTGAACGCTGCCCATCAGACAGCAGTGCTGAGGGGGCATCAGGCCCCGAACGGCCAGACGAAGGCATCGACAGCCACACGTTTGAGAGCATCAGTGAAGATGACTCGTCCTTGTCCCACCTCAAGTCATCCATCACTAGCTACTTTGGTGCAGCGGGGCGGTTAGCCTGTGGGGAGAAGTACCAGGTGCTGGCTCGGAGAGTGACACCTGAGGGCAGGGTTCAGTACCTGGTGGAGTGGGAAGGGACCACCCCTTATTGACTGGCTCTCAGTGGATGCCAGGAGCCCTGGAAAGCAAAGGAGAGACGGCGGAAGCCACAGGCTCCCTGGTTCTCTTCAGGGCGGGGTGGGGGAGGGAAGCAAGACAGAGCTGCAAGTGCCTGGCCAAAGGCCCTTCCTGCCTGCCTCCCAGGTCAAGATCTGCGCCTCTGCTGTGCCCATTCTGCTCTCGGGGCTCCTCAGACTCATCACCCCTTTGCCTGTATCTCTAAGGTCCCACCAGCTACTTCTCACCAGCACACTCCACACTCCCTTAAACTGTTCATCTGTTCCTCTGAATGTGTCCCCAAGCTCTGGGACCCTTTGCCCTGAGGCCTGAATCTGGCTTTCTCTCTGTCCCTTACCTCTCTCACGTGTGCACACTGTCCCTCCACTGGATGTCCCTCACAGCTGACTCAGGGGGCAGCCAGTCCTTCCAGGGACCTCATCATGAGAACAGGAACCTTTAAGAATAAGGCGGATAAAAGGAGCTCTCGGAGCTTTTCTGTCCCACTTTCCTGCCACATCCCCCTGCCCTTGGAGATGCTGGTGATGGTAGAACGCCCCTGCCAAAGCCTGTGAGGCGGAGATCCTGGGACTCGGGATCTGACACACAAAAAGGCTGGGTCTCTGCTTATTAAGGCTGCAGTGTCAGCTTCTGAGGTCCCAGAAGTTTTCCTTTCCTTGGCCACACTCCCTCTGGGCCTTGCCTTGCTGGAATAGAGGTGCCCTTGAAAACCTGAGGGACAGGGAGAAGTGGGAGGAAAGGAAGCCATGTCATGCTGAACCTCAGGCTATTTCCTCTGCCTCCCATCCCCAGAGAACCACACATGCAGCTGAACAATACAAACTCACACACGAGCTTCCATCCGCGAGTACTTTAACCCTCCAGGCACCAGCATTTGGCCCCTGGCCTCCAGGTGTGTACACTCACACACACGGCCACACATTCCCTTCAGCGCCAGCCTGGCTCCTGCCCTTGGCTTTCCCTTGGCTCTCTTCCAGGGACCATGTGCTGCAACTAAATGTGAAAGTCCAACCCCTGCCCTTCTTTCGCCCATGACCAGCTCTGACCTCATAGAGAAGCACAGGGGACTTATCCCCTGCCCCCACCCTGAAACTGACAATCACTTTTTGAGACAGGTTGTGAGTGCTAAACGGCCTGTGTCATTCAGTCCTCCCAAAGGGAAGCCTTTGTCAGTGGGAATATAAATAGAATTCTTAGAACCAACTTTAAAACTCACACCCATCTGGAGGGAAATCAAAAAATGGGAGGGGGAAGAGCCCCCCTCATTTTTGCTGCTTCCAGAAATATTAGAAACTGACTCTCAATTGGAAAATGGAAAGAAGTGCCTTGATTGGGGATGGGGGGTGCACCAGATGGGGACCGGCCCTGCCAACTGCTGCTGGGGGCCTCCAGCTTGGCTGGTGTTTTATAGGCTGCCAGCTATAAGGAAAAGGTGGATGAACAGTGAGGGGATGGCAAGGGGGACAGCAGGCCTGGGGAGCTGGTTTTTCCATTACTAGGCTGAGCCCCTCCCCACCTGTGAGCCTTCAGGGGGTTCCTGTGATAGTTCAGATACCCTTCGCCTTAAGCCTCAGCTCCAGTGCCTTTCAAATGGGACCTCAATTCCTGTGCACAGCCCTCCCACTTCTCTCTGCTTCTCTGGCATGGCCCAGGCAGGGAGAGTCTGGGGTTAGGCCCGGTTTTCTCCCTTCTCAGCCCCAAAGCTGCTGCCACTGAAGCCCCCATCTGGGGCCAGGTGGAAGGGAAGCTGAGAAGGCAGCCCCCAGCCCAGCAGGGGAATGGGACCTGGGCTCTGATCTGTGTGGCTTCCTGCCTGGCTTCTGAGAACACAGCAACCTTCTGGGCCTGCTTTTCCAGGCTTCCGAGAAAGCACAGGATGAGCAAGGCCTATCAGTATATCTGTACCTTCTCTACTTGGGCTCCAGAGAGGCTCTGGGCTCAAAGAGGGGGAAGGAGGGTATGGGGTGTCTTCCCCGCTTGGGAAGTCAGCATAAGGCCTAACAAGGTCACCCTGACTCCGCACCTCAGCCTTTCATTTGTACCAGATAATAGCTGCATTACTGCCAACTGACCTTATAATCCTGTGCACCTTCGAAAAGATTTATGGTTTTGAATTGCTGCTTAATAACATTTGTTATATTAAAGTTATAATTAATGTGTCTGATTTACAACTTAAAAGCTTCGTTTGAAAAGTTGCCTGTCTTACCCCCAGTGAACTATCAGCAGCTGGGTAGCAGCTGATTCTGGTTTCTGTTCCCTGGAGACTGACGAAGGGTAAGACCCCTCCCTGTTTGGCCACCCTGCCACTGCCTACCAGTTCTTTGAGCAATGTTCTTGCCCTTACCACCAAGAGGATGTGGAACCATTTTTCTGCTGTGAGTACCTGAGCCACGGGGGGCAAAAAACATTAGCTGAGAGCCACAGAGAAGTAACAGATGGGAAATGAACTTAGAAACTGACTGTATTAAAATACATAGGTACAGGCACTATCAAACCGTTCAGTGCACACAGGCACACAACCCCAGAAATCTCAAGCGAGTTCCAGGCCTGGCTCTGCTCATTAGCGCCTGCTCCACTTTGGTCTGATCCCTTTGATTCAGCTGCAGCTTCCTCACCTTATATATATGCAGAGATAACCCCTGCTGGATTCAATTTCCCAGGTCTTGAGAGGGAACCCTTTCACATATAAATGCGATGGATTTTTACTTTAAATAAACTTCTCTAGATCTGGGGCAGTGTGGAGAGAAAAATAGACATGAAGGGGTACAAAAAAAAAGCCAAGGGTTTAACTGAATTCTGTAGTTTCAGGGATAAAGTGTAGCCTCTTAATCCCTGTAAGTGTTTGTGTCTGCCCTTAGAAATCTTTATTAATTATGATTCCCATTTTTCTTCTACCACTCTCAGTTTCAGACTTTTAACTGCCCTTGGAACAAAGCCACAATTGGAACTGGGGGTATGATGGGAGTGGTGGGGATTGTTCTCTGGGCTGAAATCAATGTAATGAAAGTGTCGAGATCTGAGTTCTAGTCCAAGTTCTACAGTGAGCAGCTAAATAGACCCTCCTGAGGTCAGTGGTCCTCCCCAGGACAGAGAGGGCCTGGTTCTTTGTGGTCTAGGTTAGTGTTTACACATCTACAACAAATATTTACCTTTGGAATTTAAGAGCAAGAAATCAGAGTTCTCAAATTCCTTAAATCATTAAGTTATTCTTAATTCAAACTTTTTTCATACTCTTTGCTCCTTATTATCGATATCTGGAAAAATTTTGCTTAACAAATAGGCATATTAAGCTTAGTTGTGTTTACAAAGAACTGGAGCCTAGAGGGAATAAAAACTGGAAAATACCAGGGAACATTATTGGATTTGAATGTCAAATTATTTAACATTCAAATATCCTAGCAAGGTTAACAGGATAAGAATTATGTGTCAAAATTGCCAAATTGGGAATTTATTTTGCTTCCAAGCTTATTTCCTGGAACACTGCCCACAGGATTTGTATAAAGTCTACTATGTATATAAACTTATTTTATTTGCAAGAATAACAGTCTGCGGCAGACAGGGCTATCGACACACACTTAGGAAATAACGATCACAAGTCGGACTGATTAAACAGTAACCACGTCTCCCCAGCTGGCCCTGCCCTGCTTCTCCTAACCTCCAATGCTGCATGTTGGCGCCTCTTGCTCTTTTCATCTGATGAAGATGGATTCCTTCAAACTAGTAATGACTCTGTGCTTTTAAGCTTTAGTATTCACGGATGATTTTAATACTATCTCTCATTTTTTCAACTGATTTTTCTGGGGATTCGAGATTCAAAAAACCTACATTTCCTGAGAAATGCTGGGCAG
>NW_006440132.1:1266363-1270767 GCF_000325575.1 Pteropus alecto
ATCGTTCTGGGAGGACAATGTGTACGTACCGTGGCCAACCATGAAAGTTGGAGTCATACAGACCCCAAAAATCACTGAACTCCTAAATCTCTCCCCTTGTCTATAGAATGAAGATACTATCAACAACCCCCAGGTCTGTGGGGAGAAGTAAATGCAACATACTTTTAAGTGCCAGACCAATTTACCACATAGATGTTTTAAGAACTAGTATCTCTTCTTTTAGAGTAGGCTATAGCAGGCACTCTGGGGCTTTGGTCAACAAAAGGGTACATCCAACCTTTTTGAAAGAGGCAGAAAGAGCATCAGAATCAAGAGATTTGGGTTCAGAGCCTAGCTGCCTCTCATTTTAAGTGTCTTATGCCCTCTGATCTCAGGTTTCATCTGCAAGATGAGAACACTGAGTAATAAGAAAATTATGTCAAGAACCTAGGAGAGTACCTGGCAGAGCTGGTATTTTGTCCCTCTCCCCTTCAACTTCCTATAATAGTCAACCATGACACTGAGGCAAAGGAAGTGCACCAAGAAACAGTTTTCAATGCACAGTCAGCACAGAAAATGACCCAATAAAGGCCACAGAAAGAAAATCTCCTTTGGAATTAGCCCAATTTAAGAAAAGTCAAGAAAAGTTGAATTTTGCCAATTCTATAACATACAAAGTAACTGTGGACTTTAGAGAAAGCTTTAAGTATTCAAATCCTTGAAACATCAATTTGGGAAATAGTTGCCAAACTCTGAGCAAAAAAACAAATATATTCAGACATGCTGCTAACCTCAAGCAGCTCACAATCTAGAAATACAAGGCGATGGTGATGCACAAAGATAACAGACACCAAGGCAGGAGAGAGTCCTTCCAACGGGGAGAGCAAGACCTTGCAAAGGAGCAGCCAGATTTCACAAGCACTCATACAGAAGGGCACTCCAGGCAGAGCGGAGGCCTGAATACAGGAGAACATCACACGGCTTACTGGAGGCATCCTCTTGCCGAAGTAGGAGAGAGGTAGGTGATGACGGAAAAAGTGAGCTGAGGCAAGGTTAAGATGGGCTTTGAAATCCAGACCAGAAAATTGGACTTTATCCTGAAAGTAATATGGTAGTCCATTTGGGGTCCCCAGTACAGTTTTAGTAGTGTTTACACAAGATTTTCTTATGTATCAGAAACATCTGTTATAAAAAGGGACATCATGATTATCATTCTCTTTATTCTTCTCCTGAAGCAGCCCTCCAGAATCCTCACTGGCTATCAAAAAAGAATTCTCTGGACCTCTGGAAGGGCTTCAGCCTGAAGTCCCTGTAAGGTCTTCAAAGAAGCGCCCTTGGAGGTCCTCCCTCACTTTATAGTTGGAGGGACTAAGGTCCAAGAAGCGCAGAAGGTGTCAGAACCAGGGCCTCCCATGACTCCTCCCACACGCCATTCCCTCTGGGAAGGCAGGCCAGGATACCACAGATGTCTGTAGACCCTCACTCAAACTATTCACGGGCTATCTAGGGTGGAGTTACCTTGTGACAAATTCCTGGAGGAGGCCTAGGTCAAGTCCTTCTCCTCACCCCACAGGGCTCTGCTTTCCCTGCCCTCCTTCACCTGGGACCCGTGGAACAGGTATAGAAGAGCACCAGACACGGGGTAAGCAGCCTTCACTGCACCATTCATAACTCAACATGCCACCCCCTTTTTGGACCTCAGTGAGTCTCACTTTCCTTCGGTAATCTATAAAATGGAGACTGGCTTAGACCACTGGTTTACAAACTTTTAACGAAGAAAATAATGACAAAAAAAAAAAATCCAAATCTCACAAGAGAGCTCAATACATGAAAATCAGAAAAGTGCAGTTGCACTGGTTGAAGTACGGGAGGTCATACGCTTATCCCCACTCAGGCAGCCCTCTGGGTACCTTCTGTCAACCCCTGGGGCTCTGTAGAGCAAGTCTGAAAACCACCGGTCTAGCAGTTTCCCAGGGTTCTTTTCCACTTTAGTATGCTCAATTTTGATGCTCAAGTGAAAAGGTTAGTATGCTAGGCTCAGAAACCATGTCTCCACGGAGCGAGGCAGCACAATCTTCTGTCTGTCACAGTCAGGCTAGGAAAGAGTCAAGATCTACTGCCAACCCATGAGGCTGTGTCTAAGCCCTAGTATTCCCCCAGTCCTACACTCCCAAGGCCCATCCCTAGACCCAGTTCGTCAGGACTCGGGCGTAACAAACACCATCCTTAGCTGGGAGAAATAATCCTGCTTGTCCCTGAAATTGCACCATTAGCAAGTCATCCTTTTGAATAAAGCACCTGCCAGGTCCCTTAGAAGGGGGCATTCATCCCACACACTTCCAGGTCCATTCCTCCTCATGAGAACCAAGAGAGTAATTATAGCCTAGACATTCAAAGTAGGCACAGTGACTGCAAATGACAGCCCTCACCCTCACAGCCACCTCTTCTTGTCCCCTACACACAACCATCCTTGCTCTCCCACCCCCTGGCCATCTTTAAGTCTGAAGCAGTGGGCTCTTGCTTGGCCTGACTGGCCCAGCCTCCTCCTCTAGCCTCGGGACCCTTGGACCTTCAGCCTCCACAAGTTACTGAACTCATCTTTGCTGACAACCGCAGGAATCCAGAGATGCTAGGAGGCAGAAAGCAGCCTCCCTTTTCCCAGAGTACAGCTGATGAAGGCTAGAAGCAGCCAGCAGGATCCACTGAAAGCCTCCCACACTCAATCCTCCTTCATGCCCTCCTCCAGCCACTTTAAATAGTGCACATCTCCTTGGTCCATGGGAACACTGAAGACCTCTGGGATTTCAAAAGGATGCACCAACCTTTAGAAAGAAAGCAGAGCCCTGTGAGTGATTATGATTAAAATCAGCCTATGCAATAAAACCCTACTGGCCAGCCTTGCTTGAGGCCTTCTGCAATCTGCTGCAGCCCACCTGTCCAGTCCCATGGCCCATGACTCCTGAGACTGTTTTTCCCATCTGTCTGCAAGTGGTGAGTTGGGCCAGATGACTTTAGAGTCCCACAGACATGGGTTCAGATTCTAAGTCTGCCCTTTACTAGCTATGTAACCATGGACAAATCACTTAAATTCTCTAATGGCCCTAAAAAGAAGGGATAAAAATAGTATCTACATAATTGGATTGCTGAGGATTAAATGACACAAGGTAATAAAGCACTCACCTAGTACACTGACTGGTACAGTGTGCATTCATCAAACGTTAGCTACCGTCTTTATTACTATCCCACACTCCTCACTGTGCCTTCCCCAAACAACCCCTTCCCCAGTACCTCTGTCTTCTCCTTTCCACCTGGAAAGTTCTCCCTGTTCTTATTGATCAGTCAAAAGCCCTTCCATCCCTCAAGGTCAAATTCAACCACTGACCTTTTCCAGGGGATCTTCCTTGACCATCCAAACCCACATGACTCTCTCCCTTCTCCCCATTTCTTTCACCTGGCCCTTGGCATGCAATGCAAGTTTTCTTCATTTTCCAGAATGAAGAAGCATGAGGCCTTGGGCTTCAGTTCCCCATCTGTCAAATGGAAGCAATAATGCTCTGCTTCCTTTCTGCTGCACGAGGCATTGTAAAGTTCTCATGAGACTGCAGGCTAATAAATCACAGCATGTGTACTGGTGCTTAAACATGTGGAGTGAGCTGGGAAATTCTATCCAGTGCCCAAGAATAATGAATTTTCTTATTTCATGGACACCTGGACCAATGTATGTGTGTTTATAAGCAGACAGACAGTATTAAGACAGAGTTAAGACATTTGTAACATGTTAGTAGGAAGAGCTGACACTGATACAGCACTTTATGTGTGCACTTCACATAAATTTATCCCAAGGTACTAGCATAATCCTCATTTTACAGATGAGGTAACTGAGGCGTAGAAAGTCTAACTAATATGCATGCACTTATAACTAGCAAGTAGAAAAGCCACGATTTGACCCTAGAGGTCAAGCTCTGGAGTTCACCCTCTTAACCCTGAAGCTGTCCCTTACCAGTTAAGCTGCAATTTATTGATAGTGCTGGCTCCACCAAAGGTGCCTCATTCTTACACCTCTGCTAAGGTGTTAACACCGGGCCTTCTCTACTGCTAGATCTGAGACCAGGATATAGCCACATACTCACAGAATCCTGGTTGAAGTGAAGGAAAAGGATTTTATCATCCAGATAGGTAGGTAATTTGTATCCCTAGCTGCACATTAGAGTCAACGTGGGTGATTCTGAAGAACACTGCATTTGATCCCCATTCCAGATGAATTAAGTCAGAATCTGAGCTGGGGCCTAAATTGTTAGTTTGAAAAATTTCTCAAGCAATTATAGTATGTAGCCAGCATTAAAAGTCACTGGTTTAGACCAGTGCTTCTCAAGCTTTCCATGTGCCTGGGAGCCACCTGGGTATCTTGTTAAGCTGCAGTTTGGT
>NW_006440132.1:1270855-1331037 GCF_000325575.1 Pteropus alecto
CCAAAACCACACTTTGAATGATAAGGCTTTAAACTAATTTTTGCTTATGCCTAAATTCAATGTTGTCTTAATTTAAACTTGTCTGAGTCTCAAACTAAACTAGACTTTTTCATGGAACACCACTTTAAAATATGAACTTTATTCAGGTTTGAGTATTAGGAAAACATTTTTTCTAATATGAACAAAGTGAGCCCATCACTCAAATGAAGACAATTTGTATCATTTGCTGCCAATGAAAAAATTCATGTTTTCAAGCAAAAATTAGACGTTTGGAAACGTAAAATGATCATCATGAGCTTAAAGTATCCCAATAGTTGATAGATGCTTAATAAAACATGCTTCTAAAGCCAGATTTTGCAAAAATGAAAAATGATGCAATCTTCTCACTTTGTTTTTTTGGAAAATATGGCTATTTTCCATAAAAATGCATTATTTACATTAATATGTAATAGTTTTATTGTTATTTTAAATGAACTAAAATATTTTCTAAGTTTGTTTTAATTTCTAGTGCAGTAAACTTTCATGTAATCCACATAAACAAAGCTCTTCTGGATCCTCAATACTTTTTAAAAGTGTAAAAGGATCCTGAGACCAAAATGTTGAGAACCACTGGTTTAAACTAACTCTTCTTAGCCTCTCATTTTACATATGAAGAATTGGAGGGACAGGCACATGCCCAAGATCATTTGGAAGGTTGGTGACTAGGTTTCCTGCTTTTCAAGCTCATTCATTTAGTCCTCAGTATGTTCCTGAAAAGGGATGCCAGAATTACCTGATGTAGCTGGACAGCACATGGACCTTGGAAGTCTTTGTCTTTATTAACTGTAAAAGAAAAGAAAATCACTGTAGGACCTCAACCCCAGCTCTGTAGCTCCTCATTTGTCTGGCCATTTAGGAGCCAGCATCCCCTCCAGGTCACCAGGCCCTGTCACTAGCACACAAATGAAGCTAAGGCATCTTATGTGGGGCAAGAACCTCAATCAGTTGGTCTTTGCTAATTTTTCATTGGAACCTTGGTCTTAATCTTTAAAAAACCCCATTCCTCTCGTCCTCACTCACCAACAGGATCTCAGTGGCTTCTTCTATTTCTCCATTCCAAAAGTACCTGGAGAAAAGAAAACCAAATTATGACGCTCATAAGACAAGCCCAGTGAAATGTCAAATCTGGCCCAGTTAGGTAACTTACTGAGGTGGCCAAGGTGCTACAGGTCATCTAGTCCAGCGTTCCCCAACCTTTTTTGCACCAGGGACCTGTGCTCCTACGAGAATCTAATACCTGATGACCTGAGGTGGAACTGAGGTGCTGATGCTAGTGCTGTGGAGCGGCTGCAAATACAGATGAAGCTTTGGTCACTTGCCCGCTGCTCACCACCTGCTGTGAGGCCTGGTTCCTAACAGGCCACAGACTGATACTGCTCCATGGCCTGGGGGTTGGAGACCCCTGATCCAGTCCAACCATTCTAACAAATGCTTATAGCACCTGCCTGAACTTTGTGGAGGAGAGAAGCTCACCATCTCTTGAAGTCCATCTATCGTAAAGGTTTTCACATGAGGTTTTTCTTATGGTGTGCCAACATCTGCCACCCAATTGTTTTACCCAACTTCCACATGAAGAACCACCTCAGGCAAGCCCTGCAGAAAGTCCAAAGTTTTCTCTCCTCCAAACTGGGCATCTCCAGCTCTTTCAACATTCATTCTATACTCATGGCTTCCAGGACCCTCCCCATCCTTTGGACTGGTGCTCCTTTTATCACTGATTCTCAAAGTTGAATGCCCATGAAAGGATAAAGAGCACAGGAGGCTTCAAGGAAGAAATGAGACTTATAAGATATGGAAACAGATCCAAAAATTAAAAGTCAGTGATAAGGTTCAGAAAAGAGTATGAGAACAGCATCATGTGAAAGGAAGGGAAAGGAATTTGGCCTGAGAATATCTACACTGACTGAGCCAAGGCAAGACTAAGATGACCTAGGCCACTGGCCCTGTCTCACAGAGCTGTGGTAAAGGGGAGGATGGACATACAAAGGGAATGCTAGGCTGAAACTCTATTCTAGTTCCCAAGCATTGATTCTCAGACTGGCTTTATGTGAATCACCTATATAAGTTTTTAAAAATTCAGAGACCCAAGCCCACTCTTGGGGAGACTGATTGAGCAGACCTAGGATGGAGCCTAAGAATCTAAAGCACAGCCAAATTTGGGAGCCATAGCAAAAGACGATGTGAACCACTGAGGCAACGTCATCATTGGCGAGAGCTTTCACTACATAGCCTTTTCCTGTTTTGACCTTCAGAATAGAAATTATTTCTCTCTCCCCTCTCCCCCTTCCATTCTCTCCCTCTCTCTTTCTGGAAGGGAAGGAGATGAGAAACAGGCTGATCAGAGAAATTAAGGCATAAGACAAATCCTGCACAACTAGTACTGGGATGCTAAAATATTTTGCTGAGAAAAATGGTACAGACCAGGCTTAACTAAAGTGAAGGTGTTAATGAAATGAAAGGCAGACAATACACAGAAACAGGCTGTCACATATGCTAAACTCTCAGTTTTCCAAAGAATCTAAAAGCAATGGAAATTATGTTCTTTGATATCCCTAGTTGGCTTTTTCAGGGATAGAATGCCCAGTCTGACTTCTTTGCTAACAGCAAGCTAATTGACTTAAGTAAAGAATGCACAAACAAGATTCCTAAACTGTAGGGTTTTTTTCTCCTTTCTCTATACACAGCCTATTTTTGCTTTTGCTCATAGATGACATAAACCCACTGGTTGATTTCCTTTGAATACAAATCAACAGTGAATGTTGATTAATTAAATGCCTTTGAGTTGTTCTTTGATGATTTCCCATTAGTTCAGTACTCCTTCCACCAGCCAGACCTGACTTAGCACCCCCACACCCCTCCACTATCCATAGCAAGACTCACAGTGAGGATGCCTTGGGCAGGATGTTCACAGAGGCAGCCAGCTTCTTATCCAGTATAGCCCTAAAGCAAAGAGAGTGAGTCACTGGAGCAAGTGTCCAAGATCCTAAGAGAAGGGACAGGAGTTCCTTGGAATTACCCAGGAAACCTGAGTCTAACTAGATAACCATTTAGAGTGCCCCTCCTCCCTCAAACCAACACTTTCCATACCACCATGCACAAGAGAGAGCTTTAGAGGTTTCTAAGTCCTCCCCTGGGTGGGGAGAGAAGTAGGGAAGCAACTGTGAGAAGGTGGTTTTAAGGATAGGCCCTGTCTGCTTGGGGAATGGAATTAACTCTGGATGGAGAACAAGAAGACCTAGATTCAACTCCTGACCCTGCAGTAGGATGGCTGTGTGACCTTATGCAAGTTCATTCTCTCATTCCAGGAATAAGTATTCGAGCACCTATCCAAGATAGGCACGTCACCCTCACTCAACCTGATTCTCCTGCTATACAATGAGAATTGATTCAGCCAGTCATTGGTTTTGAACCCTTATCATCACCAAGATCTCTTTTTATTATGCCAGCTTCTTCTGCTTT
Source organism: Pteropus alecto (assembly GCF_000325575.1). Lineage (NCBI taxonomy): Eukaryota > Metazoa > Chordata > Mammalia > Chiroptera > Pteropodidae > Pteropus > Pteropus alecto. The sequence goes on from NW_006440132.1 coordinate 1,274,354, forward strand.
TATCTCTCAGATATGTATCCAGCTGACACTCAGTGCTTCTGATCTGTAGAAACTCATATGACCATATAGAATGGCTACTCCAGGCAAAAGCAAAAAAAAAAAAAAAAACCAAAATCATTATAATTGTTTGTCTTTGCAAAGGTTTCTATCACAGCCCTAAAAGCACAATCATCACCTTTGCAGACCACTAAGGTTTTTTTTATTTTTTGACAGACCACAGGTTAGAATTCCTGGTCTGAAAATCTCAGATTCCTGTGCAGCACCCTCGTGAACACAAAAATGTACTTGAACTAGTACAGGTGTCATAGAAACAGCAGCACCATCAAGTCATTAATGAAAAGTGTTCCCAAGCATCAAAACCTCAAGGCCCCAGAATCAGGCCGGCCCTGACAAACCTTTCTCAGGTCTCAGGCAGCCAAGGGAGCCTGGTATCTGTTCTCTGAAATGCTTAGATCTTGCCAAATAAACCTCATCTGAGTCCTATTCACTGATCCCTCCTTCCCTCAGCTGCTGCCAAGAGACCTGACCCACTTTCTCTTCCTTTGAGTTCTAGGCTAAACAGTGCTCTATTTAAGGCTCTGCATTAATGTGGCATTACCACCACCCTCATTCCTTTGCAAAGCTCCAGGAGCTAAATAAATCCCTGACTATAAGGAGAGGCACATGGCACAAATTTGTTTAAGCAACTGCTGAGAGTCTTGCTCACTCAATCATGTGCTGAGAAATTACATTTTATTGGTTCTGAACGTGGCAAGCAAACACAGGGAGTGAGTTAAACCTCTAGAAAAATATTCTATTGACTTCACAGGCCCTTTCCAATCTCTTAGGAAGTGTGAACTCCTAAGAGAGCATAGCAACCTGTCCTTAGGTAAAAGACTATACAGATCTGAGGAGGACCATGTTAATCAAAAATCTCCTATGGCCAAAATAAATAAATTAAAAAATAAATAAAAATAAAAGGAGAGCGAGAGAGCATGCAAGCTCATTGAGAAAATACACACTCAAGACCAGCAGCTGAGTCACAGATAGGGCGCTCAGGCCCTCAAGCTCGCCTGAGGAAAGCAGGAGGTAGCAGCCTAGAGCGAGGGCCTCTAGAAATTGCAAAGTTCACAGACTAGTGGCTCACAGAGCAGAGACATGGTTTGCCTCTCATGGCATTTTTAAAAATCTTGACTGTTATCAGAATTTACTACTAGAATATTTCGTATGCAAAAAAAGATTATCTAGCTTCTCATCAAAAATTGAGTCTTATAACATTGGACTTGTAAGATCACATTGACCTAGAGCTGAGTAAGGGCTACTCCATCTAGGCATGGCATATTTTTCCCAGGTCAACCCAGTTTTAATTGCTTTTTCCTCTTAAAACCTAGGTAAAGAGTAAGGACTGCTCTCTACCATCATCCTGCATTGTCACACCCAGCCTACTTCACTCATTTAAGTAACCTGTCTATAGGAATTTGTGCTTGTGACCTTGGCCTAATGCAATTCCCTCTCTCTGCATATGAGATCGAAGCCCAGAGAAGAAAGACTTGTCGAAGATCCTATGTGATGTTGGCAGCAAAGAGGACACTAGAATCCAGGTCTCCTGATTCATTATTCGGGATTTTCATCCTGACTCCAAAAAGAGATTAACATGTGTCTGTCAATGAAGAGATCTAAGAACATTGCCAGGAATCAGAACCAAAATGAACCGAAACTGAGAGGCAGCAGACAAAACTCTACAGAACCCTAAAGAATAACTAAACAAGCTGAAGGGACCTGGTCTCAAACTGATTCTGTAGCTAAAGCTGGGGTTCTTGCCAGCTAACATTTGTGGGGCCCTCCCCACCATGTACCCATTTATTCTCCCCTTCTACAAATCCCAGGAATCAAACCTGTTTGTCTCTCTTCTATCCAAATCACTAATAAAAAATACTAAACAGAACAGGCTGAGGTGAGAGCTCCACAGCCATATCACCGAAGACTCCATTTCAAACTTTTAGTTCGACTTGGTGGACCGAACACACGCTGCAACCACCCCTTTTACACCAAACCCTAGAAATGAGAGAAAATACTTACTACTTAACCATGCCGGAACACATTAACCACGTCCGAACCCAAACAGCCCCCTTGACGTGCATGGGAGCATGTGCGGGACTGCCCCACAGAGAGGAGAGCAATAGTCTGTATCGGAGATGATGGAAACCAGAGCAGACAGGAACTTGGAGGCAACCATCAAGGTGAATTGTTGAAATGCTATGGCAGGAGAAGGTGGACCCCCTAAATCTCTCATGGCCCAGGCAGCAGTAACGGGGTGTCTGTCTCCAGGAAGGAGCAGTCAATGTAGTCACTTTGAGAAAAAAGGCAAAACAGTGTCCCAGAAGCTGGCAACAGCCATGGACAAAAGGAAGAATTCATGCCCAGAAGGTAAGTTACTACAGCACCCCAGACTGTAGAGTGTCCCCAGTCCACACTCACATTGAAAACAGTGCTGCCTAATGACAATTCCTAGTAGCTGTTCCTGTGCGTGGAGGCGCATAACTAAAAAGGTGAGAGAGGTTACAATTAAGAATGGCAAAGTATTTGAGGAAAGTCAAAACCAAGAGAGACAAAACTTCAACAAAAGAATTTATATAAGAGGAGGACATAACAGGACATTCAACATCAAGATTTAAAAATAAGTATAATTATGTATACTTCAAAGTTGCTAAGAGATTAGATCTTAAAAGTTCTCACCACAACAAAAAGGTAACAGTGTGAGGTGATAAATGTGTTACCTTTATTGTGTAATCATTTTGCAATATACATATGTATTAAATCATTTGTACATCTTAAACTTACAATGTTATATGTCATTTATACCTCAATAAAGGTGTAAAAATTAAAAATAAGTATAATTAATATTTACAGAAATATAAGGCAAGGTTATTGCATTCATAAAATAAAATCTGATCAAAATAAGATCAGACAATTATGAAACATGAGCAGTTGGGTATTAAAGAACAATTAGAAATCTTGGAAAGGAAAATTATTATTGTTTAAACCAAAAACTCAATGAAGGGTTGAATTGCAAAATAGATACAGCTGAAAAACAAACAGAAGACTGGGCTCAGAAATTCTCCCAGTGCGCAGAATAAAGGAAGAGAAAAATATAAATGGTCAGGAACAGAGAACAAATTCAACATCTATCAAATAGGAGTTCCAGGAAAAGGACACAGAATGAAGAGAGAGAATATTTAACAAATTAATAGCTGAACATTAAGATAAAGAGAAAATCCTAAAAATTACCAGAGAGAAAAAGCATTACCTACAAAGAAATGAGACCCTGATAAACACTTGACTTCTCATCAACAATCCTGGATTCAAGAAGACAATAGAGACCTCTCTCCAAGCTGATACTGATCCATTTATTTGAACTGGCCTTTCAACCAGTTAGAATCCAGGCGTTAGAATCCTTTCCTCCCAACGCCAAACCTCCTCAATGTCAGCTGAAGGTGTTCCCTGAAAGGATCCCCAGTGGCTGTTCCAGGGGTCCAGAGAAAAGACAGTTCAGTACAGACCATAGGCATACCAGAAGCATCAGAAGTAATTTTAATTCCTAGCTGCTAAATACTATGGTTGTATTTCTAGAGTAATTGCAGGTTCTTTTAGATAAGAGCTATTCTTCAAAGGTAATGTTAATGAGAGAGAAACACACCGGAGGAAAAAGAGATGGAATCAAATGCAGTGTTAACCTGTGACCAGCAATTTAGAGGTTGCATGCTCCCAAAGACCAGATTCAACATTTTAAAACACTGTAACTTCATCTGTCATCAACTTTAAGAATGCTGAATTGTGGAGCAAGAAGAAAAAGAGCAAGGAGCCAAATCCATGACCCTCCAGCTCCATTAACCCTCTTCAAAGCTGCATCTCAAAGAGCAATGAACAGGGGGATATTCAGATATCACAAATATTGATTGAGCATCTACTACATGCAAGTTACTGGAGTAAGGATTGTACATATTTTATATCATTTAATCCTCACAACAATCCTGTGAAGTAAGTGACATTATCCTATTTTTAATTCAGAAAACTAATGCTTAGAGAAGAGGAAGCGACTTATCTAAGTTAACACAGTAAGTGGTAAAGCCAAGATTCAAACCCTGGTCTGCTTTAGAAGTCCAGCATTCTTTTCCCTCATACCACAGGTGCTTCTAGAAATTTTCTAAATACTTAGAATGGCCTCCTCCTCCTTACTTGTCATAGTGAGCACCTCTGGGATTGAGCAAAGAGAATATCTCCAAGAAGAAAGACAGATGGGCTAGAAATTAGGAGACTTAAAATTTCAAGCAGCAGGATTCCACGTTATCTTAACACCTTGGACAAGCCACCTATCTCTCTGAGTCTCATATCCCTTATACGCCCCCATGCACCACTCAACATATTCAGGCCCAGCAGCAGGATCTGCCAGGTGATCATTCGGCTATGTTCCTCATATCATCCTAAGCAGATAGCTATGTAGTTCATCATCTGATGGATGGGGCAAGAGAATGGTCCCTCTGGAGCATGCTGGTTGCTCCCTGAGCCTCCTGGGGCAGCATCTAAGTTCAACCATACCTGGCAATATCTCTGGCAATTTGCTCATTGGGACAGTTGACAAAGACGATGGAGTAAGTGCCAGAGACATAGCTGCCGGTGACAGCTGAACGGAGCTGCAGGCTAAGGGTCCTGAGCATAGGGTATGTCAGGAAAGACGCTGCCAGGATCTAAATGGTAGGAAAAGAAAAGCACAGGTCAGCAGTGACATGACCAATTCTGCCAGCTCTAGCAGACTGGAACCAAGGCTGGGCATCATTTTCTCATGCCCATTCCCTATCCACAAAATTATTCCTGTAATCTCAAGCTTTATTTAGTGCTTAACAAAGTTTTCATGCCTAGATATTTTCCTTCACATTTTGCAGATAAAAAAGCAGAGGCCCAGAAACCACGAAGTTTGCTCAAAAGCACATAGCTTTTAATTGGTGAAGCCAGGATTAGGACTTGGGTCTGGATGACCTGAAATCCACTCCTATTATACAGAAGTGCTACTGGAGGTGATGCAAACTGGCACCCACCAAACTGCGATAACCCTGTGGAGATAATAATGGTGATAAGCTCTTACATCTATTGCTGTTTTAGGGAGTTAATTTCACCTCCATTCATTTGTATATGTGCCAGGCATGGTGGGTAGGCTAGTGGAAAAGGTAGCCTAACTCTAAAGCAATGTGACCTTTGCTACTAAAACTGAGAGCTGGGGGGACCATGAGGAAGGCTCTACCTGAGGGAGCAGGAAAAGGTTTCAAAGAGAAGGTATCATCTAAATTGGATCTGAAACAACAAGTAGGATTACGAGAGGAGAGGGAGACACTCTAAGCAAACAATAATATGTATAAATTCAAGAGGTATTTAGGGATAGATGAGATATACAGTCCACTTCGGTCTTAGTCTGTGGGTATGAGAACAGCAGGAAATGAGACTGGCTAAAACGATAAAGAAATGGGTCAAGCAAAGGAGTTTGTAGTTTGTACTCAAGTGAGAGGGTATTTTTGGAGGTTTTGAAGTAGCAGAGTAATAATAAAGTGAAGCCAAGTAGTGTATCAGGAGGGAAGATGGGGAGGAGCAGAAGATAGCCTACTTAGAAGGCCATTACCATGATCCAGGAAAAAGACTAAGATCCTGAGCTACGAAGATGGCAATGAAGTGAGAGAACAGACATTTATGATAAAATTTGTCTTACTATTTTAATGATAAGCATTTTAAATAAGAAGAAATAGAAAGAATTGGAGAATACATTCCATTCCAGGGCCCTCTGCTTGGAGGATACAATGGAGTCATTAATAGGGATAGAGGTAATTTACAAGGAGTTCCACTGTGACTTAGCCAGCCTGAACAAGAGCGCGTTTCTCCTGCCTCCCAGCCTAGGGCTCACGCCTTGCTCAAATAAAACTCTGTCCTCCCACTCTTTTTATGCTATCGCCTAAGTCCTGGCTCCCACTTCTTGGCAGGGCCTGAGTGTTTTTATGTCTTTAGCTTCAGTTTGATTTATGGCCTGTCTGGATTGGGTCTCTCATTCCCTCCTACTGCCTCCACTACCTCCTCCTCCTCCTCCTCCTCCTCCTTGCCTCTCATTGGGGACACTAGTGCCAACTGCATGGGGACAATTATGCAGATCATCCAACAGGCTATCGGCATCTGAACCAAACCAGCAACCATGTAAGAAAAAAGAACCACCTTTCAATGAAGCTTTTTCTCTGTACGTGTGCGTGCGCAGTATTTAAATCCTAGTGCCAGTACTGCTTACTGCCTGTGGCCTTCAAGAAGTTACTTCCTATCCCATAAACCTGATATAGAAATTGGAGATTATGACACTTGTGCTGCCTATCTGAGTTGCCATGGGTTCAAAGGAGATAGGAAAATAACTCATAATCATAAACAAAGGGACCACGCTTTGCTCATCGCTGTATCCCTATCAGTTCACGGCACACACCAGGTTCTCAATAAATACTTACTTGTAAACTGGCAAATTAATTCACCAGGAGGATGTTATTAAAATTAAATAGCTTTGTGAAGCAGGTAAAGCTTTTGGCAGCTGTTAGCAATGCTTTTAGCAGAGAACTGGACATACTGTAAGGTGTCAACTACATGACTCTAAGGTGGCTTTCAGCCTAGACTCCAAACAAAAGGAGCAAAGACCTGTCCCCCAACTAAAAAAGCCATTCCTAGGGAAGATATGGGGCATTTCAGCTAGCAGTTATCAGTGCAACAGAGGTGAGAGAATTACATATAAACTCACCTAAAATGTATTGAAACTCTCATACGAACTCATAGTCTTCCATCTCATGAGATCTTCCATTCAGTCATTTCTGTATTCCTGGCACTTCACAACTTTGACAGGGAGTATGGGCTTAAGAAATCTTTGTGGACCATATCAACAAAGTATCAGAAACAGGGAAAGTCAATTTGAAACCAAGAGTGGACTACAATATATCACAGAGTGACATTATATGAATGCGCAATTGATGGAAAATAGATCACAAGATTCCCTTATAGGAACATTATGAGAAAAGATTTACTATATATTTATTTTAAAAAGTTTTCATAACATTTTCCTATTTTTCTATTACTACATAACTTTTTCTGTTTTCACATTCTTTTAAAATATTTTGTGTATCTTTTCAGTTAGTTCATTTTTCCTCTTGCCTTTTTATGTCCTGGCGTATTTGCACAGCCTCTAAGAAGTTATGGTTGACTTTACAGTCTGTGTTAAGGCAGAAGGGGACTCAGAAACCACCTAGTGGCTCTAAATTTATAATCCACCTAGTTTTAAGGAATCCGTGAATATTCTGAATGAATACAACATTGTTTATACATTTTCCTTGGGTACAAATCCAGAACTTTCAAGAAAATCTAATGTCCCCAAAAGGTTAAGAGCCACTAATCTGTGCACTGTTACAGATGAAGAAATAAAGGCCAGAGAGGGGAAGAAATCACCCAAAAGTGAGCAGCAAAGCTGGGCTAGAGCCCTGGGCTTCTCACCCTCTCCTGCAGTTCTTTCCACCTCCCCTTCAACCACCTGGACTACTGGAGATACTCTGTAAACAGTCACTTCCAACCTTAACATTTTAAAACAGTTCTGGGATGAGAAAACAAAACCTCCGGAAAAATACAGAAAAACAAGATGGTAACTGCACTAGGAGGAAAAGAATCTATCATGTGACAGGTAAACGAGAACTCACCACCAGACACCCCGTCACCTCTCTGACACTGGCAGTGAAACACAGCCCAGTCACCCTTTGGCACAAAGAGTGAAGAAGGGGTACTGGGAAGCTTCAGGACCACACCACAATCTCCAGGACACTGGGGGGTGCCTCCAGGGGTTTTACTCTTCATCCCCTACCTGCTTGACCCCAGCTCAAAATTCCAGGAGCAATAAAGAGAAAAATGCCTCCTTCCCTTAGTCCACAGGTCGGAGGTTTAAGGGTGCGGGTGTTGGTAACATCGTAGTGTGGGGCACTCACCAGGAGGCAAATAAGAACAGAGGGCCTCAGGTAGCCTGGCAGAGGGCACCGTGAGCCCAGCCTATCCATGGCGTCGCTGGTAATTTAGCGGCACAGCGGCAGCAAATGTGGCCTCAGGCTTTGCCAGTTGCAGGTTAGAGGGGCGGACACTGAGAATTTAACCCTCTCCTCCTCCCCACTCTGCCTCCACCTGCTGCCTGCCAGACAACCCAGTGGGGCCCCAGAAAGGCTGGCTAGAATGAGAGTGGAGGGGGCGGGGAAAGAGGGAGGAATTTTCCCTAGACTACCCTCTCCCTACAAACATACAACCCAAGCACCATACCCAGATCTTCAACCCTTACAAAACTAATACTAATTTTCCCTCCCCATTATGACAACAAAATCGTAAAATCCTGAGATGTATAGATAAAATGACAGAAGTTTGTTAGGTATATAAAACCTTCAGCAAGTACAGCACATCAACATTAAGACACACACACTAAACTCTTGCTTGATAAAGGCCGGGCTGGCCAACAAAAACAGGTGAAGCACACTCTTCTGCCTCCCTGTCCCCATATTGCTCCCTCCTCCCAGGATCTTCCTTCAGACCCTCCTAGGCTTAGAACACTCATGCTCCCAACTGCTCTCCCAATGAACTTACTTATCTTTCCAGGCCAGGGCTCTGTGCAGCCTTTCCCAGAGTTAATCCCACAGTACTCTGTTCCCCTAGGCACTTGGGACATTAAACATCAACTATGGGGAGCTGCAAACAAATAAGCAAAGCAGAAGTTAATAACTGACTGTTGCCTTTCTGGGAACGCAGAGTCCATGGTTGCCATGGTTTCCAATTTTTTGATCCAGCTTTTTAAAGTGAAATGTCCTATTTTTAAATGATGACATTTCCGGGGTGAGAGAAGGGATTGAGTGCACAAGGGAACAAATAAACTTTTTAAAATTAAGAGAACTGTTCTATATCTTGATTGTGGTGGTGGTTACACGAGGGTTAAAACTATATACTTAAATTGGTGAATTGTACTGCATGTAAACAAAAGGGAGGAAATGCTAGAAAGCAATTCAAAATTGTTTTAAACTGGGCAGGTCAAACAATACATCTGTTAGCCAAATCTGGACTGCAGGCTGCGAGTTCACAGCCTCGGTGTTTATTTTAAATTACCTGTTCACCTGCCTGTCTCATTCCTTGGGACTATAAATTCTCAATGGGCCGACACACTTCTAGCAAAGTATCTGACAAAGTAGTAAGTCAGTTGTAGTCATATCATATCGTATCATAAGCTGTGCAGACTCAAGCAAGTTGCTTCTTACTTTCTGAGGGGATTTTTGGTAAAAGAAGGGCTAACACCTGCTTCATAGGTCTAAAATGAGGATTAACAGAGAAGATTAATGTAAAAGTGCTTTATAAAATGTAAGATCATGTCAGCATTTCAAGAGCAAGTAGTCTAGTGGCAACCACCAAGGTTAGCTCAGAAAATCTCCACTTGTGATCGAAGAACAAAGAGTTAGAGAAAATGAGGCCAAGGGGTCCTAGGAAAACTTTTATATCTGAAGTCCACTAAAATAAATCAAGCCTATGATCTTTTACACCCTATTACATTAATAAGGCCGCTGTTAATGACCATTTACCTTAGATCCTGAGATGATGTCCTCAAGTTTAGCACAACATCCCACAGTTTAAGGTCAATGTTTGTTGAATGACTAAATGATACAAATGTGTGTCTGGTGATAATAAGGATGGTCATGATGGTGACATTGGGGCAGCAGGAGAAGGATGGCAAGAGATAAACTGTTATATTTGGAAGAAACTGCCTCTGGATTCTCTCCTTCAATTCAGGCACCTCTACTCTTTCCAGATTTAATTCCAAGGTTAGATTCCAAATGTCCAATCATGCATTTAAGGTTTTGGCAGACTCTCCAGAAAGTTAAGATTCTCAGTGCCACTGCTTGAGGGTCCAAGCTCTTCCAATTTCTTTCTCTCTACCTGCTTCCCCTTACCAGATTTAGACAAGCTCAGGTTAACATTCAGACTCCCTTCAGATCCTGTATCCATCTCCTTCACCCACATTTCCTCTGTCTTCCTTTTCTTCAACGCCTTTATTTTGAAGGTTCTTTTGCACCTCTTTATAGGTATACAATAATTTACTAAAATCTTTTTTAAAGTTAGCCAAACTCCGATTCAGAAAAGGATCCATCCATGTCAGTTGCAGCATCAAGGTCGGAGAAAACATTAGATTTCCTTAGGTTCATCTTTACCTCTGGTTCTGGGGGGTTTGTCTTCTTCCTCATCTAAGTCTATTTGGGCAACAGACTCTCACTTATTGCCCAAACTTTTGAGTAGCTCATTAATTTCACTTTCGTCGATACCAATGAATTTAAAGCCCATTCATCTTGCAGACTCTTGATTTTTTTCTTTTCTTCTAGGGAAATATGTACAATCATTCACAACATCGTCCCAAAGTTTCCACCAGGTTTTAGTAATAGCAGCTGGTTTTATATCATCCATTATCCCTTTTATCACTACCAAAATTTGTACTGTTGCCATGTTCCTTTCAAAGTAAGGCAAGGGTTTTTCCCAATATAGTCAGCAAAGTGATCAAACATGCTTGGCATGGTTACCTCCTGAATGCTTCAATTATACCCTGATCCAAGGGCTGATGATAGCTAGTGTCTTCCAGGAAGAAACACAGTATCACATTAGGATGAGCAAAGAATGAGTCTGGGTGATTGAGACTTCTAAAATTAGCAACACTCTGAATTCATGATTCTTCTGTTAAATAACTCTGGGCTTGATGATAAAAGAATCATGAAACCAATCCAAATGGAAGACCTGATCGCCAGAAAACTGGAAGGCATTTTTAATCTTTTAGCCAAAAGACAAGTGGAATTAGGGTCTTGCAGCAATGATTTTTATCTTTTTGTCACCTGCGGCGTTGGCACAAAAAATGGGCAAATCCTGTCCTTAGCTTCCCCTAAGATTTCTGGATTTTTTTTTTCCTTTTCCCCTAAAAGTACACGAAGGCATTCACTTCCAAAACAAACTCATCTCCTTGGTGTTGAAAACCTGTTGAGGTACACAGCCTCTCACTCTGATTAGTTTCTGGAGTTGCTTGTAATACTTCGGTGCCGACCGGGCATTTAACGGTTCTTCTTCCTCCATTGACATCGAATTTTGCAAACTGCGGCAATTTCTAAACTTCTTAAACCATTCTTTGTTTGCGTGAAATTAATCTGGGTTGTCCTTCCGGTGGTTTCCACCAGATGCTTGTAATGGGTTTGGCTTATCTGCAGATGGCCTTCGGTGTTAGAGACCGGTCCCCTATGGTCTGGTCCGGTCCTCCACTCAAGTGGTTAACTCAGTCTCCATCTTCTCGATGTTTTACGTACGGGAAATGCACAGCACCTTGGAGTTGACGAACGAAACGCTCCATGATGGCCTTCTGGTTTTCCTTAATGGTGCTCATGGTTGATTCATTCACGCCAAAAAAAAAGAAGAAAATGCGCCCCACGTTGATGTGACTCACGCCTTCTTCCAGCTTCTCGAGAATTTTCACCTTGTCTTCCAAAGGCATGGCCCTCCGCCTCCTGATGTGTCTGGTCCAGGAGCAGGATGCCCACTGCCTCCGCTGTCTGGGGGTAACCACAGCCGCTGTCCAAGCTGCAGCCGGCTCTACTACTGCTTCTCCTGTCGCTGCCGCAAGCCTGGTTTGAGAGCCAGGAGGCCACCTGCGAGGCCCCTCAACCTTCGGTTGGTCCTCATTTTCACTATTCTGCTTGTCCAGCATTTGACGAGCCTTCGTTCTCCGTGGGAAATACGCAAGGCCACGGAAAATCGGACTGCATGACAAACTAAGCGGCGCCTAAAATGACGCCCCACTGCGACCCCGCAACCAGAAGCGACCGTTCGCTTGGCCCTAACGGTCCCTCACCTCGCGCGGCTGGGCAGTCTACGACCTCGCGCAGTCAGCCAGCTCCGCCTCGTCATTGGTGCGCCGGGGCGATTCGCCGTCACAGCCAAAATTCGGAAAAGGGAGGTTGCGCCCGGCAGATCTCGCGAGACTCGCGAAGCATTCTGGGAGCAGGGCGGGAGGCGGGACGAGCTCCTGCGGGAGGGGGTATGATGGCGGCTCAGGTCCAGGCGTTGCTTAGGGAGGTGTCGCGGCTGGAAGCGCCGCTGGAGGAGCTGCGCGCGCTTCAGTCGGTGCTGCAGGCGGTGCCGCTCAGCGAGCTCCGCGAACAAGCGGCGGAACTGAGCCTTGGCCCGCTTTTCTCCTTGCTCAGTGCGAACCATCGGTGAGAGGACCCCGCAGCTTGAGCGGGAGAGACACCCCCAAGTATGGAGACGGGGGTGGGTAGGATGAGGGGAGGGCTTTTTCTAGTCGTAATGAAAGTAAAAAAAAAAAAAAATAGCTGAAATTTCAGGGACGGAAGGCTCTTGGGGTGAGAGGCAAGAGACGAGGTTCAAGTCCAGCCTCTGAGATGTGTCCCTGACCATCTCCTGGCCACACTTCATCCTGGAAATAGGAATTGAAGGGGAAAAGTAAGATTGCCCACCTACAGGGAGAACTCCACAATTATGTGTACAAGGTCTTGATTTTTTTTCCCTCTTAAGATGGGGTCCTATCTTGGCAATTTGGCAAGATCCATCAACATGCAGTATACATGCAGGCATAGTCGCACAAAATGTCCTGTATGTACAGGAGTATTTTAACAAGGTGACAGCAAAAATCTTGAAACAACCTAAATATCAATTAAAAAGGGATTCTAAATAAATTATGACACATTACCCAGCAACACTATACACCTCTTAGAAAAGTTGAGGTAGAGCTACAGATGTGGGCATGGAAAGATCTCTAATATATGTTGTTGAATGAAAAAAACTGTAGGAGTTTATGATTACATTATGAGTGATTTTTTAAAAGGATTACACACACACAAAAGACACAAACACACAGGTTAGTATAACATTGGGACTATCTGAAAGGTACAGCAGAAACTATTAATATGGAAGTGGGACTTAGAATGACAGGATGGCAACTTTTTTCATTTTATGCAAATATGTAGTGTGTGATTTGAAAACACTTTGTATTTGATAATTTCAAAGAGTTTAAAAATATTTGTGATCCAGAAACTTTCTACTTGAAAAGATAGTCACTGAAATGACACTGGATTTCAGAGGGCTTTCTTGGCTCTGCCCTAAGATTCCTCTCTTTTTCATATGTGTTTCCGTTTCGTTAAATCCATTAGTTAACATTATTTAGGCCAGCCTATAAAATATCTTTTATTTGTCCACTTTAATTCAGGCCCTTATTTTCTCCCTCTTGCTAGGTCTATCACATTAGTCTGACTTATTACCTGTAGGCTTTCTTTTCTAGCATATCCTTCCCATGCTGCAACTACAATGAACTTCTCAGTTCATTTAAACCTGGCTGCATTGTAAAATCATGACTTCTTAGTCTGACATTTGGACCCTTAAATCATACTTTTCCAGCCTCATCTTTTCCCTTCATTCCCCAACACATTTCGTCTGCTCCAGCTACCATGTGGCACCTCTTAACTTTCCCTTGAGCATGACTTTGTACTTTCCTAACTTTGTTCGTGCCAGTCTTTCTGACAGAAATGCCCTTTCCTTCTCCATCCCTTAAGGCCCAGGCAAAGTGCCTTCCTCTCCAAAAAGTAATGGTCACTCCAGTTGCAAGTGACTGGTCCTCAGATCTCCTGAAAGACATATTTCTGTTAATGATACTTGACACTGTTGCCTTATGTTATAATTCCGTATGTATTTATTTCTAGTTTGTAAATTCTTTGAAGGCAGGAGTATATTTTGTTCATCTTTTTATCCCTCCTAGGGCACAGAACATAATATAATATATGCCCAATAAAAGATTAGACTCAATTTTAGGTACCTAGTCCAACCACTTTCTATTATGGATGAAGAGACTTTCAAAGGTCATACTGTAAGTTAATGTCAGAGATGCAATAGGAACTGAAATGAAGGGGAGTTTGAAGCATAAAGTCATTGGGGGAGATGGTTTGGTGAATGAAGAAGCAGTGATCTAGGAAAAAATTTTAATGGAAATTTAAAGACAGGGTAATTCAGAACTGAGTACATAGTAGATCCAATTGCAATTTGTGGAAGTAATTCTTCTCTGGGTAGACTGAGTGTCCAGATGTATTGGTATTATCCTGACTAAACCACACAGGTTGCTATACACTGGTTCAGTATCTGATCTAATGTAAATGTAGATAGGAGTTTTTGTGAGGGAAATTAAGTCTTAAGATTACTGCTTAGCATCATGGAAGTTAAACAAGACTGATTGTTAAGTTATTAACTGTTTGGCTTCTTGGTACCAAAGGGCCACATGTGATCTGAAATTTGTGCACTATACAGTGTAAACTACCATCCATGTTGTAGCATGGATAAGTACTTCATTCCTTTTTACGACTGAATAATATTCCATTTTGTGGATATACCACATTTATACATTCATTAATTAATGGGTATTTGGTTGTTTCCACTTCTGTGAATATTCATGTACAGATTTTTGTGTGGACATGTTTTCAATGATCTTAGATATAAAAGCATTCTTAATTAGGCTTAATTATGCAAAGTTCAATCCCTAAATTAAAAGGATATGTTTGTTTTTAGGGCTTTTGCTATGTATTGGTTAATCACCTTTTAGAAAGGTTGTACAAATTTAGCTGTATACTATTATTAGTGTGTGAGTGCCCATTTACTTGCACTGCCTATTAAGAGAAAAGGAAGTTATTTTTGAACACCTTCTGCATCTATATCTAGTAGTCATCAAGTTCTGATTAATTTACCTCTTTACTAGTTTTTGAACCTTTTCCCTCTTCTTTATCCCTGCTGCTACCCGCCCCCCCCCCCACTTTTACTCTTTCATCACTTCTCAATATCAAGTGCCTTCTAACTGAAAATTCTTTCTCTATCAGTGATGCAGAGTGATTTTCTGTAAGATCTCTTCATGTTACACTCTGCTTTAAAACCACTTCTTACTGATCATTGCCTTCTGGAAAAAGGCTAAATTTCAGAGCAGGACATAAAAGACCTATCAGATTCTGACTTCCGTGCATTTTTCCTGTTTAATTTCTTGCCATTCATTTTCCCCCTGTTAACCTCCTGACTTCTCTCCCATTCTGACCCTATAACCCACGCTACTTGTGGTTCCTTGAATGCATAGCGCTGTCTCATTCATCTGTGCCTTCCCATGTGCTTTTACTCCCTCTACCTGAAACACCTTTCTTCTAGAGAACTCCCACTTTTTCTTAAAATTTAGCTTAGGTGTACCCTGTACCCTGTTTTCTTCACTGAGCTCTCACAGCTTCCAACTCCAACCTAGCATTATCTACCTGGATTATAGTTGCCTTTCTGTTTTTCTATGTCTTCCATTAGACTGAGCTTCTTGAGGTTATAGAATATATCTTATCCTTTTTTGTAGCCCCAGCACAGGCGTGACATATAATAGGTAATTAGCGTTTAATAAATTAGTAGAAGCTGGTATTTCAAAGGAAAGTCTATGGAGAAGACCTCATTGAGCTGGGTGTCAGATATTATTAGGTTATTACTTCCTACCTGGCAGGACATGAAATAATGAGGTCTGTGGTATCTCCTTTAGGGAACAGACAACTTTGTGTGTATCCATCTTGGAGAGATTGCTCCAAGCTATGGAGCCAGTTCACGTGGCCCGGAACCTCAAGTTTGACCTGCAGAGGGGACTGACTCACCCTGATGATTCTGTAAAAATCCTCACTCTGTCCCAGGTATGAAATTTTGCTAGCACATGATAAGAGAACCAACATTTAGTGACCATCTGCTTTGGGCTAAATTCTATGCTGGGTGCCAAAAACAGGTAAAGAAAAAAAACCTACATAGTGTGCAGTCTATTCTTGTTTGCATAGCTAACTACTACCAGGGGGATACATGCTAAAGTAAAAAGTTTCACTGAGTACTGTCAGCATCATTCATTCAGCAAATACTGAGTTTCTTTTATATGCCAGGCATTGTATCATATGCCGTAAGAGCTAACTAGATAAATAAAACCTATTTCTTTCCTTCAGGGAGCCCCTAGTCTAGAGAAAAAAAAAATTGTTGTGTTAAGTCTTATTATGGTGATATGAACAAAGTACTATTATAAAAGTCACTAAACCAACAAACTTAAGACAATAACTCTTATCACCCTGGTAATCAAAACATGCTTCACTTAGGTGAAGAACTGTTATTGAGGATCTTCTGGTTAGGAGCAGTTAGTTTAACCAGTAGGTATTCAACTACTGTTTTTCCTTTTCTCCTCTAACATATTTATCCAACAAAAAGGAAAAAGTGTCTATTTATTTACCATTTAAGTGCCACACACTGTGCTATGTGCTTTACCTATTTAGTCTCATTTAATCTTCATTACTATCCTGCAGTTAAGTTGTATTCCCATTTTACAGACAAGAAATTAGGCTCAAAGAAGTTATTTAATTTTCAGGGTTTCAGTGCAGGTAAAAATGGATAGAACTAGGATTTGTATTATTTTACTCAATGAGGTACGTCAACTCTTACCAACCTTTTTTTTTTTCCTTTCAAAGATGTAACTATGCCATATATGTGTTTGGATAATGAATTAAGGTCATATGGAATTTTTAATATCTTGTCTTATAGTTATAATCATTTACTCTTAAAATAACTACACACTAAAGAAATTTGACCATCATGTGTTCACATGCTGCCCTACCTTGGGAGAGTATTTCCAATCTTATTTTTTTTTCTTTTAGGTTGGAAGAATTGTTGAAAATTCTAATGCTGTTACCGAGATTCTAAATAATCCTGAATTACTAAAACAAATCGTTTATTGTATTGGTGGAGAGAATCTATCTGTAGCTAAAGCGGTGAGTCAGCTAGAACCATCAGCTTAAATATGCAGAGATATTAGTGTCCTAAAAGACAAAGGCTTTCTGGATAGAGAGGTGAAGATTTAGAAGGGATGATTTGTGTAATTGAATTTGCAACCTCATATAGATGGTATCAAATAAATAAATGGTGTCAAATAAGTACTAGTAAACCACTTCTGTTTTCTAGAATACACATACATAAATTATCCATCATAAGGCTTACATTGGATTACTTCATCAGAAGCAAAACTTACATACTTATTTTTTATTGGAACTACTGTTTATCTTTTCCAATTATAAAGAATAATAGCTAAAACATAGTGAATGCTCATTAGGCAAAGTGCATTACATACATTAATTTTCACATCAATGTTATGAAGTAGATATTAATATTCTATATTTTTATGACTTAAGAGATTTTTTTTCCTTGTAAGGCCATTAAATCCCTGTCAAGAATATCACTGACCCAAACTGGACTGGAGGCTTTATTTGAAAGCAATCTGCTGGATGATTTGAAAACTGTAATGAAAACAAATGACATTGTTCGATACAGGGTATATGAGGTAAGACAAAAAGCATACTTTCTGATGCTTACAATTCAGAATGCAGTATGGGGTTACATTGGAAGGCAAAATGGCTCATTTAACATACATTAATTGAATATATAGTCTGTGTTTAGCCCTATACTAGATGCTGGAGATACAGGGATGAACTCCTCGCCTCGTGTGTGAGACAGTCATATAAAAAATATTTATACTGCACTATGAGTCCTATAGTGGAAGAGGTACCATTGAAACTAGACTTTGAAAATCTTAGTAGTAGTAGTAGTAGTAGTAGTAGTAGTAGTAGTAGTAGTAGTAATACTAGGAAGAAGAAGAAGAAATAGGTCTCATTTCCACCAGTTTTGTACTGATCACGGTGCTCAGTACAAATACTGTCTTTAGTTCTCACAGTAAACCCTGTACATCATTATCATTAACCTCACTATTGATGGAGTAATTGACCCAAGGGTACACAGTAATAGGCTACATATTCAAAACTAATTCTCCACAGTCTAATTCTCTTTTCAAAACACTTTCTTACTTTGAATGTCTTGATACTAACCAATCTTGTTTCTCCTTCTGCCTCTCGAGCTGTTTCTTCTGTCTCCTGGCTCGTTATCCTCTATTAAACTTTTTTAATTGTTGGGGTTCGTGAAGGCAAAGTCCCAAGCCCTCTTCTCCCTGTAATTTATATTCATTCCTAGGCAGTTTTATTCATCCTGTGATTTCAGTTCCCATCTGTAATGGTGATGACTCTCAAATGTAAACCTCTATCCAGACCTCTCTTGAGCTCAGACCTTAATGTCCAGCTGCTTACTCACTCTCCACCTTGGACATATTCATACTCATGTTAAATCCAAACTCTTGGTCTTTTTCACCCACCTCATGCCCCTAATAAAAAACAGCAACAACAAACTGGCCCTATCTCATAGTCCATGTGGTTGGGTATTAGACCTAGAACTTATTCTCTATGAGGCTTTGTGCTTTCTGCCACGTATCCATTCAGTCATCACGTCATATCAGTTTTACTTAAACTCATGCATTTCTTTTCGTTGGTATAGCCACCAGCACCCAAGTCTAAGCTACCAGTATCTCACTTGGACTACTGTGTTTGCATTGAAACTGGTCTCAGTGCATTTTCTCTCACCACTACTCATGTAGTGAGAATGCTCTTTTTAAAAATCCAAATCTGGTTCTGTCATTGCTCTGCTTATAATCCTTCAGTACCCTATATCTCTCAGTAAGCCCTCAGGGCATACTTGATGAATGAGTAAGTAAATGACTGACTGATAAAAGACATGCATAAATGAATAAATGGATGGATGATTTTTACAGTTTGTTGTTGCTTATTCAGGCTTTTTTACCTTGATTGATGATTTCTTTTGTAAAAATTACAGATACACATATAATGGAGTAAGTACCCTGTCCTACTTTTAACATAAAATGAGATTTAACAAGTTTGGGGTTATTTTGACCTTTCTGCTTTATCTGTTCTTTTTCTTGCAGTTAATTGTGGAGGTTTCTTCTACGTCACCAGAATCTTTAAACTACTGTACCACCAGTGGATTGGTAACCCAGCTTCTCAGAGAGCTGACTGGTGAGGATGTGCTGGTCAGGTATGTTGGCTGAGAGAGCGAAATTTCCTCTTTTGGAGGGACAGGAAACAACCTTGGGACTTAAGTGTTATCTTTTTTAGTAGAGCCTGTCCCTAGGTTGCAATCTCATGACAAATGAATGTCCTAAAGAAGGGGCTTTTAGAAAACTGCTCAAGCTATATTGTGACAACATATGGCAGTATAGCTACTTTTGAATAACTATGTTTTCTGTCCTTAGGCATGCATATGTGCTGTTAAAAAGTTGCAATCACATGATAACTGCCATTTTGTATTACATAATGTGTTTTACGCATTTTTTTGGCATTGTTACATAATAGCACAGTGGCATCATAGAAAAACATGAACTTTTGAAAATGAGTAAGACTTGGGCTTGCATGCATTTCTACGGCTTACTACCTGTTTGACCTTGGATATTCTGTACTTCATGTTTCCTCATCTAAATGAAACCATGACAAATCTGTAAAGAAAATATTGAGGATTAAGTGAATTGATGATTGAGACCAATGTGATGGCTGACATAAGACCTCAGAGAAATGTTAATTCCAGCCCCCTACTCCCTGAGTCCTGTTCAATATTTGCCAGATGTTTCCTTGTTGATAGTCCACATTTACTAATTTATCCTCACTGTTGAGCACTGTTTCCTTCAAGTATTTTGCTGTTATAATAGCACTATAGTTATCTTTGTGTACTCAGGATTTTGTTTATCTTATCTTAAATGATTTTCTGATTGCCCTGTGTTGTTTAAATGTAGCTGAAATTGTTAAATCCATAAATCGGTCACCACTTACATTGTTTCAAAGCAGTTCTAATAATGAAATTAATTTTGTTAATTTTTTAAGCTATATATCAGATTTTATGACATAGGGAAAAAAACAACAAATAGTCATTTAAAGTACCTTAGGATCATTATAAAAATTTTTTAGTTAATTGGGAAAATTTGGTCATGGGTGGGTATTAGGTTATATCAAAGAATTATTACTAATTTTTAAAATACGTGATAAGGCATTACAATTGTGTGAGAAAATATTCATGTTTTTTAGAGATGCATACTGAAGTATGCAGGTGTAGATAGCGAGATGACTAGAATTTGCTTTAAAATAATTCAGCAAAAAATGGAAAAAAAGATGAAATGAGTAAAGCAGAATATTGATAACTATACAATCAGGATTATTATGGGTACACAGAAGCTTACTATTCTGTTCTCTTTTTTATACATTAGACATTTCAAGATAAAACAAGTTTAAAAAAATCTTAGGAAGTAGCTATGTTATAGTGGAAACAACAGTAGGTCTCAAATGAGAAAGTCAAGATTTAAGTCTAAACTCTACTTTGTAATAAAAATGTGATTCTGGACAAGTCACTGCAATTTTCTCGTCCTGTGTTCTCATCTGAAAAGTAGAGCCAGGATTATAGACCTTTCAGATTGGGTGGGAAGAGTTAAATAAGAGAACCTCCATGAAAACAATCTGTAAACCATGCTAATCATATGCAAAATCTTGGCATTTTAGAGCCACCTGTATAGAAATGGTGACAACACTGGCACATACTCATCATGGACGACAGTACCTTGCTCAAGAAGGAATAATTGATCAGATTTCTAATATAATTGTTGGGGCGGATTCAGATCCTTTCTCGAGCTTCTATTTGCCAGGTAAGAAATATTGATGCCTGTGGAAATTACGGTGTGTGTTTTGTTTCTGAGTTATCTTTGTCAAGGGAGGCCAGAGATTGGCTTCTTTAGAGCTGATTCCCTTGAGGTGATACCCAGAGCCCCTTAATGAGGCGGCATCTATTGCCCTGGGAGCCATGCACTATTGATTCTGATTTTCTAGAAATACTGCTATTTAGAGCATTAGGATAGTTTCCTTTGAATCTCAGCCAAAAGAAACATAAATAAAAATACTAGTAATGACATGTACAGTATATTTCATAGATTGATCAGATCTCTGAGTTGGAATCTTTAATAAAAGAACCACTCTAGCCATTCTGTTGAAGGACGTGATCGATTAGTTTTTCTTGGGCACTTCCCGAAATCAGAGATTTATTCCTTCCTTAGGTAGCCTAGATTATTTCATTGATGAACATCTATTTAAAAATTTCTTCCTAGTAATGATTCCAAACTTACCTTCCTGGAATTTGTTTCCACTGGTCCTTGTTCTTTGTTCTCCCTCTTGCGTGTGACAGTGCTTCAGTGTTTGGACCCAGCTCCATTGACTTCCTGGGATTTCTGTTCTCAGCACCACACATCACAGGTTTTTCAATATTCCCTAAGATCTGTCTGATTTCTAGGTAGCACAGTACCATAAACTCTCCTTTTTCTGGCCTGTAGTTTGTTACTGTTCCTATGAAAACATAGGACCCACAGTTTCTGCTGTCTTCCTCCCCTACTAAAATATATTTTTGCAAATATCTCTAGGATTTGTGAAGTTTTTTGGAAACCTGGCTATCATGGATAGTCCTCAACAGATTTGTGAGCGTTATCCTGTCTTTGTGGAAAAAGTCTTTGAAATGACAGAAAGTCAGGACCCCACCATGATTGGCGTAGCTGTGGACACACTTGGAATCCTGGGATCCAATGTTGAAGGAAAACAGGTTTTACATAAGACAGGTTGGTATGACTTGTTTTGGCTTTCTTTAGGGATGTCTTACTTTTTTATATGTCATCATTTTTCAGTATATAAGTTCATTTGCTGGTATGATAATTACATTATAGAAACTACTTTTACACATGGCATTCTTTTTACCATGATCTTGGACTCATCCTTAAAAGTTTCATAATTATTACTGAATTTTTCTTCTAACTTGACTGGACCAAATGCTCTGCTTTACATCTTCCATAAGTAGTGTTCATGGTACAAACACCATGGGCTGGGGTCAGGAAGACCTGGGTTCATGTCGCAGTTCTAACATTGATTTAGTTTTTTGAACTTCATTTACCTACTTCACTACTCTAGGCCTCATTTTCCTCATTTTTAAAAAGGCAATAACAGCTACTTCTCAGAGTTGTGCATATTTAATGAAAAGACACATTTGTTTTATATATGTAACTTCAAGGAAGAAAAAACAAAAATTTGTTTCAAGATTTTATGTTAAGAATGATACTTTTGTGGGTCATCCATGAGTATCTTGAAAGCACTATGGACTTAACACAAAAAATAATATGCAACACTTAAAACTGTTGTGAAGTAGATGTTGAAAATTAATATGCTGTTGTGTATCACAACTATAATCCTTGTTATATGTACTTTTCTAGGTGCTTTTACTTATGACATATAATAGACTCTTCCTGCAATCCTGCAAAGAACGTACTATTGTCATTCTCATTTTACAGAAAAGGTAGCTGAAATTCAGAGAAGTTAAGAAAATTTTCTAAGATCATACAGACTGTGGGGCAGCTGCTACTCAAATCCAGGTCCTTTGATTCCAAATCCTCTACACTTTGACTTATTATGCTGTATTGCATATGAATGTGTGTTTTAGGCTCTTGACTTGGTCTCCGACTACATGTTTATTTTTACATTGGTAGGGGTCATAGTATATGTTTTAACAGATAATAACAAGCGTTGACAAGGATGTGAGAAATTAGAACCTTTGTGTATATCTGGTGAGAATGTAAAATGGTGTAGTAACTGAGGAAAACAGTATGGTAGTTCTTCAAAAAGTTAAACATGGAATACTGTATCATCCACCGATTCTACTTCTAGGTATACACTCAAAATAATTGAAAGCAGGGACTCAAATAGATGTTTGTACACTTGCATTCATTAACAACTATTATTCACAGTAGCCAAAACGGGTAGAAATAACCCAAGTGTTCATTGACGGATGAATGTATAAGCAAAATGTGGTATATACAGACAATGGACTGTTATTCAGCCTTAAAAATGAATGAAATTCTCATCTATGCTAAGATATGGAGAAACCTTGAAGACATTATGCTAAGTGAAATAAACCAGACGCAGAAGAAAAAATATTACATGATTCTACTTATATGATGTAGCTAGAATGGTCATATACATAGAGACAGAAAGTAGCATAGTGATTGCAAGGAGGGGAGGTAGGGAGAAATGGGGAGTTATTGTTTAATGAGTACAGTCTTTCGATTTGAAATGATGAAAAAGTTCTGGAGATGGATGGTGATGATGGTTGCACAGCATTCTCAGTGTACGTAATACCACTGAGCTGCTTGCTTAAAAATGATTAAAATGGTAAATTTTATGGTATCTGTATTTTACCACAATAAAAACTATTTTTTTATCCTTCAAAGGAACTCGTTTTGAACATTTGCTCATGAGAATAGGGTATCAAGCAAAGAATGCCTCAACAGAGCTCAAAATTAGGTGCCTGGATGCAATTTCATCTCTTCTTTATTTACCAGTAAGTAAAATGTAAAATTAAGGAAGGACAGTGGGATATGTTTGGGAGAATTAATCAATATGAGTCAATGTACTACTGGTTAAACTTAATATAAATGTCAACCAAATAAATGTTATGTTTCTTACTTTTAGTAAAAAAGAATAACCCTCATTATATGACTAGAGACATTTTCAAGTTAAAGTGGAATCAGAGTTTTAGAACTGGAGGGCACCCTTGAGATTGCTTAATCAACCCTGTCCAAAATAAAAAAGAGGAGAAGTCTGGGCTGGGTTTGGGGAAGAGTGCTCCAGACTTAGCAGAGATCAACACAGCAAGTTAATGAGTGTACCTTCAGAACCCAGGTCTCCTGACGTATAAATGTATGGAGAATTTTCTTTTCTGTCTTATAGCCTGAGCAGCAAACTGATGACCTTCTGAGAATGACAGACTCCTGGTTTTCTTCTTTATCTCGGGACCCACTGGAGCTCTTCCGTGGCATCAGTAATCAGCCCTTCCCTGAACTACACTGTGCTGCCTTAAAAGTGTTCACGGTAGGCATACTCTTCTTTTCCACAGGTCCTTCTTGGACTCTGCCAGTTCAGCACATGAGTACTTAGAAATGAGCCAGGCCCTCTGCCATGTTCTGGGGATACACAAGTGCATAGTACAGTTTCCGCCCTCTGCTATTAGTGTGGACTAATGAGGAAGACAGATGTGTGTACAGATTGTTTCACTAAATGGTATTCGGTGCTGTGACAAAGCATAAGGTGCTATGAGATGACAGAATGAATTCCAGATTCCGTATCTGCCATCAAGCAAGCCCTTATTGACCCAGCCTGGTCTTCCTGTGCCTTATTTCCTGCCATTTCTCTTCTAGCACTTAATGCTCTAGTGATAACAAACTGCTTGCTTTATATTTCTGGTCCTTTGTGCACCCTCTACTTTCAACATTCTTCCCGAATTTGCTTGTTAACCTTTGACTCCTTCAAGACTAGCTCAAGTATCTCTTCAAGTTTTGCCTAAACTCACAAGGTTGAGTTAAGCAGTGTTGGCTCTCATACTTTGCATTCATTCATTCAGGAAATATTTGTTGGGTTTCATCTTTGTTTATTTTTTTGCTAGGTTCTGGGGATACAACAGTGTTGAACAAAATATACAGAGATTTTTCTTTCATATAGCTCATTATCGAGGGACCCAGACAATAAATATAATTGCGTAGTTAATTATATAATTTCAGTTGTAAGGATTATAATTGTTATGTTTATTATATTATGTCGAAAACGTTTATCGATCTGTTGAACAGAGTTTGTTAAGAATAGGAACTATATCTTATTTATCTTCATAGCCCCTGCACTTAGCATGGTGTTTGGGCTCATAGGAATATAGTAATCACTTTAGTAATTGTAATGGGATCTCAGGCAGCATGCTTGGCCTGGAGCGGGAGAGGATGAGGAGAATGGAGGTGACAAGATAGGGAAGATTTCCTACAGGACGTGATACGTGATCTGGGTCTTGAAGGATACAATATCCATATCAACTTCAAGAACACTGCTTTTGGATCGCTTCATCCTTGCCAAAGGTTGCTGTGATGGCCATTTTGGCTCCTGCGTTGGTATTCTCATTATTAAAATTTCTCCCCAACACTTCTACATTATGCTCAACTTAGTTAGCCACAGTTTTAGAAATAATTTTTTATTTACTTGTTGGGACAGCTGTTTTTACTTCAGCCCACCCTTCATCCTCCACTATTGTTAACTACTAGGCTGATGTTTCTGAGACTTTAAGATCTTCTTAAAATATAGATTGTGATGGATGGAGCCTGAGAGCCTGAATTTTTAACAGCTCCAAGGTGATGCTGATGCTGGTCTCCTCCATTTTGAGAGGAAGAGACTAAGCCGTAAACTTGATTGTTCCTTGTTCTTCATTAAAATGTAGTAGCGAGAGTTTTAAAAATATTATAAAAGTTGCATTTTCATTATTTTAAAATTTGGAAACGATTGAGAAGTAGAAATTTTTTAAATCACATCAAGTGTTACCTGTTTAGTGTATTTCTTTTTAGTATTCATGTTGATTGATTGATGAAATATTTCAAACATACAGTCATACCGTGCTACCTCTGCCCAATTCCATTTCCCTTCCTCCCTCTCTGGGTATAATTAATCACAGTCATGAATTCAGGGTTTACAAACCCACACATGATTTTATACTTTTACTATGTGTGTATAAATCCTTAAGTTACAGTATTTCATATTCCTAAACTTCATAAATGCTGTCATGCTCATAAATGTTGTCATGCTATTCATATCATTCTACAATTTGCTTTTTCTCTTCAACATAATGTTTAAGATTTATACTAAAGGAGGCAATTAGAAAGTGTTAGTATTTCATTGTATAGCTACAGTATATCATTCTGAAAAATATCTTATGCACAAGTATGAGTTTCTTTAGTCTCTAGTTTTTGTTTTCATTTTTCTACCATTGTAATTATGCTATGTATATAATTTGTATCTTTTATCATATAACAGATTTACCTATTCTTTATAAACATTCTTAATGTTTATTTAATTTTTTATTGCTCTAAACCATAATTTATCCAGACAGTTACATTGTAACTGTCACACTATGATGAACATCTCTGTATACAAAGGTTTTTTTAACATTTAGATTATTTTCTTAGATTCCCAGGAGGGAATTAGCTTAGGCAAAAAGTAACATTTTTAAGGTTTATATTGCTGAATTTCTGTCTAAAGATTGTGCCATCCTAACAAATTTAACTTCTTAAGGCTAAGAGGAGTTGTGTTCTTTCTGCCTTTCATTTCAGGCCATTGCAAACCAACCCTGGGCTCAGAAACTTATGTTTAACAGTCCAGGTTTTGTAGAATATATCATGGACCGGTCTGTGGAACATGACAAAGCTTCAAAGGATGCCAAATATGAACTGGTGAAAGCACTTGCCAATTCCAAGACAGTTGCAGAAATCTTTGGGAACCCAAATTATTTGAGGCTCAGAACTTACCTGAGTGAAGGTCCATACTATGTAAAACCTGTTTCTACGACAGCAGTGGAAGGAGCTGAATGATTTCTTCCAGAATCTAGACCATATTTGGACCAAAACTTCGAAGGCATTTGACTCCCTCTGTATTTTACAAAACAGAGAAATCCTTCCCCCCAGAATTATCATGGAGTGTCAAACATAATTTTATCACCAACATTTGTTTTTCTACACTGAGATATAATGTGAACCAGGAAAGCGGGCAAACTTGGGCATAATTGAAACAGATGTTTTTCAGATTCATTTGACTGCAAGAAGATGGAAGTTTTGTTCTCCCAGAAAATTTTCATGGACTTAATATCTTATTTTAAAATCTGCTTCAACTAAAATGGAACCAGTTTGTTTCTCTTTGCCATCTTTTCTTTTTTTTTTTTTTTTGGTCCTTTTCTCCTGATTCCACTTTCAAAGTCTTGGATGTAAGTATTCTTCGAAAAATAAGTACTATGACATCTTAAAATTATGTTCTCTATACTAAATAAATACTTTTAATAAAATCTCTTAAAAAATAATAAAGTCTCGACTTTTTTTGTTATTAGTATTCCTTTAAAAAAATAGACGGTAAACCTTTAAAAATGTTTGTAGTATTCTTTGATGCTTTTTTGCTATTTATCAATGAATTTCACTCTGTTATGCTTTGAGGGGAGGAGGAGTGATAACATGCTAAACCAGAACGGTCCCCAAACTGTCTTTATATTAATTGGTGGGTCATCATTGTTGAGAGTTTTGCTTTTAAATTTTCAGATCCATCAAGTTGATATTGAGTTGATCAGAGAGAGGAAAATTGACTCCTAATACCCACTCAGAACAGAGGGGATGTTATACATGAAACAAGATGTCAACTCCGTGAATAACAAAGGATGCACTTTCTTTTCATTGACAAAAATTGTTCTCACCTGTTTTCCAGTGCCCTGCTCTTAAGTGGCAAAGCACTTCACACCAGCCACCAACCCAGAGGTTTCTGCTTGAGTATGTTATCAGAGCGTGACAGTTCAGAACGTAGAGATAGGTTTCTTTTAAGCCATGGTGATGTTGATAAACCGTCCCTGCTCTGTAATAAAATGGATCTCAAGTGACTGGAATTCTTATGTCCCCAGATCGATCATCTATCTCTTCTGTTATCTCTGGTATCCCTGAGTCTCCTTTTTCCATGTTTCCGTAACTACTAGACTACAGCCAGATCTTTCCTGGCCTAGAAGAAACATTCTGTCTCTTTAAGGTGACTTTTGTTTAATGTCTTTCATAATGTTGATTGTATTCATTTAACATCGGAATTCAGAGGATCGCCTCTCCTATGTATGGCCTACACACTCATTCTGATTTTGCATCTGTAACATTTTTTAAGATTAAATAAAATTTGCAAACTTTTATTTTGCGTTTAATAAATAAACACTGCATCATTATGCATGGCATTGGGAAAAGCGTTAGACATTGTCCTAAGTCTAAGTTCATCTCATGTAATTTTTACATCTATTTCACAGATGAAACAGGCTCAGAGAAGTTAAGTAGCTTATCTAAGATCACACAGGTAGCAAGTGGCTAATAGTGGGGGAAACAGGTCAATAGAAAATTAGTATATAGTAAATACACTAACGGTGAAAACAAAACACCTAGACTTGAGGGAAGTTTTCCCAGAGAAGGAAACACCTGAATCTTGAAGGACGTGTAGGAGATACGTGAATAGAGGGGAGCAGCATAGTAGATAGAAAAATGAGAACACATTTGGAGAACTACAAGTAAGTCAATGTGAACGAAGCCTAGGAGAAAATTGCAAAATTCTTTATCATTATTACTAATAGCTACCATTTTTTAGCATTTGCTTAATGTTAGGCACTTAGTGCACGTTTTCTCATTTTATCCCCATAGCAACCTTACAAGTATTTTGCAGACACAGACATTAAGTCATAAATGAAGGACCTCAGGTCTCACAGCCTAGAGCCAGAATATTTACCTGGCTTTCTGAGGATTGGTCAGATATGTGCCCCTTTTGTTACTTGGTTATATTTTGAAGATAATTGCAAGTAGTTACTGTGTCAGGCATTGTTCTAAATCCTTTTCACTTACTAACTCATGTTGCTCTCCTCCAGCTCCTAGGAATTAGGTACTGTTATTACCCTGTTTATACTTGAGACAGATACAGCAAAGTTGAGGAACTTTCACAAGGTCACAGCAAATAAGTGGAGCCGAGATTGACGCTATGCTGTTTAACTCCGAACATATGATCTTAAAATTGCTTCCTCTCCTCATACTTCCTATGAGAGCCAAATCCAATGCTAAACATTTGCCATATCTCATTTAGTCCATACTTCCAATGAAGTTGATTTTGTATATAAACTAAGGCTCGCTACGGTTCAGTAACAAAAATATGATTTAATAAATGTCATGGCAGGAACTTTCAAAATATATTACTTTGGGGACACCTAAAATGCCCAAAAACCCCAGGATGGATACTGATTTAGTGCCTATTTGTTGTACACAGAAATTAGAGTGTATTATGTGTTGAATTGCATCCCCCCAAAAGATACATTGAAATCCTAACTCTTGGTACCTGTGAGTGTGAGCTATTTCAAGATAGGTAGGTTATCGATCTGCTTGATTGCTAATGTAATCAAGTTAAAGATGAGGTCATTAGGGTGGGCCATAATCCAATGACTGTTGTCCTTAGAAGGAAATTTTACAGAGACACAGCACAGAGGAAAGATTATATGAAGTCACAGACACACAGAAGGCCATCTAAAGATGGAGGCAGAGATTAAAATGATGCGTCTGTAAGCCAAGGACTGCTGGCAACCCCCAAAAGCTAGAAGAGACAAGGAAAGATTTTCCACTACAGTCTTCAAAGAGAGCATGAACCTGCTGACACTTTGATTTTAAACTTCTAGTCTCTAGAACTTCGAGCAAATAAGTGCTGTTTCACGTCACCCAGTTTGTGATAGTTTATTATGGCATCCCTAGGAAACTACAGTCTACGGCCATGCCACCCTGAACAAGCCCGATCCCATCTGATCTCTGAAGCTAAGCAGGGTCGGGCCTGGTTAGTATTTGGATGGGAGACCACCTAGGAAGACCAGGTGCTGTAGGCGTAAAAAATAAAGAATTGTAAGCTATCAAGGTCCTTGCAATCTGTGAGGTCAACCAAGGGTTGCCTCGCCTAAAAAAAAATAATAATAATCATTAATTAAACAAAATAATACAGAGTGTAAACATGACATGAAATGTGAATTTGCTGCACCCCATTTGTAAGGCTCCGCCTAATTAGGACTGGATGAAAATTGTTTCACAAAAAATTAGAGATCCAATCTTTACACTAGTGAGCTAATACTTCTAAGTTAAATGTAATTCCACCACCCAGAGTATTAAAATGTTTCCTGTTTGTAGACAAGATGAACATTTTGTTAAACAAATTCCTTATTTGGTGTTTTTTAATTCTGAGCATTCTCAAAAATCAGTCACCACTGCTGTCACTGAGTCATGAAAGTTCTATAGAATATGATTTTTAAAAATTCACTAGTTGTAAAAGGATCACACTACCAATTTAAATTTCTTAAAGTAAGATTTCAATATATACACCAGGGCACTAAAAACACTGCAACTCTCTGAGCACAATTAAAGTTACATAAAACACAAGAAAGGAGGGATGCTTTCCATAAGAAGGTAGGGAGTAATTTTAAAAAGAACATACCTGTAAGAAAAACAAAGAAATCCTAATCACCAAAATACATGGCATTGTTTTTTATGGTACCAAAGTGAAAACGTTCAAAGCTGTCAAGGTATGTCAGAAGTTTGCAGGAAATGAGCCCGGAGTAAGTTTCAAACAGTGTACATTCTTTCCTGTCATTAATTTCCTTCCACACCAGGGGCATTTCAGCATCTGTAGTCTCTGAGGATGTGAAGATGAACTTATAGCAACATCTGTTATATCTGATATGTCTTTTCCCGGAAAACCTTGAACTGTGGATGGGAATAAGGCCAATGGACTTGGCACAGATTCCTACAAACACATCAGCAGGCACTATAATGGGTGCTTCTTTGAAAACCACGTACATCATCCGAGCCACATCTTGGGACATAATAAAGGCCTCACCACTGCAGTAGTCTGGGTAGTACTTTTCTGGATACTCGCTAAGAGGGACAAATTCTTGGCTATTAGGGTCTCTGTTGGGCATTTCCTGATGGATAACTCTTCCTGCATAGATATCTTCAAGGTGTTCTTTCAGAGTGAGAAGATAGTCTACCAAGCTTGGTAGATTGACAAACATCTCTTCATCAACCTTGAGAATGAATAGGGCATTAGGGCAGAAAGTCACAGCCCACTGTGTCATTGCGATGATCTTCAAGGTTTGGTTCTCAGCACTGTCCAAGAAGATTCCTTCAATTATGTCGTTATTCTTATGGGACTCTTTGTCTATCTCTTGCTGGGTAGTTACCAAAATAGGCATTCCCAAAGCAAACAGTGTGAGAATAGAGTGTCCTTGGACACTGGTCACGTTACCCCAGGTTTTCCTTATGAGGTCCCGTCTCGTTTCACTTCCTGGGCTACTGAAGATAAGAGAGAGCAAAAATATGCTCTTCCCTTTACACACTTCTGACTGACTCAAGATATAATATTTTGAAAGATTACTTCTTAGGGGTTCCATGTTCAACTTTCTTGCCTTATCCTTAATTTCAAGAACTTTCATATCTACATAAGGCAAAGCATGCAAGAAGTATTCTTCCACAAAATCAGCCCCAAAAAGCAAGGCATGAAATAGGATAACATTAAACAGAATGAAACACCACTGGTGAGTCCGAAGTCTGCAGAAGGTCACCTAAATAAGAAAAGAACACACGTTCGTTCAAGCTTCATTTCCACTTTGGTTTTTATCCCCACTGAAAACTTTATGTACCTCTTACAGCACTTAGAAGTACACTAGAGTGTTTCTTATTATTTATTTTTTGTTAATCTGTCTCTCCCACTAGATCATGGTTAACTGGACAGCAGGCATCATGCCTCTCTCTTCTCCAGTGCTGCTGGGTCAGTGTTTGTCACAAAGTGGAAACTAAGTAAAATGTTGGTTGTTCTCTTGCTTGTCTGGATGAAAGTCTACTTATGGTATTAGGGTCTCTGTTGGGCATTTCCTGATGGATAACTCTTCCTACATAAATATAATACAAGGCACTGTGTTAAACACTGGGGAAGCAAAGAGGAATGAGACAGACACATGGATATGAAATAGCAAGTGGCATCCTTGTGTTAAAAATCTATAGGAAAATATATGATGTATTTTTTTTCTAATTACAAAGGTCAACGGCTATTTTTCAATGAAGCGGTTGCTTTTGTAGGCCACTGCACAATGGCTATGATCAAACATTTACATTATTCCAGTATAACTTTTCAACTTAATCTAATAATTATGACATTGTCTGTTTTGACAATGTCCCTTAATCCATCTGACATGTCTGTCAATACGGGCAGATTCCTGCTATCTGCATAGCACCCCTTCAGAGATCTAGGACGGACCTGTGCCAAGCTTACTCCACCTCATCAAAGGAGATGGAAACTTTCCATCTGGAAGAGCATATGCAGTACTGTAATATAATAGAGCCAGGGAACATAAAAGGAATTAAATCTTTATTCATTGGTGCTTCGATCAACAAAGCCCCCATAATAATAGTTATCCCTTATTGAACACTTACCATGGGCCAGGCACTGTGCTAAGCACTTTACATGCCTTAATCATTTAGCCCTGGGAATATCTCTTTCAGATAGATTTCTTCAAAATTAAGATGAGTATCCCAGCTGTTTAGTAATTTGCCTAAGATCATTTAGAGGGTAAGGGAGTGGGGTAAGACCATGATTTGAACTTAAGTATGTCAAATTCCAAAGCTCACTCTTAACCACTAGAGAATCCTGACTCCCATCTTTTACTTACATGTCTATTCAATAGGGAAAAAACAACAAAACAAACTCCTGAAATTATAATCTGAACTTTCCATTTTCTCAGTGCTGATTACTTACACATAGAAGAAACTTCAGCCTCCTCAAAGCCTATTTTAATAGATAGCAAATGTTTCAAAGATTATAAATGCTTACCTGCATATTGTCTGTTAGCGATTTCAGGGCCTTGGAAATTGAGTCCAGATGCCAAACTGTGCCCAAATGTATCTCAGGATCATGCCAGTCTAACAGCAATTGAAGTAAAGTACTTTGTGCCTGAGACTTTAAGGATAAGGTTTCTGGCCAATCAACCTGAGCTTTTGTCCCAGAATACCTGCTGGCTCTATAAGAGAGCAAGGGCTGATAATGTTACAGCTTGAGTGAACTCCAGAATGAAGATTAAAAAAGCGAACGTCTTTGAATGGTTCCAATCTTCTGTACCTCTTGAAACTGACCCCTTGTCTTTATGCTTGGTGAAGTATGCATGGGAGTCGAAAGAATAGTTCACCCACATCACCTCTCCATAGCATCATCACACAAGGAGAAACGTCATAGAGTGTCTTTGGAGTGCCTCTCAAGAGACTGAGCAGTTGGAGTAGTTCCTGTCCCCTAGTACATGCACAGGCAAGAAATGGGAAGGATTTTGAATTCCTAGTACAGGCTATGCGAGGACTATAAAATCAATACCTCTCCCAGGCAACTTTATCTCAAAACGGAAAACAACATATAGTGCATGTTAGCCTGAATTGAAGAGACTGAGCATTTGATGTTTGCTATCTTCTAGAGCATATATGTGTAAGAATTATCCCACCGTTTCTACCAACAAGTTTATTGTAAGAAAAGAACAACGTCCAGTGTATTTTCATGTTTCTGTCACATAAGCAGTCGTACTGAACATTCTGTTCTCATGCCAGGCTATATTTCCTCTTTTTCTTTTTACATTTGAATTTACTACTTGTCATTCATAGCAGTTTTTGTAATTATTTGGCTAGGAATAACTCATTTAATTTAAAGATGTCTTTGTTTTCTCAATAATCATTACTAAGGCTTGGAAATTTGGTCAAAGTGGGGAAATCTAACCTCAAAAACCATTCAAATGAATGAATTTTTACATATATTAATCTAACAATTAAATAGGACTTATAGTTAACTAAACACATGCTATTTTGCAATTTTCATTTTTTTTAGAGCCATGAAGTTTGCTCCTGACTCTCTCCTCTGGGCTTAAACGTAGATAATTTGGTTTCTTTGTCCATAAGAGATTCAAACAATATTGTCTCTGGGGCAGCTCCATCTGATATTTTCAGTTTGAGTCATCAAACTCCTACCATATTTGGCTTGGGACTTTGCTGCAAATATATAGGGGAGCTTGGGTTTCTTGATTACCTTAGTGTACTGCCTTCCCTTTTATAGAAGTTATCTGATCTGTGTACCCACGTCTTCTTAAATTTTCTTATAATGTTGTGCTTTTTGTTCACTAAATCTACCCTCTAAAACAGTGTTTGGGATATAAAAGGTGCTCAATGGTTCGTTTGACTTTAGACAAGTCTTTTAGCTTCTCCCTCTCCTCCATAAAGTGAGGATAAGAAAAAGTGCCGCAGAGTTGGAGCAAGATCAGAGTGGATAAGGGACATAAATGCGCTGGACACATTCGGATACACAGCAAAGAGGTAAGCTTTGGCCCAGGCACCGAAAGGCTAGGCGTCGTGAGGATCCAGATGCGCATGCTCCGCCTCCCTTTACACCCTCCTCGGCGCTCCCGCTTCCCCCTCCAGGCGGGGGCCGGAAGTGCAGCCTCGACTGCTGGGCGCCGCGGGCGGAGGGACGCGCGGAGATGACGCAAGCAGCACCGGAAGCCGCTCCCCGGTGAGGCTGCGGACCCGGAGCGGCGCCCGCTGGTCCAGGTCTGTTCTGTATATGAGGCGGGGCCGGGCGGGGGAGGGGGCTCTCAGGCACCCGCGTCTTTGCTGACACATCGCGTCTCGGGCCGTTTGTCCTCTTCTCCCTGCAGGCGCCATGGCTGCGGAGCGGACCCGGCCGCTGCGAGGCTCTGGCGGCCCGAGAGCGCCTAGTCGGTGTGAGCCCCGCGCGAGGTCCCGGGCCCCGGGGCGCTCGCTCAGGTCAGTGCCGCGCGGAACACGGCTCCAGGAGCAGGGGACCCGGGAGCGACGGACGGGTTTAAGGGATCTGGAGTTGATGTTAGAGATGGGAAAATCGAGTCTCGGAGGTACTGCCTCCTAGTGCCTCAGTTTCCTTAGCTACGAAATGAGTTAACAGTGATGCCCCAGGGCTGCCTTGAGTTTGAAAGATGACAAAGTGTGGAGCGGTGGTTTATGAAGTACAAGCGCTGTACTAATGTGAGGGACTGCGCCATAGTTGTGGGTTTGCCATGGAAACAGGTGAGTATGTGGGGCTCTGCTTGAAATAAAGATAACAGTATTAATGCTAAATAATAATGGTTACTCCCATTTCTGGTAGGCTTACCAGTTGTCGGGTACGGTGCTGAACGCTTTACATACATTATCTTATATACGAAAACCCTTGTAGATAATGCTGTTCGTGGTTACAACTCAGTTTTACAAGTGGGGAAACTGGGCTTGGGATAGGTGAAGTGATTTGCCCAGGGTCGCCTGGCAACAAGTGGAGTTGCAGAGCCCTTATTTTATAAACACTATTTATATTCTTACAAAGCTTATTAAAATTCATCTTAAAACTAAAGGTGGTTATTAAGTAGTATATTCATATGTTTTAAATTCAAAAAGAGGCCTCTTACCCCTATAACTCAGCTCTTCAGTTTTCTCTGGAAGCAACCAATGTTACCACCTTTTTGAAAAGATAGTCTGTGTATATGTAAGTTTATGTGTGTATATATGTGTGTACACACACAGACACACACACACACACACACTTTTTCAAAGCCTCTGTACTATACTGATTATGCTTGATAAGAGAGGGAGGATGAAGCCTCCTCTCCAACAGCAAATGGCCAGGTCTTGGTGGAGGAGAAGAAAATGCATTCACGCTGTTTTATCCAGAATGTTATATTTCTAATAAGACCTAGAGGCATAGGTTTGATTTGGTTTGAGGAGGGTGGGGGCTGGGCAAGATGTTGAGCCTGTGGCTTCCTATAAGACCCTAGAAAGTCACTCTGCTTCTTGGGCCATAAATTTTCCCGTTTATTATTTAAGGGAGTAGTACCGATGCCATAAGATTGTGAAATCAAATGGGTTAATGTCTATGAGTAATAGTCTTTTAAACCAATACAAATACGAGAGTTGCCTAAGGGAACATAAGGAGTTAATGGCAGAACCAGAGACCAAACCCAGGTCTCCTCTCTCCCAATTTAGCAGTCTTTTCGTCACATCACCCATTTCAAAGCTTTGTGATTGTTAATATTGAAGGTAGGAGGACAGGTTTAATGTTTAGTCTGAAGTGGGGGGAAAACAAGGCAAGAAAACACGAGTGTGGATAGAGTGGAAAGAAAATGGACATAGTGGGAAATTGTAGCTTCAAGTCGGGAACTGCTCTTAATTATAAAATTAAACACCCAGTAAATTTGAGGCCTTGAGTTTTTCTTCCACATATCTTAAGCTTATTTTAAAGGATGTTACTGGTCATGTTCCTTCCAGCCTCAGGGTCACTAAAAGCTTTCCTGCCAGGTATTTATAGTAATAAAACTAACAAAAAGTGCCATTCGAGTTAGCCCAGACTGGGCGCTGTGCTAAGCATGTCCCTGCTATATTTCTGACTCTCACCACCTTCAATGTGAGTGAGAGCTTCCATTTACAAATGGCAGAACTGAAGCTTAGAGTTGAATATGCCCAAGATCACATAGGAAGTGGCTGAATTAGTAAAAGATTTGACTGACTCCAAAGCATTTTTATTTACCTTATTCTGCATCTTTATCCAACTGTCCTTGACTATTCCCAGTAATGGGAAGGTTACCACTCTGGAGGCAGCTATTCCATTATTGGAAAGCTCTGATGATTTAAAACCTCCTCCTTATGTCGAATTGAAATCCTGCTTCCTGAAGTATTCCCCTTGGGACCTTGTGCTGCCAGTACATAATATTCCTAGAAGCTCTCTAAAAGAGTTCAGTTTAGACCTGTGTACTTAAGAAAGTTCCCTCCAAAGTCTAGTTGATTTTTTTAGGAAAGTAAAAATTGATGTTTTTAAATCATGCATTCTGCAACATTAACAGGGCCTGCTTCATTAAAATAAAGATGCCTTTTTTATGACAATCAGAGATGAAGAACTGGAAAACAGCCTCCCATAAGGGTTTTAGTACCTTAAAGGTCAATCTCTAATGTAAGAGGAAAAGAAATTCTTAGGAGTGAGAAGGATATATAAATCTCAGAAATGACTGAATTTTTTTAAAGGTGTTCACCAGAAAGCTTGTCCCATTATCTTCTATGGTATCAGGGACATTAATTTGGCATGCTGTAGGATGTCTCTTACTTGTTTTTGAATGGTGGGAACCTGCTAATGTTTTCATGGGTTGACACCCTGATACTATGTATTATAAATTTGCTTTGTGGCCATTTAACAGTTCAGCTTACATAAATAAGCATTTCTATGATGGATATTTGACATACTGTGTTAGAGGAAGCTCCCCACTCTTTTCACTGTAAAAAGTGATTCCTGGGCAGATGTTTTTGGTATATGTTTTAAATTGGCCCGTTATTAAGTAATTAGCTGTTATGACATTGTGTAACTGTCCACCAAAAGGATTGTTTTGTCTTGCTGTGAATGATTTTTTTTCCCCAGAAATGTTATAGGTAGAAGGTGGTTAGAATTCAGAAAGAAGAGGCTTGTTATCTTCTGTTAAGTTGATAAAACTTTGGGTGAACTGATTATTTTTTGGCAGCCAGGTGAATCCTTAATAAATC
Organism: Pteropus alecto; assembly: GCF_000325575.1. Lineage (NCBI taxonomy): Eukaryota > Metazoa > Chordata > Mammalia > Chiroptera > Pteropodidae > Pteropus > Pteropus alecto. Next base: position 1,311,624 of record NW_006440132.1, read on the forward strand.
CTACCTGGCCCAAACCTGGAGGCTTCAAGTGTATTATTTTAAAGTTCATTTGTTATTCCAAAAAAAAAAAAAAAAAGTATATCATGTGGTTGAGAAGTTTTGCTTGCTTCTACTGCTTTTTGCCCAATAACATTCTTGCCAAATTTGATATTGGGGAAATTAATTAAAATGGTTTTTACTCACCTTGCATTAACAAAGTTGGAAGATGAGATCTGGCTTTTTGTGTAGACCTGATCTAGGTGACATATATAGAAAGGAATTATTTTTCTCTTCCACATTAATTTGTACATTTTAAAAATTAGTATGATAGTCTGGTGAGTAACTGATCAGTTTTTTTTTTCTTTTTTTAATTATGAAAATGTTTAAACCTATGAAAATAAAGAGAATAATAAACCTTCATCACCCAGCACTAACATCTATCAACATATGGCCAGTATTGGAAAAGATGGTTTTTACTGATGTGCTTTATTTTTTCTTCCCTTTCCATTAGTTTAGTCCCCATTGTTAAGAGTGAATTGACACCTTGATACTACATAATGATGGATATTTGTAAACATTTTTTATTCCAATCAGCCCTAAAGCAATTTGTCATTTTCCTAAGGCGGAAAGTGGTATAATCAGATAGGCACAGTGCCCCCAGATCTTATCACCAGGTCGTGATGCTTATGGTTGTAGCAGACTTCAGAGACAGCTAGCTTCTTGTGGTCAGAAAAGTACAAATCTTGAGATCTCTGGCCTCGTCTCTTCTGCTGCTATTTTAATAGCTCTGTTGACTATAGGCAAATTACTTCTCTGACCTGTAACTTCCTTATCTGCAAAATAGAGATGATGATACCTGTGTTTTGGTATTTTGTAAGCATCAGGATTACTAATTTGTCTTATTTGTTCAGGCTTCTAAGACCCACATGACTCTCTCTGGGGCACACGGTTAAGAGTTGTCACTAGCTCATATGAAGCTTATAAAAACAGACTGTGTATGGCCAAATAAGGCCTTTGGTAATTCATGTTCTAACAGGCAGTGCCATAAAGGAAGTGGAAGAACCAGAATACCCGAGCCATATAACTTATTAAATCTGCTTATTTTTCTTCCCCAAACCTTTATGCTTAAACATCTATTGGCAAAAGACAGTCACTTCTGAGATTTTGGTAATAAGGTCAGGTTGTACCTACCATGATAAGTAATGTCTTAGGTTATTGCTCCAGATATGCTTTCTGATTGTTACATCGTGGTACTTATTTTTGTGATTTTAGTGCCCAAATAGAGTGTATTAAGGAAATTGTGTTGTGATGGTTTTGATGAGGGAAGGGTGTTTTACATAGAATATACACTGTTTCATAATGAATGAATACATTGTAAATCTTATTGTGAAAATGCATGTAGCATGTGCTAGACTTCAAAAGGAGCAAGTCTATACACCAACATAAGTTTCATTGACTTATGTTTCGGAGATTGTGATTTGTTAAAAAATGTTTTTTTCAACTGTATTTTTGTGTGTGCATGGAAAAATGTTAGATAAATATAGTGTATTAACTGTAAAATTGTAATGTAGTAATTAAAAATAAAGTTGTAATGCCAAGTTTTTACACAAATTTTTAATACTTCATTGTTAGCAGTCTTGCTTGAACGGCCTTTTTGAGCAGAACTAATACAATATTTTGATGTGCCACAGGTAAATTTTTCCATAACCTTATGGAGAGAAAGGACTTTGAGACATGGCTTGATAACATTTCTGTTACATTTCTTTCTCTGACGGACTTGCAGAAAAATGAAACTCTGGATCACCTGATTAGTCTGAGTGGGGCAGTCCAGCTCAGGCATCTCTCCAATAACCTGGAGACTCTCCTCAAGCGGGACTTCCTCAAACTCCTGCCCCTGGAGCTCAGTTTTTATTTGTTAAAATGGCTCGATCCTCAGACTTTACTCACATGCTGCCTCGTCTCTAAACAGTGGAATAAGGTGATAAGTGCCTGTACAGAGGTGTGGCAGACTGCGTGTAAAAATTTGGGCTGGCAGATAGATGATTCTGTTCAGGACGCTTTGCACTGGAAGAAGGTTTATTTGAAGGCAATTTTGAGAATGAAGCAACTGGAGGACCATGAAGCCTTTGAGACCTCATCATTAATTGGACACAGTGCCAGAGTGTATGCACTTTACTACAAAGATGGACTTCTCTGTACAGGTAAGAGACCCCGGAACTGTTTTTTCGATTTTTGCATTTCATAGGATATAATCTTAGAAGTAGAACAAACTACTCCTAAGGCTTGAGAATGACAAGTATTAATTATGTGAGATATCTGTGATGGAATCCACCACCCCCCTGCCACCACCCCAAATCCTCTTTTCCTCTAGAGAGGCCAATCATTTTTATAAAATTTTACAAGAAGAAAGCTCAGAATTTTTTTTAAAATGCTATAAATCAGAAAGCTGTAACTACTTTTTTCCTGTGCTTTTCTTCCATGTATAGTCCTCCAAGTTGGTTAACTTTTATTTATTTATTTTTTGGTCAGCAATGACTTTAGGGAAAAACCAGGGGAAGAGTAGATGTCTAGTGCAAGCACGTAGTTAGATCATCTTGGAAAAATTACTTAACCACTCAGTGTTTGTTTCTTTGTCTATAAAATATGAGAAGGGAAGTATTTCTTTCTTGCTCTGAAATCCTGTGGTTCTAAGAATTAGAAGAGTTTGGGCATGGGAATGAAGACAGTTGGATATTTTAAAACTAGGCAATTAAATGACTATATAACAAACATGATCATTGAAATTTAGAATTATGTATGTCTTCCATTTATAATGGGTTTGTGTTTGTACATATGATTATAATCAGTGCCTATGTTTTAGGCAATACATTTTGACAGGCATGGTAAATAATTCTTAGGCACTGTTTTGAATGGTTCTAGGTCGTTCTTATCAGTGATACAAATGCCTGTTCACTTCCATTGTGTATAATGTATAGGGATACTCTGTGTTCATTCTTCATCCAAGATAATTTCTGATAAATATATGATTATTACTTAAACTATGTAGATGCCATTTTTAATATTATATACTGTTTCTTTGTGTAAATATATCATTATTTAGCTATTTCCATATTAGTGCATATTCAGGTTATTTCTGTTTTTATGAATATTTTTATTTACATTGTTGTTCTTCTCTTAAATTATTTATTTGGGGCAGAAGCCTCAAACTAGAGACTAGAATCACCAGATCCAGAAATATAAATGATTTTAAAGCTCTTCTTAGTATCCTTTCCAGATAGATTGGATTGATGCCATACAGCAAAGTCTTAAATAACCTGCTTCTCCCTCAGAGTCCTATTTTGTATTTGAATAGTTAAGAGATATATTATTTCTCATGATTGTTTTCACACTGCATTTCTTTATTCATCGAGGATATATGTTTTTTTCATGTGGTGCTATAGTCTCTAAAATACTACACATTTTGCTTTTTAAAGTATTAAATTTAAGACATTTCATGGTTTTGTCTGTCATCCTGAAGTTACTCCATGCTTACGTTATTTTTCTTGACAATAAGCATGATTATTGGAACCACATCATCTGTTCTTCTATGCTTTGATATACTTTCCCAGTTGTGGTGATGGCTTTCATGTCTTTTTCGCCTCAGGATCAACTGCGGGTATTTAAAAAAACTTTTTTTAAAGATTAGGATGCAGTATTGCCTTTGAGCTTGCTGCTCATTCGTAAATACTGGCAGTTGACTCATTTTCAGAACCATCTGTAGCTTTTTAAAAATTTCTCATCAAACTTTACTTTTGAAATACAATAATATCTCAATTACTTGGAGCGGAACTGAATGGGATTCATTCACTGAATTTTTAAGTACCCAGAAAGTTAATATCTACAATAATAGGACCCAACCTTGCATTTTAATATTATTCTCTAGGTGGGTCTGTATGTTCTATTTATTCTGATTAAATTAATCAGGTTCACATAATCAGTTTTGAAAATTATACTTTGTCTATTGAAAATGGGCCAAAGCATTACTTAAATTTTTTAATGCAGTATTCCTGGGACTGTTACTAGTGAGAGAAATATTTGTTATAGAATTATATAGACATATCTCATTCCGTTGAGCTATACTATATTGTGCTTCGCAAATATTGCATTTTTTTACAAATTGAAGGTAAGACCCTCTACCAGTAAAAAGATTATGACTTGCTGAAGGCTCAGATGATGGTTAGCAGTTTTGAGCAGTATTTTTTAATTAAGGTATGTATTTGGGTTTTTTTTAGACACGATGCTGTTGCACACTCAATAGACTATAGAATAATGTAAACATAATTATTATATGCACTGGGAAACCAAGAAATTCATGTGATTCACTCACTTTATTGTGATAATCACTTTACTGCAGTGTGGAACCTAACCCACAGTATCTCAGAGATATGCCTGTACAAGTGTTTGTGTCATCTTGTTATTTAAGAACTTGTATTTGTTACTGTGGTTAAATTGCAGAATTCTGAATTTGGCAATAAGTGTACAGTAACTCTCAGATTAACCTCTTGAACAAGCAAGAAAATAGTTTTGCCAAAATGATAGATGGCTAATGCTAAATTTAACATGGTATAGATTGAATGGGGTAGTTATTCTGCTTATTTCTGAAATGATAAGAAAGGAACCTGTTGTGCTTTGTGCTGTTCAATAGATGTTTACTTAAAAAATGCCTCTGTGAAAGACAACATGAGGATATACGTAGATGAATCAGAGCAGAGAGCATATGCCTGGGATCAGGAAGGTAACCTGGTTAAGTAAACGTCTGCAAGCGGGCTGTGGCGACATCTGCCCTTCCAGTGAGGGTAGTAGTATTGCCATGTGGAATTCAGGCTCCAAGTTGTCAGATATGGCTTTTTAAGAGAAACCCCAAATCTAGATTTTTATAAACTATCCTGATTTTCTTTAAAGTACTGCTTTTTAAGTATTATTCACATTTGAAAAATATCATACTGGGTCATAATCAACCTGGAAGCTGCCATATTGTGACCTCTGGCTTATAGTCAAATAAAAACAAGAACTATAAAAGAGGTATGATCAAATGATATAGTTGAATTGTATGAGAAAAAACTTCATATAGTTGTTCAGAGGAAGGAGTGATTTCTTGAGCAGTGTTTCTGTTGAATCTTGAAGAATGTGTTGACTTCAGGGAGATGGGATTCCGAGTAGAAGCGTTCCAGTAGGAAGATAGCACCAGCAAAGGTATGGACAGGGCTAAGCATGGCACATGTAGGAGGAAAATAAAATTTGTTATAGCTGAACTCTTAGGGTACAGGTAGGGACTCTGTAAGAGACTTTGAGAATATAATCTGAAGAAAGAAGCTTGGTTTGTGTTGTGAAAGCCTCGAATGCTGGAACATGAGTTTGGATAGTTTTCTATAAGCAGTAAGAAAAACTTGAAAGATTACTGAGCAGAAAAAGGGCCAGGATCAGAGCTTTTTGCTTCATGTAGACCAGTGTTTATTTCTTTCAGACCCAGGTCCTCTTTTTATAACATTTTACAATATTCTCTGATCTTGAAGTAAAATTCGTAGAAATAATCTGTGTATACATACAATTATTTTAAAAATCAATGTAATGCCTAAACTCTGCTCAAAGGAGAAATAAGAGGACTATAAAGTAACACATTAAACACGTGCTCAAGCACAGCTATGCTGGAAGACAGTAATGTAATCAGAAGTTTGCACCAGTGTGTGCCACACTGAACACGGTAGCTATAAATGCAGAATGTTTGTGTCGCACATAATATCAGTGATGTGATTTCTTCAGTGGTGAAAAACTCTTATCAAATTCCCAACAAAGCAAAGTACACTTTCCCTCAATTTACCTGTTAGTTACAGTCTTAGGAAATTTCGAATAAACTGCAAATATATTTTGTAAAACAGACTCAGGTAACTATGGATAAGCTTTTCACTTATCAATATCTGACAGAACCTTCAAGAATGTCATGCAATATACAAGATAATTCTTTTTGTGCAGTTTCCCAATCACTGCCGTACGTCTAGCAATCCTCACCTCTGCCCGGTAATTGCCAGTAATACTACCCTCCCCCAAATCTTTATGACTGTTGAAGCTACCCCTAAGAATTTTTAAAATATTCCCTTAGGAGATGCTATTTCTATTGAGACCCTCTGACATAGAGAAAACTGGAGATTCCAAATTAAAGTGTTAGCTTGATGCGGTTTAGATGAAGGTAAATAGGCCTAGATTTAGGACAGTAAGCGTGGAGATTTTTAAAAGGAGCAGTTGAGTGGAAGAGCAGCCATTGAAATAGAATTGACAAGATTTGGCAACGAATTGGGTATGTGGCAAGGAAAAGGGAGATTTCAGAAGTGGCTGAGGTTTCAAGCTGTGTGTATACCTGGGAAGATGGTAGTAACAAGAATAGAAAATGAAAGACTAAACGCGAAAGGGTAGATGAAGTTCGATTTGAGATAAACTTAATTCAGTTGGATATGTAAATGGAGGTTCCTACAGGTATCTGAAAATGCAGGTTTAGAGCTTTGGGGAGTGCTTGGAGCTAGAGGGAAAGATTTAGGAGTTAGTCATATCACAGCTGTGACTGTAACTGTGAAATTTCAAAAGGAGATGTAGAGAGGAAGAATTAAGCCTAGGAGCCTTGAAGGGTGTGCTTAGACAAAGGGGAGATGTAAAGAAACATTGCTGTTGAAGAGACTTTCAAGAAGGAGAATGAAAATTGCCTGTCTTAAAGAGGCACTGGTAAATGTTTATTTAGTTGGTTTACAGAGTCAGATGCCTCAGAGAGGCAGTTGAGAGCTGAGATCTGATTCTACCAGTTAAATATTTAACTTAGCTTGGTACAATATTTACTCCATTTGGGTTCAGCTTATTTTTCTGCTTTTGTAATACAACCATCCCTGTAATTTTTTTTCATATCAAAATATTGTTTTCACCCTATTTTCTAAATTGAGAGGGCTTGTTTTTCCCTTTTATCTAGTGAAAAATAGTCTGCATTTACTCAGGCCTTTTTCATTTCTAGGCTGCATTGACAGCCTCTTTGAAACATTTTGGTCTAGTCATTGCAGCAATTGGAAATCCGTAGAGAAGGATGACATAAAGCCCAAAAGAGCAGAGAATAATGGCTCCTAAAGGCTTGACAGTTTAGAGTGGACTTGTACTGCTATAAAATAGAACTCAGCTCAACCTAATTGTTTCCTGATGTTTCTTTAGGGTATAAAACCCAGTTCTATATAAACTAGTTTAAATAGTTTGGATAATATCTCCCTTTTTAAAAATCAAATTGTGGCAAAATATATATAACATAAGATTTATTTTAACCATTTTTAAGAGTATAGTTCAGTGCCATTAAGTATATTCACATTGTTGTGCAAAAATACCACATCCATCCATCCATCCATCCTTCTTGCTTTCTTTCTTTCTTTCTTTCTCTTTCTTTCTTTCTTTCTTTCTCTTTCTTTCTTTCTTTCTTTCTCTTTCTTTCTTTCTTTCTTTCTCTTTCTTTCTTTCTTTCTTTCTCTTTCTTTCTTTCTTTCTTTCTCTTTCTTTCTTTCTTTCTTTCTCTTTCTTTCTTTCTTTCTTTCTCTTTCTTTCTTTCTTTCTTTCTCTTTCTTTCTTTCTTTCTTTCTCTTTCTTTCTTTCTTTCTTTCTCTTTCTTTCTTTCTTTCTTTCTCTTTCTTTCTTTCTTTCTTTCTCTTTCTTTCTTTCTTTCTTTTCTTTCTTTTCTTTCTTATCTATCTATCTATCTATCTATCTGCAGAACTGTTTGCATCTTTCCAAACTGAAACTCTCCTCGGTAAACACTGACTCCCTATTATAATACTCCTCCCCTCAACCCCTGGGACCACAGTTTTACTTTCTGTCTCTGAATTTGACTATTTAGGTACCTTATATGGATGGAATCATACAGTATTTTTTCTTTAATGACTGACTTATTTTACTTAGCATAATATCTTCAAGATTCCTCCATGTTGTACCATATGTCAGAATTTTCTTCCTTTTTAAGGCTGAATATATTCCATTGTATGTATAGAACACATGTTGTTTATCCTCTCTCCTAGCTTTTAACTAGCCTTCCTCCAGTTTTGCCCCCTTCAAACCATTTTCTGTGATGCAGCCATAGTGATCTTTCAGAAATGCAAATGAGGTCATAGTTAGATGTTCGCCTGACGCAGTTCTCCCGCCAGACCCTGCCACTATTTCCCAGTCATATGGAACTGCTTTTATAATCAGTGTCCATGTTTTAGACAGTGGGTTTTCACAAGCATTGTAAATAGTTCCTGGACAGTTTTCAGAATGGTTCCAAGTAGTTCTTTATGAATTGACCCCAGTGTCTATGCACATATGTTTAATTACATATAGACATACTTAATAGTAATTTAGAGGGTATATACCAGGGGTTGGCAAACTACGAGCTGCAGGGCCAGTGCAGCAGAGTAGAGTAATTCCTAAAGAGACCGTATGGCTCAAAAAGCCTAAAATATTTACTGTCTGATCTTTCACTGAAAGTTTTGCTGACTTTTGGCGTATTCTGTTCCTTGGCAGAGGAGGTTAACTTATTCTTTAGATTTCAACCAGTTAAAACTTGAAAGTTTTTTTTAAGTTTGAAATCTCTTCTTTAAACTATCCTATGCCAAAACCAAGATTAAAAGCAAATAAGAGTATAGTTTAGGAGCCAGTCATGCCACCTCCAAAGGCATATTTGTGAAATCCTAGATGTTGAGGAACACCATCATAAACTCAGTGGAGCTTTGTCTGAGGTGTTTTCTCCTTTTATCCGCTCCTTGTATTTGCTGTGGGCTTTTGTACTGCCCACCACTTACTGTACTGAGCTATTATTGCTTGTTTAGCCTTTTTGCCTTCCCAGGTAGACTAAGCACTATGAGAGCAGGAGTCCTGCCTGACATAGAAGTTCTGTAAATATAGGTTGAATGAATGAATGAAAGCAACCCTGTTTGAACACTTGCAATAAATCAGAACCAAGGTCAGATAGGATCTAAAATGATTTCTTTTCCTGCTTTAGCTCCCTAGGAATACAGTCACAGAATGCCCAAGCTTAAAGATTATCTAGACCTGTGCTGTCCAGTATTGTTGCCACTACTTATGGCTTTTGAGCACTCGAAATGTGTGTAGTCCAAACTGAGATGTGACATGCGAAATACTCATTAGATTTTGAAGACTTAGAATATAAAATATTTCATTAATTATTTTTGTATTAATTACATGTGAAATGACAATTTGACATTGAATTAAATAAACTATATTGAAATTGCTTTTTACTTTTTCAAGTAAAAGAAAAATTTAAACTACCTTTGTGGCTTGCATTATATTTCTACTGGACAGCACTGTTCTAGAACATTGGTTCTCAAAATATTGCTTATGCATTAGAATCACTCGGCACGCTTTTAAGATTATTGGAGCCCACCTTAAATATTCTCAGTTAGAATTTCTGAAGGCAGGACCTTGCATGTTTTGATAAAGCTCCTCAGATGGATTCTGAAGTCTTACATACCCACTGAGAACCAGCAACCAAATCCCACCCCTCATTGTATAGAGTGGAAATGGAGTGCCTAAATAGTAAAGTGACAGCAAATAAGTTTTCATTTCAGTGTGCTCTCTCACAAGGTTTGCCCAGGTTAAAATTCACGCTCTACCTCTTTCAACAATGATAGCTATTTTTCCATTGTCTGAAACACTGGCTCTTGACCAGCCCTTAAAGGTAGAATTGTGATTAGCTTTATTTAGTCATTTCAACCTTTTGAAAACTAGTCATTTGGTGCTTTCCTAGAATACTGTATCCTCGTAGTGATGATATTTGTGTCCTCAAAATGTCTTTGTTGATTCTTAGTACTACTTTCCCAAAGGATAAATTGTGAGATAAGAGTTTATCATTGGAATTTTTAAACATAATTAAAGCAAAGTCCTGAATTGTCACCATGATCAGTATAATATTTTCATCAGAAGCAAAAATGAAACCTACTTTTTTCTACAGAATCTTTGTAGGCTCTACAAGCTCATTGTTGAATTGCGAATGTTTGGAGATCATTTATCCCTGGTTTTCTTAGAGTTTCCTTTACACATTTCAACGTGGCCCAAGAAATTAGCAGTTAACCGTTGCAGAAAGTTAACCTGTGATCCGAGGCTCCTCTTCAACTTGCCTTAGAGCAGAACATGTTCCAGCAGACAGCTTTACTCTTCAGCGTTTTTTATTTGTTCAGAGTTGTTGGGTAATGGACAGGCATGCAAATGTACACATGCAGTCATAGGTAATAGCTATCGTTTCAAGCTCAAATCAGAGCTTATGATAGTCAGAGATTTATGAAGTTTTTCAAGTGGAAGCACCAAGGTATGCTTTAGTCTAACTTTCCTCTATAACCTGGAAACTTAAGGGAAAAGGACTGCACCAAAAAGCTTGTATCCAGTCCCTGTGCTGTTAACACCATTTGGTGGTTCTGAGCATTGTGTTACCTTCTCCATGCTTCGGTTTTCTCAGCTATAAAGTTGAAGTGCTAGGGGAGGTGACCATTACGATTCTCCTTTAAGAATTCCGTGGGGATTGATTTTCCTTCTTTAGTGTTTGTTTTCTTACTGATCTCACCATTTTTCTCTTGAAGGGTCAGATGACTTGTCTGCAAAACTATGGGATGTGAGCACAGGACAGTGTGTTTATGGCATCCAGACCCATACTTGTGCAGCGGTGAAGTTCGATGAGCAGAAGCTTGTGACAGGCTCCTTTGACAACACTGTGGCCTGCTGGGAATGGAGTTCCGGAGCCAGGACCCAGCACTTCCGGGGGCACACGGGGGCGGGTGGGTTGCTCTTTTTCAAGGGTTTCTATAGTTTTTTTAACCTCATTCCTTAAAGCTGGGAGCCAAGAATGTGATCCCCTTTTTTGTTTTGTTTTTGTTTTTTTATTTAATCTCCCCTCTTTTTTCTCAGTCACAACAGTTAATCCCTTTATTTAACTTATTCTTATTTGGAGTTTCCCCCCTAATTTTGCTTTTCCTTGGCCCATTTAAAAACTCATATATACCCTTATGCTGGGAGGGGGCAGTTCTCTCCTATTTCATTTATATCTTCTTGAACAGTCAGTCCCTTTTGCTTTTATCAGATTTCATATTTCCAAATGGAGTAAGTCCCCCCACTTGTATTCAGTCTACTTTATTAGTAGAATTAGGCCTGAAATCCTTTGGAATGATAGTCGTTCCCAGATTGTGTGATCTACACATATTACATCAAATTGGAGCATGGTTGACAATTGATAACAAGCTACTGCCTAGAGATAAGATGAAAGAAATATATCTGAAAGTTTCTTAATAATTTCACAGCAGCCTTACCTTGCAAAAACTGGTCATTTGATTATAACCTTGAGACCTGAGCTTTGCCTCTGTGCATTGTATTTTTGAATTTTGTGCAGAAATCATGCCGAGTTGTTTCTTGGCCTCGTGCAGTAGCTCCCTTCTTCCTTTCCCCCATGTACCCACTGCATTAACCTTTGAGAGTCACAGCCTCTGCTCCTAAGCATCACACGTTATGAGCAGCCTTCCTGGACTCCCTAAACAGGTAGAGTCCCTCCTCTACACGTTTCCCAATGACCAGCATTTCTGTCTTAACACTCATCATACAACTAAGTATGATGATCTTGATTTCCCCCAGCTGTGGGCCCCAAAAGGACAGGGATCCTGCCTGTCTCCTTCACCCTTAGGTCTCAAGTTCTTTGCACTGCACCTGGTACTCAGTAATTCTTTGAAGTAAGAGTTTTATTGCCTAAAGCAAAATTTTTTCCCATTTTGTTTGGCATCCTCTACATTTTTCCTCAGTCTGCTATCTGCCATCATTTGTGTGTTGTAGAAATTAATATGTGAAGATACATGGTTTACCATGGAACTAATATTTTAAACCAAGTGTACCATTCCACAGTGTCAAGATATTCACTGACTTCAGGTGATTTTATAACCAATCAGCTTCGAGAGCCCTGCTCTAAAGTTTCTCCTTGCTGTTTCCCGGACATTGCTGTGGCTTTTCCTAACTCCATGCCTTTGCTGTTCCCTCTACCTACAGTATTCTCTTTCTTTTCTTGATAAACTCTACTCATCCTTCAGGGCCCATCTCCAATATCGCCTCTTCCCTGAAGTCCTCCCTGATACCCCTGGGCAGAGTTAGTCATTCTCCTTGGTGTTTCCCTAGCAAGAGGTAAACATTTACTTTTTTTGGACTTCCTCCTCCACCCCTCACTTAGACTGAGTTCCTTAAAGAGAAGACCAATGTCTTCATCTCTGGGTCTCCATTGTTCTTTTTAGAGTTTGGCAGACATTTAAAAACAAATATTTCAGTACTTGCTATATACTCAGGTACTTTTTTAGGTACTAAGGGTATAGCTGTGAAGAAATGCAGACAGGTCTGAGAGAATGGCTTTAGAGATCCTTGTTTGTGTTTTGTTCTCATTACATTGACTTTTCTTGAGTATGGGTATTGCTTTGCAGCTTATATTCTTGATATTTGTCTCAGTGCAGATCTGACTAGGGCCAGCTTTGTTCTGTTTTCCCTGGTTTAGTTGAGGTTTGTATAGTATCAGGCAGGCAGTCCTGCGAACAATGCCATCGTCTCCAACACTGGTTTTGCCTCTCACTTTGAACTAGCACACGTATTATTCCAGGGACTTTCCATCTTTAGAATTGTAAGCAATAATAATAATAAATTTGAAATGGATATTTTTTTATCATAAAATTGCTAGTCAAGTAGCACCATTCTTAAAACAACTCTGGTTGAGAAATTATAAAATTAGGCAGCTAGGGCGAATCAACACTATTGAACTCTGTTATAAAAGACCTTCAGACAGACATGATTTAACTTTGTGTATGTCATATGTTAGTGTTTAGTGTCGACTACAATGATGAACTGGATATCTTGGTGAGTGGCTCTGCGGACTTCACTGTGAAAGTGTGGGCATTATCTGCTGGGACATGCCTGAACACACTCACTGGGCACACGGAGTGGGTCACCAAGGTAGGAGGACTTACAGAAGAAATCTCCTTAACATCAGGCTTTGTTGGGGATGGGGTGGAGGACGGAAGATGCTGCCTCATAAGTGGTAGGTGAGCCATAAGTGGAATAGATGCAACCACAGTGCATGGTGGTGTACAACAGTGACCAACGCCTAAAGGCACTCAGTAAATGTGGATGACTTATGGATGTGGAAAGATGCTTGCAATATAGTAGGTGGGTTGAAGGGGCAAATAAAGCAGATCATACACACAAACCTGTATAGTATGATAACAGTTTCTGAATGTTAATGCACCAAAATGTTGAAGAATTGTATGTGCTTTTTTCCCTTTGGTAAGTCTATTTTTTTTAATCAGAAAAGCAGTTTTTATTTTGAAAAAAATCACGAGAAGAAAAAATCATTGTATAGAATATTTAAAAGAATATTGTGATGTTTTCTAATTTTCAAAAAAAGATTACTTTGAGGATGAAACACAGTATGAATAATGGAAATGCCATGCAGAAACACTCAAATTTACTATGCTATTCTGTGAGGGGCCTAGGATACAGGAGTGAACTAAACAGACCCAGGCCTGACATATTAGTCTAGTAGGAGAAATAGTTATTAAACAATAACTATACATGTAATTACATATAATTACAATTCATGTTAAGTGCCATGAAGGAAAAGTGCAGTGTTCTTTGAGAAAGTCTAGGGAGGTATCTAATTGAATTCGTTCAGGGAAAGCTTTTTGAGAAGGGACAAAATGTGAAGAACAAATTGGAGGTATCTGTGTAGTGGTGGAGTGTTTCAGAGAGTGCAGTGTATGCACAGGCACTGGAGCGGGAAAGAATCTAGTACATTAGGTGATCTAGAAGGCCAGTGGTGCTGTGCTGTTGTTGGGGAGGTGTGAGAGAGGTGGCCATTATATATGGCTTACTGGGCTTACTACATCATAAATGTAGTAGGAAGCAATTGACAAGTTTTGTGCAAGGAAGGGTCTGGTATGATTTATGTTTTAAGAAAGTAACTGCTGAGTGAAAAATGGGTTATAGTGGGGCACAAATGGATACAGGGTGGCCAGTTAGGCTTTTTCAGTAATCTAAGCAAAAGGTACCCATGGCTTGGACTTGGGTGGCAATAAAGAAAAAGAAGGGCACACGTGAAGGATATGCCTTTCAGATAAATCGAGCCAAACTTTTGGACTCATGAGGAACAGAGAAGAAAATCAAAGATGAATAGTGGGTTTTAGATTGGGCGGGTGATTATGTCTTCCTGAAATAGGTAGAGCTAAAAGGAGAACAGTTTGTGAGAAGATCAATAATACCACTAATGTGTACACTTAGAAATGGTTAAGATAGCAGATTTTATGTTATACATATTTTATCACAATAAACAAATTGGGAAAGATTATTTTTGTATTGGGCACACTGAGTATTTAAATAGAAGAGTTATGTAAGACAATGTGGTGTTGTGTTAAGAACAGTAAACTTGAGGCCAGGACAGACTGTGATGTCTTAGACAAGTTACCCCCGTTTCAGGGCCTGAGTTTCATCATTTGCTAAATGTTCCTGTGAATATTAAATCAAATGATGGGACGTACCCAGCAGAGTGCCTGGTACTTAGTGAGTCTGTCAGTTTCAGTTGAATCTGTAACTCAGGCTTCTTCTGAAGGAGTAAGCCTGGCCTCCCCACTCACTTTGTGCTGATTTATTATAAAAATAACTAGAACCTAATGTTTATAGATTACCCTAAGTGCTAATGGAATGTTAGCTTTTATTATGTTATTATTCACGTTGTTTTATTTCATTTTGATTACAGTTCTATGCAATAATAAATGCTTCATCCCCTATTTTAAAGATGAGGAGACGGAGAAACAGAGAGGTTAGATGGTTTTACCCAAGGTTGCAAAGTCAATATATGGCAGATTCTGGTCCTAAGTCTAGCGTTTTTTCCTTTATAATACACATGCTTATGAAAACCCAGATCATTTGTATATACTTCTATATCTGTGAGCTTTTTTCTTTCCTGTTCCTCACATTTTCTATAAAGTAACATTTTATAATTTTAAAAATTAGTCCTAATGTTTGCTTCCAGACTAAAGCTAAGATTAAATGCTGCCAACATTAGACACTTTTAGATCCTCCTGATAATTTACATTCTGGTTGTAGTAAAACTCTTAGTAGAGGTTAATTTGGTTATAGAGTTATGGCTCAGCTATTCTAGCATACTATCTTATTTCAGGCTTTTTTCATGTTTTAGTTTTTTTAAAACAGTATAGAAGTAGCATTAAAAAGATTGTTCTGTAATGTGGATGCTTGTATTTCTAGGTAGTTTTGCAGAAGTGCAAAGTCAAGTCTCTCTTGCACAGCCCTGGAGACTACATCCTCTTAAGTGCGGACAAATATGAGATCAAGGTGAGGTTTTTTCCTCCATTATTTTGCCTCATTAAAGAAAAACTGGCAAATATAAGAAAATTAAAATGCTGTGGCAGAGGGGGAACCTTTCAAGGGAGGCAGGATTATCTTAGTCCAAGCTATCTTAAACCCATTGGAAAGAGAATGATTCATTATTTCTATGTCCTAGGCAGTTTCTAACCCTGATTTTTAAATGAAGAAAAGAAAATACACAGAAAAATATCTTAAACGCATTATGTTTTCTTAAGATACATATCTTGGATGTACCTCAATTCTTAGATCTGAACTATGAAAACAAACATTTACTTGTAAAATAATAAAATTTGCAAAAAGTGTACATCACACTCTTGCATACAGTTGTAGTGCAACTTTTAAACTGTTTCACGCGGTAGGCATTATTAACTTCACTGTGGGGCTGAGGTTCAGAGAGGTTAACTGTTTTACCCAAGATAAGTAACACAGAACATACATAGGGAATTAGAGTTTGAAACCATGCCTCTCAACTGTAAAACCTGTGGTCTTTCTAGTTTACTTCACTTTGTATCTGAATTCAGCAAACAAAAACCACAGTAAGGATAAGCTTTTCTATAGTGATGTGATCTGTCATCTTTCCTAATTTTCCTTTATCTGTAGATTTGGCCAATTGGGAGAGAAATCAACTGCAAGTGCTTAAAGACATTGTCTGTCTCCGAGGATAGAAGTATCTGCTTGCAGCCAAGACTTCATTTTGATGGCAAATACATCGTCTGTAGTTCAGCATTGGGCCTCTACCAATGGGATTTTGCCAGTTATGATATTCTCAGGTAGAGTTTCCTTGGGCCTTTACAGTCTGTTGCAGTTTCTTTATTTTTTTGTTGTAGTTTAATAGTGAAGACAAGCCTAAATATTTCAATAAACCAGTCAATAACTTGCTTTTGGGAAGTGCTTACATTAGTTATAAACAGAATTATATGCTAGAAAACCTCACTCATAAAAATGTTTTCGAGGCAGTAATTAGTAAGAGATAATATGCTTGAACCTAGAAGATCTAGGATCTATTCCCTCCCCTTACTCTGACTCACTTCCCCTTGCAGAATTTTACATAGTTTTCTGGGAAATGAGGGGCTTTGGTAAGTCTTTCAGATCTCCTCTAGTTTTGATAATTTAAGTTCTACTTTCTAGTCACTTGAAATTCTGCATTGAAGGATCGAGTGGCCTTCTGTTTGTTGACTAGTAGAAAGACAGAGGTATTTAGAGAAAAAGAGGGTTTCTTTCTAGAGAAATGAATAAGAAGAGGTCCATGGACAAGTATTTTTGGGGTTCACTGCATACCATGGATTCCTATAGGAGATTGGTGGTATCTGTTAGCACATTGGAGGCTGATGGATAGATGCCATTGCCACATGGTGATTAAGAGAACTTCCTTTATGATAAATAAACCTTGATTTAAGACCTTGTGCCTTCTCTTATGAACTGTGTGATATGTAAGTTTCTTAACCTCTCCATGCTTCAGTTTTCTCACCTGTAGAGTGAAGATTAAATGAAATGCCTGTAATGAGGACCTAGCACAGGACCTGGCAGATCTTTATTACTAATAGCTTAGAGAAGCTCTATATAAAGAAACCTGTTTGAATTTGTTCAGACTACTGTACCTCACACTTACTGTGCACAGAACTGGTTTTTTCTGTTTTTTTGTTTTTTGTTTTTTTTTTTTTTTTGAGAAACAGCTATTACTGGCTCGCAGAATTATTATTCTGCAGCATGGTTCAGGAAATGCTGGCTTGGAGAAGTACAGAAAATTGAACATTCTCTTCATTGTTATATGCATGGCTGTTTGAGGTCCACTTGTATGCGATTTGAAAATACTAGCCAACAGGACTTTGGTGGGCCCCGTCTCTCTGGTCATAAAGTTACAGCCCCATTTATGTCTCCCTGGATTCAGACCTACATTTCTAACCAGTTAGGTTTCCAAGCTATCTATGCTTTGAGGAAAAGAGACTAGAATAGATCCTGGAAGATATTAGGCCAAGCTCTTCATCTTATAGATGGGGAGACTGAAGCCAAGAGAGCGTAGGGGACTTGCCCAACATTCCACAGCTCACCCTAGTACAGCATCCATCTACCCACCCACCCAGCCAGCCAGCCAGCCACCCACCCACCCATCCACCCATCCATCCATCCATCCATCCATCCATCCATCCATCCATCCATCCATCCATCTATCTATCCATTTATCCATGGGTGTCCGTGGGTGGATCATCCAGCAGACATATGCTTTAGGTACCAGCAAGCCAGAGAGAAGGAGCTTTTGAAAGAATTTGATACTTTGCAAAGAAAAAAATCCACGCAGTCACCATGGGAAATCATATCTTTTACAGTTTAGTATCATTTTTGTTTGAATTAAAATTCGGGAAGGAGGGGTACAAAGGCAAGGTAGAATAGAGGTTTTATAATCTTTTTAATGTTTAGAGTCTCTGTAGGTTTTAATTTGCCCCTGCATCTTTCTCATGTGTGCTTCTTACTCAGAATATAGAGTGTAGAGAGTCCAGTGTCCCAGAAGAAGGTTCTGATAGTTTTTGGTATTTGGGTTCACTAACTTTAAGCAACAAATCTACAAGATTGTTTGCTGGTAGAAAGTGCTAAGTTCAGATTTTTCTTTGAAAAGAGGCTATTTTATCTTTTGCTTCCAATCCCACTCCTACCCCAAACACAAATAAACCAACTTTTTTTGAAATCTTAGTACATGGCCTCAGGTACTAGGACCAGGTAGGGCTACTTATGTTTTGAAGCTAATTGAAAAGAAGCAAAGCATAAATGGCAGCATGTTGCTCAAAATATCTAAGATATAATGCAATCTCTTGAGCTTGGTTTTCTTGGTACAACAGGCAGGATTATTTAGGTTCAAGGGCCCAGACTGCACAGCAGGGAAGTCTTTTTACAATTCTAATGTAACCTAAAGGGGCTGTGAGCTTGTCGAGACGTGTATTCTATTCTGCAACATATTTGTGCCTCAGTCTTTGGAGTCAGTTCATCTTTACCAGGCTTAAGTCTTATTCTCTAGCCACCCAGTTTCCTAAGTTTCTGGTTGTTTCCTGCTTTGCATTGATAATGTGGGACTTACTGGACTTCTTGCTGTTTTTCCCAGTTTCCTTCGATCTCTTTTATAGGAATTTTTATTTGTCTATGTTCATTGTACCACCACTCTGTTCACTAGCAGATAATTATTGAGCACCTACCTGTGTGTTAGGCATTGTGATGTACACTGAGAACCAGCAGAGATACTTACCAAATGGGTTTAAATTATTAGCCAGCAGTAATTACATTACATTAAATAGTAAATTACATATAGATGTTTTAAAGATTGGGATAAGCGAAACATAGTATGGGCTACTTTGAGATCCCACCGAGTTCGAGGAGTAAGGGAAAGCTTTGAGGAAGAGATTTGGGCTGAGCTTTAAAGGATGAGTGTATGCATTAACTCAGTGCCAGGGGTGGATATGCAGTGGGGAGCATTGTAGACTGAGAGACCAGTTCAAAGGCCCTGAGACTGAAAAGAGCCTGGCGCATTTGAGGAACTGACAGAAGGCCAGTGTGGCTGGAGATGTGAGTTCAATAG
Organism: Pteropus alecto; assembly: GCF_000325575.1. Lineage (NCBI taxonomy): Eukaryota > Metazoa > Chordata > Mammalia > Chiroptera > Pteropodidae > Pteropus > Pteropus alecto. The sequence goes on from NW_006440132.1 coordinate 1,330,606, forward strand.
AGAGCAGTAGGTTTTAGAAGTTTAAAAGATGTGGTAATAGGTTTAGAGTTTAGTGTGAGATTAACTGATAGAAAGGGGCCAAAGTAGATGTGGGGAGACCCATTGAAAACCGTTGGCAGCAGTGCAGGCAAAAGGTGACGTCTTGGATCAGAGTAGTGGCAATTCAGATAGTAGCAAATCAATTAGAAGAAAATGTAGGAGATAAAATCAATAGACCTTGGTGATTGAATTTATGTCTTGAGTAAGGAGGTGAGTTGGATGGTTGCCATGTTTCCTAGCTTGAGCAACTGGGTGAATGAGCAACCAAGGAAATAAAGAAGAGAAACAGGTTTGGCTAATAAGTTCAGTTTTGGACAGGCCCGGTGTGAGGAACAGGTCTTCACTACAAATACCCTCCCTTCCTCATGTCAGACTGAAAACTGCTTCAGTGTG
>NW_006440132.1:1332281-1339087 GCF_000325575.1 Pteropus alecto
CCTCACATATTCTTCACTATTTAAAGGTGATGATTGTGTCTGGTTCCCTGTCCCTGCCAGTACTTTTTTCCCCTCTCTCAACTGATCTCCTTCAGCTGTTTCTTGCTTTTCCTGGTTACCAGGCCCTGCCATTCTGGTTAACCTCCTGGACATACACTAGTTGGTACTGTCCTTGTTAAAGCAGTCTAACCTGGCCTCTAACGGAGCCCAAACTTATCGTCACAGAGCAGAATTTGTATATCCTTTGTCTTGTAGCTCTTTTACTGGTACCTCCAAAGAGGACATTAGTTTTTCTTGTTAACCTTTTACCTCACTGAGTATGCAGACAACAGACTTAAGTTTTTTTCATTTGTGCAGCTGTTGAGTTAGGTCTCTCATTTTGTACCTTTGTCATTGATGTTTTGGGAACTACCTACCTGAAGGTTAAGGCTGTCCTTCCAACTGGCCCAGTCTTCTCTAACAATTTCTTACGAATCTGTTATTAATAAGTTTCTGAATTATTTGGGAAACTTTTAATATTTTTAGCCTTTACTATTTTAGGGGGCAATCTGTGTATTTGCTAGCCACTGCATAGAGTAGCACTTGAGTCACTTGTTCTTCCGTCTTTGTTCTGGGAGGTTCCCCTAGACTAGTATTCTAGGATTTGACATAAATCTTTTTACCTAGTGGTAAGAGTTGAGTCTTATATTCCTGTTCTAATCGGTAACTGACTAGTTTTGAATCCTTAGCCAAAGAGTTTACCCTGGCTGGACTTCAGTGTTAATGTCTTAGAAATGAGAATAGTAAATGAGATAATCTGTAAGATCCTTCCAGCTTGGATGAGCATTTTGTGCTTTTATAAATGTTCATCAAATACTGCCTTTCTCCTTACATGCCTGTGTTATCATCATTATGAAGGCTTCTCCCCTGCCCACTATTAAAATTCGACTGAGCTTTTTGTCTTTATATTTTCCTTTTTATCAAAAACTTTAACTCTCTAAATTGGTTTCAATTTCATATTGGTTTTAAATGCCTCCAGAAAAGATTACAGTAGCAGAAGCAAAAGCAAAGCTGCCTTCTGGTTCATATTTGCTAACTCTCCTCCCGTAGGGTCATCAAGACTCCAGAGATAGCAAACTTGGCCTTGCTTGGCTTTGGAGATGTCTTTGCCCTGCTGTTTGACAACCGCTACCTGTATATCATGGACTTGCGGACAGAGAGCCTGATTAGCCGCTGGCCCCTGCCAGAGTACAGGAAATCAAAGAGAGGCTCCAGCTTCCTGGCAGGCGAAGCGTCCTGGCTGAATGGACTGGATGGGCACAATGACACGGGCTTGGTCTTTGCCACCAGCATGCCTGACCACAGTATTCACCTGGTGTTGTGGAAGGAACATGGCTGACACCACGAGCTACCACCGCTGACTTGACTTTGGGTGCCGGGGCTGCGGGTGTTGAGTGCAACCTCTATGGCAGCCGACTGCATGAACCAAAGTTCTCACCTAATGGTATCATCACGCAGTGCACAATCATTTATCTATGTTTGCCAGGGGGCCAGGGCTCGGGGTGGGGGAGGGCTCGTTTTATTGACATACAACGCAGCATGCTAATGGGGTACACATTGACTTCATTTGTACTTAGTTATGTTGGTCAGTATAAGACGATGCATTTTGGGTTCATCTTTCTTGAATATTGGTTTTAAGTAAAGAAATTTAAATGGTTCATTAATCTGCTAATTGGTTGCCTATAAAAACATACTCGGTCTATCATTAAAGCTTTTTACCATTGCCTTTTTTCTTTTGAAGTTGAAGCAAAGGTGCTACGATGTTTTACAGCAACTTTTCTCACAAGGCTCCGCCTTTTTAACAACTAGTGTTACTAAGACCACCGAGTCCTGTGACATTCATCAACTTGCCACCAAATACTAATTCTAAAGAAAACTGTCTCCTAGTACAAATTCAGTTCTACATATCGGTTGTTTGTAACGCATTCTAAGCCCTAGTTCTTGACAGAGTCGAGGTTGGCCATGTTTCAGATGTGAGGGAGTTCTGTAGTTTTTGTTTCCATGGAGCAGGTTGGTCCTCAGTCCCCCACAGCCTCTGTGAGTTCACGGAGGTGACATGGTGTATTAGAGCACTGAGGTGGAAGATTGAAGACCGACTCTGTTACCTAGGAAATCTGTGACCTCAGGCATGTGACTTATCTGGGCCCCATTTTCCTTGTCTGTATAGCTAGTTGTTAAGTTGAGTGACTTCTAAGATTCATTCTGATTCCGCATCTGCTAAGGTGTGCAAAAGTTGATATTTCAGTTTTGTCTGATTCCTGATTCATTATCCTTTGGAGTTAGAGATAATATATAGATGGAATCACTGATACAAAGTTATCACTTATAAGGAAATCAGATATATGAAAAAGATGGTTGAAGGAGAAGGTAGAAAACATAACATATTCCACTTAGCAAACATAAATACTTGGTGGAAGAAAGGCTGACAGGAGCTGTGGTTCTGTAGAGGCAATGGCTGTGTTAGAAAGATGCCTGACCCTGACTTTTCTTCCTTCTTTGCCTCCAACTTGTTGTGTGTCCTCAGGTGATTAACTTTCTGTCCCTGGGCCCTCATTTGCTTCATCTTTAAAATGAAGGAATTGCCTTAGATTAGGATTTGAAAACTCAAAAGTCCGGGGGAGCTGTGCAGATCACATGAGTGAGTGAAGATTGCTGGGTAGGACCATGCTGAGCCACAGAAGGATTATCAGGATACTTACTCAACTGTGGTAGGCAGAAACCAGCCCAATATTGGCAGGTGTTCTGATTTTTCAGGAGGAAGTAGAAATCCGGAATTTTATTTGAAATTTTGTTTTTAATAATGGGCTAAACAAATCATGTATCTGGGTTGCCAGTTTGTACCTTCTACCTTCTCATTCCTGTAAAGTTAAAGAATATGGTGTGATTCGGCAGCAGAAATGGTTTAACATAATTGTCACAAACATTAGGGAGAAAGTAAGGGGGAGCAAGAGGTAGGGAAAATTCAGCTGTCCCGTTGTGTTACAGGGGAGTGAGGGGGGCATATTTCATTCACTAGCGGGAAAGTAGTTTGAAGATGAAACTAACTAGAACCTCAGTGAGAGCCACTGCCTGAGAACAGGAGTTACTCGTTCTTGCTGACTATACTATAAAGCATATCCATTTTAGGTGAGAAAGGGGGTTCCTGGCAGAGCCGAGAATGATGTGAACTCTACAGTGGGAGACACAATTCTCCCAGAATCTGCATTAGCAAGAGCCTGACAATGGACCTCTCACTGCTGTGAAATTAGTGTTTTAGAGAATTGATGGTTGGTTTCAAGGTCAGGTTCAGTTAATATCCATGTTGAGACTCTAAGAGAATTAGGTAAAAGAACATTATCTTCTTCCATCCTCCAAATCCATCTCATACTGAGTTCTGTGCATGAGCTCTGCTTGGTCCTCCAAGAAATGGAACCAGAATTGCAGCTGGAATATATTTTGCAGAAGCCTCAGGAGACTTTGGGCAATGATGATGGTAAATGACTTTTTCCTCATCCAGTCTGAACAAATAACTGAGATGACTGATTTGATGACTGTCTCTACTCTCAACTCACTTTGAGCTATATCCAGTAGCTTCAAAGAGCAAGTAATTATAATAATAGTCATTTGTGGGAAAATGTTTTTTTGAAAATGACAAACCTGAAGTGGCATGTCCCACTTCAGTTTTCAGTGGTCACTACCGAAGTTCTCATCCAGGTGGTTCTTAGTGCAGCTGATTCTGACACCAGCCCTTGAGGCGGACGTTGGCGTCCTAACTTCAGTTCCTCAGAGGCCTGCATTTCACCTGAGCGTTTTATGTAGTTGTTCTATAGATGTTAGATTTAGTCATACTATTGCCAGCTTTTATAAAAATGGGAAACATCCTTTTAAAAAAACGAAGCAATGGGGAGTCAGCACGAGAAGTAGGTAGGGGATAACTAAAGCTGTAGTTGCTTGGTCTCCTTTCGTTGAGTGAAGGCCACCTCCGGCACACGCTGACATCTGCTTCCTTAGCTCGAAGCGAGGGAATTCCCTTCGCCTCTTGTGTGAAAATTCTTATTTCAGAAAAATTCTTAAGTCGTGAGCAGATAGGTTCCATGCTCCTTTATGCCCATTGGATTTCTCGAGTGACAATGTGGTGTGGTGGAAATGAAGGGCTTCTCTCGGGAGCATAAAGGGTACATACAACTCAGGCTCCAGAGTGGCAGTGGGTTCCAGGAGAGCTGAGTGAATGAGGTTTTTCGCAGACTTGGTTCCCATTCCAAAGGAAGCTAGTTTCATCCAGCCCTGCTACTTGAAGTGGTCAGTGATGTCAAAACTGGCCCGAACCTGACTTTCAGAGCTGTCAAAGAGATGGGAAGCCCTCCTCCAGGCTCCCATCAGGGAGGGGCTAGACTTGGAAGAAGCTCGGCAGGTTTGGATAGCTTTTCGTGAGTGGAAAGTGGGGAATATTGCTATTAAAATTTTAAGGTTTGCACTTCACTTTTCACAGTTTAAAAATTACTCTGGTCTGGCTATTGAAAACGCTTAGTGTAAAGTGTAAATGAGGATTATGTAATCATTCCAGTATTTGCTCTCAGGAGGATGATTACTGCTCTGTATTTGTAACATATCTTAGGGAGAAAAGAAACACTTCTGGAAACAGTATTATTTTAGACATGAAGAAGTTGTTTCTGTTAGGCATCTTGACCAAGCAGCAGTAACTAAGGATAGTAGAAGTCTGGCCTTCCATACACATTGCTTTGGCCAAACCCAGGCAGCAGCGTGAAGCTGTGAGTGTGTGCCCTGGCTTCTGGGGCGCCTCAAGGCGAGTCTTCCCTCCATCACTCTTCTAGCTTTCCGTGCCTCCACATCCAGGCCTCTCGCAGGCCTGCGTATCTGAACCCCTTGCCTTTCTCTGGGAAAGTGTGCAGAATCGCATCACGGCTCCAGGAGGCAGCCTACGGGATACACTGTCACCTTTGCCTTTAGGGACACAGAGTTGTCAGGATAGAGAAGAAGCCCTTTAGGTCTGTGCCCTCGACACAGCCTTTGTACCTGGTTATGCTGGTGCTTGCCATGATATTTAAGACAACTAAGACACTTGGAAATTATTCAGCCCCAGATGGAGTGTCTGGCAAAAAAACCGATTGGCGTTCTTGAAAGACTGCCTACTAGCCATCTTTGGCAGTGTCTCTGATCAGAGGTGTCCCATGCCTACTCCAGGAAAGTGAATTCTTTCAAAATAAATCCTCAAATGAATTACTGGAGAGTCTTTGCACCACTCCCATCTGCCTAATCTGGCAGAATGATCATGTTTAGTGCAAAAAGGTGTTTTGCTGTCAAGTTGTTTCAGTGTGTTTCCAGTCTTCCCTAGAATGGTTTAGTTGCTTAAAGTTAGTGCTGCAGTCCTGACCGGTGTAAACCCACTTAATTGTTGTAGCTTAATGAATCCAGCTACTTCTCTTTATGAATGTGCTCAATAAAAACATTTTTGCATATTTAAGCCTGGCAGATTATTAATTCAGTTGATAAAAAGTCACAATTCTTTGGTGTCCCTATACTCACGTTGTGAACGGACATGTGCCACTAGTTCAGAGTTAGTACTCTTGTTCAGAATGCTCAGGTTGAAAAGGGCTGGTCTCACCAATCCAACATCTACAGCAACGCAGTCAAATTCATCAGCTCGTGTTTCACTACTTTGATGTATTTTGCGATCTAGGGGAATGAGGTGAGGTTCATTTTTGAACTGGCTGTAGGGTGGGGGGAGAAGGGATTACTTAAGCAAATAGTGGAGTGATTGTGGTACAAGACGTCTCTATAAACAAGATGTTTTCTTCGTGCATCATAGAAGCTTTCTTTTACCCATGAATGATCATGCTAACTATAAATCATTTATATCTATACATTAAAACAGGTTCCCTCAATTAGGCAACATTTGGTTAGGCAAGCCCAAGTTATTGTTTGTACTTGAAAGTAATAAAGCTTCATTTCCTTAAAAATACATTCTGTAATTAAGACTATTTCCTTGCCTCCCCCTCCCTGCCCCCAACCAATTCAGAGGGGACTTTTCAAAAGTGATTGTATTAGAATGTGTTTTTAGAAATGGAACTGCCCTTCATGTGACCTAAAGTGGCTCTGTTCTTTGACTATTTCTGCATATACTGAATGTAAGCTCAACAATATTACGATTTTTGAATGAGATCCAAGAGGGAAAATACATTTAAAAATAAAATGCAAGGAAGGAATTTTGGCGACCTTCACGAGTAGATGCAAATTGCGGGCAAAAAGTAGCATCATGCAGGTGAAGACCTTGGAATAGTCTTGGCCCCGAGTAGGTTCGTAGGTTCCTTCTTCTTAATTTACATTTGTAGGACTCCTTGTCACCAGACATGGTCCTGGACCTTTGACCCCCAACAGTGCTGTTGTAGGACAGACTGTCATTCCTGTTTCGCAGTTGAGAAAGCCAAGGCTTGGAAAAGTGACAAATTGCTTAGAGGAGTAGTAAGTGATGAGGCTGAGGCTGGGGCTCTGATTTTTAGCCTTCAGTGCCCTGGATTTCTCCTACCTGTCCTTATTTTCCTTCCCGCCTCTCCCTATGTCAAGTCTCTTTGGACCTGGACTGCTGCCCACCCCGGTCGCTTGTGAGCACCTTTCGAACCCTCTTACACTCTGCTTCCAGGGCGACTCTGTAGCACCTGGCTCCTCTGTTCAGTGACTTCCCATTATCGACAGGGAGGTGTCTAGGTTTCTTAACCTAATCGAGCCCCAACTCACCTCTCCAAACAGTTCTTACTGTTTTCCTTTGTACT
>NW_006440132.1:1339110-1357218 GCF_000325575.1 Pteropus alecto
CCCGCTGTCCTAGAGCTGGCTCCTAGGACCTCAGTGTTCTCCCACCATCTTTAAAGCCTTTGCTGACTGCCATCCCCCACTCAGCCCATGTCACCGTTTTTGTCTAGGGTAGTTGTGCAATTTATTTGGCAATTCATCACGAGTAGTCCCTTTTGCAGTTGGCAAATCATTAACTTTCACCCTTGATCCATAAACTTTTCAAATTTTTGTCTTGTCTTCCCAGTAACGTTGTAAGATTGAGTTCTTACATGATGCTCAGTAAGTTCTTGATAAAATATTAGGCATAGTAATTCAATACAAGGCATGCATTTGCATTACATAAAAAGGATTGGTGTCAGACCCACCTATCAACAATTGCTGTTTACATCTCAGTAATTAACGTGACAATGTCACAAATTTTGCATTGCCCAGTTAAGTCTAGTAAGACCCAGCATTTGAGAAGAAAGCTAGTCCACAGGATTGGTTATAAATAGTAGAAGTATTTTAATTTAAACTTTTGCTAGTAAAGATGTACCATAGGTGATCAGTAACATTTAAAGGAAAATTTAGGCAATCATAAACCAAAAGATTTTTTTCCCAAAATTAACTATGTGTTGAAATTTTAAATGAGTGATTAATCCAGAAGGCAACCAAATGCAGACTCCAAGAACATAGTCATCCTAGTGTTTTATTTTTACTCATTAATGCAGAGTCAGGGACGGAAGTGTCAGGTGTGTTTTTATAGCTCAGGCCTCCTTGAGTTCAGAGAGATTTTCCTTCTGTGAGAGTTTCACAGGAGAGCAAACATTCCTGAGTTTGTTAGTTCAGCAGATTTAGCCATGTAAGACCACTCTGGAGCTAGTAGATCATTTAAGCTTTAAGGGCAAAAGCTGGAACTCTTTTTGAGAGGGAATCAGAAAAACAACACTTCTGAAAGCTGTGTGTCAGCGTAAACTGACAAAAGTGTTAGAAGAAAAAATTGAGCGTTATTTTCTTCATTTCTCTTTTTCTCCTCCACAAGACTATGTCTTGAGAACAGGAATTGTATCTTATTCTCTGTGCCCACATCACCTAATACTGGCACAAAGTAAACTCTGAAGGAGGGCCTGGATGGATGTGTGGGTGAATAGGCAGTGGATGAGTCTGCATTGATTCCTATAATCCAGTGTTCTCAAAGTATGGTCTCCTTCCGGCACATCAGTATTATCCAGGAACTTGACAGAAATTCACATTTTGGGGCCTCACCCCATACCTAATGAATCAAGAAACTCGGGCTGGAGTCTGGCAGGTGAGTACGATGGCCACTAAGGTTAGGAATCACTGCTATTATCTAATCCATTATGCCACCTAGTGGAATTTCTGGGCAATGAGTTGGGCTGAATTCTACTGCTATTGAATGCATTCAAAATACTAAGGATTGTCTTGCACTTATGGTTACAACGACTCTGAATATGTTCTAAAACTCGAGTTGCCTTCTACTTTATTTCCAGTTAATTTAGGGCATGTCATGGCAAGACATCATCAGGCAGTCTACATGAACTCATCTTGTTTTAGAAATATGTATTTTTGTACTAAAAATCTTATCATACACTGGAATAATACACAGCTATTAAGTAATGCTATGAAGAATAATACATGGGAAATGCAGAAACATAAGTGGAAAACAGGATTAAAAATGGCATACAGCATGATTCAAGTTAAATGGTTTAAATATGCACAGGAACAAAATGAAATACACCAAAAGGGTAATAGTGGTTCTCTCCTGGGGATGAGATTATAGGTAAATATTTTCTATATGCTTTTTTCTTTTTGTATTTTTCTAAGTTTTCTACAATGAGCATAAATTATTTTAAGAGTAATTTAAAATTGCTTTACTATGTAATACAGCTACAGGCATCATCTAGCTGAAATTCCTTCTTTCAGGAGATATTAGGTCCCTATTTTGTCTCAGGCATTACGCTAGGGCCTGGGGATACGGAGATGAATTGTGTGTGGTCCTTGCTTCTGGGAGCTCATGGAGTAGTACACACACACACACAACTCCAAGAGGTGTAATAAAGGAAATACTGAGAAGGGAGAAGTTCTACTTAGGGGTGATCATCAAGGTTTCCCAGAGAAAGGAATCCTTCATTAAGTTTCCAAGCTGCGAGGAGGATTCTAGGTGCAGACATCCTGGAAATTGCCAGCCTTTGTTGGCTGGCTCTAGGATGTACGTGGTTGGCTGGATTGTATTACCCCTGGGGGTTTTTGTAGTCAGTATAGGAACATATAGTTAATATAGTCATATAGTCAACATAGGAACCAGAATTTGAAGATAAAATCATTAAACAACTGAAATTCAACACAAAAGGAGCAGGTTGTTAGTGGTAGCAGCATAGTTTTTCAATCTCTCCAAATTTCCATATAAAAACAGCAACTAAATAACAAAATAAAAAAAACAGTCAATACTTATAACAAAAGTAGGTGACAAGGTAACCCATGAGCCCCAAAATGTAAGCAAAAGAGGCAAACTCCCACAAATGTCAGCTGAAGCTGGGAGAGGTTTGTCCTCTCTAACAGTGGGTGAGTGTGAGGGCCTATGGTGAGAACATCTGAAAGGGCCGGAGCAGGACAGCCCCTATAATGTCATGAGACTGGCCTTTACAGGACAGGTCCGTACACTAGGGAAAACTGCTAGGACTAAAATCAAAATTGAGTAGGGCAGAGATGGGAGAGAGGCTGTATTACTCATGGGGGTCTTTGTAATCAATACAGGAACATGTACTACACTACGAGAATTTGAAGACAAGGAAAAAGAGATGGATCAGACCCAAGAAAGGATAAGGATAAAGGCAGGACGTCCCAGAAAACAAGCTGCCTTAGTTTTAAACTGCTCGCAGAAATAGAAGAGGGGGCTCTGTGAAGGTTGAAAATCTTTCCTGAATGTAGCCTTATTCCAAGAAGTCGGGAAAAATAATTTCACGTAAAAATAAAGAATAGAAAAGCATCAAAGCTAAATTCTCTACCAAGTTGTTAAAACGAAAAGAAGGCTAAAAGGGAGCAGAATGATATATAGGCAATGAAAGTACATTGAATTAAAACCAGGTATCACCTCATACTTATTAGGATGGCTATTATCAAAAAGGCAAGAAATAATAAGTGTTGGCTAGCACGTGGAGAAATTGGAATCTTCAGATATTGCTGGTGGGAATGTGACATGGTACAGCCTCTATGGAAAACACTTTGATGAGTCCTCAATAAGTTAAACATAGAATTACCATATGACCCAGCAATTCCACTCCTAGGTGTATACCCCAAAGAATTGAAAACAGAGACTCACACAGATAATTGTACACCATTGGTCATCGCAGCATTATTTACAAGGTGGAAACAACTCAAGTATCCATCAACAGATGAATGTATAACAAAATGTGGTATATACATACAATGGAATATTATTCAGGCATAAAAATGAATGAAGTTCTAATACATGCTACAACATGTGTGAACCAGAGAACATGCTGGGTAAGAGAACTCAGACACAAAAGATACATTTTATGATTCTACTTAGGTGAAATATCTAGAATAAGCAAATTCATAGCGACAGAGTAGAGGTAACCAGGGGCTTGGTGGGAGGAGAATATGAGGAGTTATCGCTTAATGGATATAGAGTTTCTGTTCAAGGCGATGAAAAGTTTTGGAAATAAATAATGGTGATGATTGCACAACATTGTGAATGTGATTAATGCCACTGATGTGTACATTTATTGAGTATATACTTTACCACATTAAAAATTATATGAAAAGTAAGTTAGCATCACATATAATTGCAAAGCTGGGTTTAGAGCTCAGCAGTAAAGGCATTTAATAATTTTATAAAAAATATTTAAAGAAATGCTATATAAGCAGTACTCTTAATAGCCTAGAAGATATGTCAAAAATCAGACGTTGACAATCTAGACGTGAAAAGTGATTTAGAAGAACTGAATTCTGAATGCGCCAAAGTTTTAGGAGTATCTTAACCAATGTATTTTACTATTGGTAAATGGATAAACATATGAAGGTATATCCATACTATAGAATACTACTCAGCAACAAAAAGGAAAAACTAACCATACATTCAATAACATGGATGAACTTCAGAATTATTATGCTAAATGAAATAAGCCATACACAAAAGAATGCAAACTACATGATTCTATTTATGCAAAATTCTCTATAAAAACTAACTTATAGAGACAGAAAGCAGATCAGTAATTGTCTGGAGGTGGAGGTGGAGGGAAGGATGGATTACAAGGGGAAACCTTTGGTGATGGAGATGTTCATTACCTTGATGATAGTGATGGTCTCACAGATGTATACTTATGTCAAAACTCATCAGATCGAACACTTTCAATATATGCAGTTTTTGCGTGTTAAATTGTACACGACTGAAGCTGTAAAATGATTTTCTGTTCTTGCCTTATATTTTTTAATGCCTTATTTTCCTAAGTGTATTTACCATGCATATTCTTGGCCAGTCTAAGCTAATCATTTTGCTTCGGATAGTAGATGTTTGTCTTTTTATGTGTTTGTGCTCTCAGGTGGCTAATTAGTTTGGTCTGTGAGCTCAGGTCTCCCGGGTTGTCAGCTCCTCTGTAGAGCGGTATTTTGGGGGAGGGTTGAGGACCAGGCTGCAATCTACGTCCCTCTCACTGGAGTTAAGAAGAGAGAAAAGGATAATCCCCAGGTCATGGAACCCCAGGACCCACAGAGTCACCCCTGATGCCCCTGATCCCTGGAAATGTAGGATTAATCCTCCGTTCAGCAATTTGTCCTTTAAATTCATAGTAAGCAGCAGCCCTGGGAGGAGGTAGTCTCTCTAGGATGTAATCTCTGCTCCATTTTACTTTTTTTTCTCATTGGGGCTTTTTGCTTTCCTGATTGGCTGACACATGTGGCCTGCCTGTGATGCTGGTCTCCCGTGGGAAGAGGAAGGCAGTGGTTATCCCAAGATGACACTGGATGAGGCAACAATTGGCCTTCAAGGGTTTTCCTCCAGTCTCTCCCTTCTCTGCTCCCTCCACCGGCCTTTCCCCCAGGCCGCAGGCACCTGCTTCCTGGTTCCAGGTGCATCCGCCGGTTCCAGGCAGACTCTGCTCCCCAGAGCCTGTTCTTAGATTTTGTTTTGCAATTCTTCAGCTTCATCCTTCTATTTCACTTGATTTCTCCAGAATGAATTTTGAGAAAGGAAAAGAACCCAGGGTTAGTTTATCACCTTATTAAGGACCCCATAATTCATTTGATCTGATTTAAAACCATTTAATAATTAGGTATCTACATGTTGAATAACCATGGTGTACACCTGAAACTAATAAAATTTTGTACATTAGCTACATTTTAATAAAAATCTTTAAAAAATAATGAATTAATTTTTAAAACCATTTAATATTCTTGGAAGAGGTAGTCTAGATCTGAAAATCAGGTTCTGAACATTGTAAGAGAGCAAGAACACAGTAAGAATTACAGGAAAATAGAAAATAATTTGCCGATTCAGAAGCCAGAAAAAGACGTAACTTTTAAACATATTTTGACAAATACTTGAGATAACTTTTAAACATATTTTAACAAATACTTTAGAACTAGATTCATTTGATTTAGTGTTGAGTGAATGTGAGTGACTGATATTACCTTGTTCTGAGTGATGGGAAAATTGAAATATAAAGAATTCTAAATAAGTTAAAATGTTATCTTAAACTAGTACATGTTGCACTAAACAAATCCCACTGGCCTCCAGACCATATTCTGAGTATACTAAGATTTTTCCTGCCTTAGGGTTTTTGCACTGACTCCTCCACACACTTCTCCCAGATCTCTACAAGTTTTGCTCCTTCTCAGAACTTAGGACTACCCTTCCCGCCATTTCACCTTTCTAGAGATTTCCATGGCCACTCTATCCTCAAAATCCTCATATTGAACTTCAATCACACTTGAACTCCTCATTTGCTTCCCCCTGCTCTTATATCATTTATCTCTATATGAAATTACTTATCTATCGGTTTACCTACTTGTTGTCTGTTTTCTCCCATATAAGGCTAAAGGCTTCTATCTTGTTCAACGGATACAGATCCCCAATACCTGGGATCATACAACACGTGGTAAAGAGTAGGCCCTCAGTAAATAATTGTTAAATGAATAACTCCATGTGCATTGCTGCTTCTATTGTTGCATAATGTTCTACTCTGAAACTTAGTGGCATAAAACAACAATTTATTATTTCTCACAATTCATAGGGTTGAGTGGGTCTGCTGGGCTCACCTGGGCTCACTCAGGCAGCTGCAGTCAGCCTGTGGCTGGTCTGGCATTGCATGGTCTAAGGTGGCCTCAGCTGGGGCAGCTAGGCCTCTCCACGTGGCCTTTCACCCAGGCTTCTGTACGATGTCAGAAGCCTTCCTAGAGGGTAAGGTAGAAGCAGTGAGGCCTTGAGGTCTAGGCTCCAGAACTCCACAAGTCACTTCCATCATGTTCTCTTGGTAAAGCGAGTGGGGAGGCCAACTCAGAGGGGTGGGGAAATAGACTCTAACTCTTGATGTGAGAACCTGCAAAATATTATAACCCTGCTTTTTCATCTACTACATTGCTCCAAAGCAACTTTCCTCATTTGTAAACAGCAGAATTATAGGAATCATCCACCGCTGCCCAGCCCAACAGGGCCTGGCACCTGGCAGGCCCCCACTATTGGTCCAGTGAATGAATGAATGGCATCACTGATTCCACTCCCTTCAACAAGGTGGTACTGATTCTCAAAACACATTGGCTTATACTGCCCCCTAGTGGAAGGTGAGAATTGATACTTCTAGCCTGGACCCTGAGGATGCAATCTTCCTTTCTTGGAAGATTGATCTGTAGGATTCCAGGTGACAGATTAGGACAGTGGTTCCTAAATTTTAGCATAGATATGAAGTATATGGGATCTTATTAAGAACAGAGGATTCCTGGGCCCCATCCCAGTAAGGTGAGTAAGTCTGGATAGGTCCAAATTCATTGAGTCTAGGTCTTTATTTAGGCTTTGTGATGAGTGGATGTTGGAGGATGAAGATGCAGTATAGGGAACAGAACCCCAGGATTAAGGACAGAGTGGCATGCATTGGAAAACAACTCTGCCTCTTAATATCTGTGTAACCTTGAGAAAGTCACTCAATCTCTCTGGTTCTCAGTTCTGTCATTTGTAAAATGAGGGTTAATGATAGCTATCTCATAGGGTTGCTGTGAGACTGTGCATAACAGTTAGGCTGTGACTCAAGTGGGGGCTAATACTACTGGCGTAATACAACGGACAGAGGTCTGTGCAAATGTATAGCGTGTAATAGATGTTCAGCAACGATTAGCAGAATTTAAATACTGTAAGCGCCAGAAAAACGAGAGTTATGTCTGTTTACCGCTGATTACCAGGATCTAGTGCGTCGAAAATGTCATATAGCAGGTGCTCAACAAATGGTTTGTTAACGAAAGAATTAAGTTCTCAAATCCTATCTCTATTGGTAAGAATGTTTGTTTTCCCAGTGTGTATTTCCTTACTGGCACTGGTTATATCAGAAGTGTGTGTGTGTGTGTGTGTGTGTGTGTGTGTGTGTGTGTGTGTGTGTGTAAGTTATTTTAAGTCCTCTGTGGACTTCCAGACACATTTTGTTTTGTGAACACATCAACAATAAGTTGTCAGGTCAAGGGTTTTTTTTTCAGAAACCTTTTTCCCAGTGTGGCACGGTAAAAAGAATATCAGCCATGAAGATGGAAGACCATGGTTCAAATCCCAGTACTGACTAGTAGTGTTACTTTAGGCAACTCACTCACCCTCTCTGAGCCTCACTTTTCCTTATCTGGAGCATGAGAGCATTGTTGCCCAGGACCTGTCCTGTTCTAATGTGTTAGGATTCTGTAAGTCGAATTTGATGTTTTACTTAACCCCTTTATTATAAAGGTAATGTATGTTCATTGCAAAACTTTAAAAAATACCGAAACGAATAAATAAGGAAGTAAAAAATCACTGTTAACCTTCTGGTGAAAATTCAAGTCATTTTTAAATCTCTTGGTAATTTTAAGCAAAAATTGGAATCAACGTATACACTATTTTACAATGTGCCTTTTCTCATATTGTTTTATTTTGGTAGAATGTAAAATTGCATATACATTTTATTTTTACTTAGTATATTATCAGAATTTTTATATCATTGTTCTTCAAAAGCATGATTTTTGTGGCTGTGTAGTAGTCTGTCGTATGGATGGATAGATTATAATTCATTTAAACAGTTCTCTGGTGTTGGATACTTAGGTCGGTTCCATTTTTTAGTGTTACAAATAAGACTTTGATGGCTAGCCTTTGTACAAATCTGTACCCACATCTCTGAATTTCTTTCCTTGGGTTAAATTTGTAAAGCTTTTGAAATCTATTACCAGTTGCCCTCCAGAAAAGTTGCACAAATTCACAAATTAGTAACATTTGAAAGTGGCCATTTCCCCATTATCTCCCATTAGCTACTGTGGTTTAGAAAAACCTTTGCCAATGTCACAGATGAAAAACAGTCCATCATTGTTTTAATCTAATGTTATTCTCATCATATTGTTTTATTTTGGTAGAATGTAAAATTGCATATACATTTATTTTCACAACTTTGTAAAGATAGACGTACATATCAAGTATGGGAGGGATTATAGACAAATGTCAGTAGCTGTGTGATGGGATCGTGATATAATTCTATTGTTATAAATTTTTTAAAATTGAAAAATGATCTTTGTAGCATATGACTACTTGTTCCCCCAATTCTTTCATCTCCCTCTTCCTGGGCAGAGTAGAGATTACGTTTCCCAGCCTCCCCTGCCCCAGGATGTGGCCATGGGGTTAAGTTTGAGGACTAATAAAATATAAAAGGAAGTGATATGCACGCTTTTGGGGTCATCTCTAACTCAAGCTCTTCATGTTAAATCTTGGCTCTTTTCTCTTTCCCAAGAGTAGCAACCCAGCTTTAATTAAGCAAACGCTGACATCTTAGGGGATGGCAGAGCCACAGGGGACCTGCTTCCTGATTATGGCAGAGCCATCTCACCAACCTAGCCTGGCTGTTTGTTTTTTTTTAAGAGAGAAATTAATTGATAATGATGTTTGGGCCACTATATTTTTAGAGTCTCTTTGTTACTTAGCTGTGACCTTCACAAATATAACCTCAAACTTCTCCCTAAGACTAGGGACATTTTGGAGATCATTTCACAGTTGGTGGAGCTGCTTCAGCTCTGGTAGCAGAGTACTTGGAAGCCACTGTGCACTTTACAGAATACCAGAAAATAGTGGCCTTTTATAGTCCTTCATATAAACTTTGATTTAACAAAAATTATATATTTAGCATATTTTAAGTTTAGAATATTTAGAAATAATACATATAATCTGTTATTTATTATAACTTATAGTTTAAGATATTTATTATATTATTTATTATACATTATATGATATATAATAAGTACATATTTATAATATATAACATAATCTTTGTAATAAATAATTAACATAATCTAAGTGTATCGATGAAACACAAGAATCACAACTACACACGTAGAACCAACATCCTCTACTGGGGCTAAATTTTAAAGGCTGCATGTTCATCATTGGTTTTGTTACATTGTGCTTTATTAATGTCAACAGTTATAGTATAACAATAGAAAATGTACATTAAAAAGAGTTTCCTGTGATTGGTTCAAATGAATGTGTTCACTATTGCTGCAGTTGTGTGTATTTGCAGTCGCTGCTCTGAGAAGTACATTATCAGGCAGCATTCTTAAGAAGTCAACCTTTGTCCTAGATGCGGAATGCTGGCAAGAGACCCCAGTGTGGCATGCAGGAAGTTCAGAGGGTATGCATCCCAACAGGTCACCCATTACCTTCATGAATGACTGGTTCCATGGCCCAAGATGACCTTAGTCCATGATTCTCATTACGGTTACACAGACCGGCTATGGCCCACCCTCCAATGTCCTAAGGAGTTGCAATGTAACTGCTGCTCCTTTTTGTCACTTGGGAGGCGAGTCCTTCGTCCTCCTCTGAGTGGGTCCTCTCATCGCACCCTCAGTAGTGCAGGCTGGCAGTGATCTCCGGCCTGCTCCTTAGAGAAGTTCAGCTTCTGTTGCTCATGGTGATGTGGCAGAGATAGGACACTCAGGGCCAGAGGGCAGTGGTGTGCTTTCCAGCTCCACTTCTTACTATTATGAGAACCAGCATGGGCGAGTGATGCCAATTTGCATTTTGTTGTATTTTTTCCACCTAAGATCATCATTGGCAATTCACTTGTTGCTACATTGCCTTCATAACTATTGTTTTTACTGACTATGCATTATTTCATCGAATAATAGAATTATATAGAGAGAGTCCTTATTGTGGACTCTTTAAGTAGTTTCAATTTTGTGGTACCATAAAAATTGCTGCAATTAATATCTTTGTCAATATAACTTTTCATTTTGGTTGGATAATTTCCTCAGCAAATGGGGTAAGTTTTGACTACCTCTTATGGAAGATTAGGAAGATGTGGCAACATTTTTTGAGTTAGCATCGTTTTGATGAAAGTCTTTTCTTCTCCCTTTGGTGGTTGAGATTGCGAGGCTTCCCCAGGAATATGTCTGTGCTTCCTTCACCCTGCCCCTTTCTCTGGACAGTGGAGAGGACCTGCCGTGTGCCTGGCTCTGAAATCGTGTACGATGGCTTCTATGTAATGGGTCATTATTCCCATTGTTTCGGATACAAAACTGAGAGGTAAGAGAGACAAGTGGCTTGCCAAGGTGATATAGCTAGGAAGGTGGCTCCACCAGGAGTCAAATCCAAGTCTGCGCAGCTCCAGAGAAGGTGAATCAGAGTCTTGCGTGCATGGATGTTTGTCCTCAGCTTCAATTTGTTTCCTGTGGCCTGGCCAGCTAGGGGTGTGGAGGCTACTTCACCTCAGTGAACATAGCTTACGAGAATGCTGGTTTATAATTTATACTGAGAGGTTCTTTATGGTCCTTTACTTGAGGACACTAGAAAGGGAATTTCATAGAGTCACCTAAGGGCTAGTTAGTCCCTTATCATTTAATGGGGATATTTCAATAGTTCCTAACAGGTCCACTCATGTTGCTTGAACATTCCATGTTTCTTCACAGAGCTGCCCTCACTGTTGTTTCTAACTAGAAAACTCTTCCCGCCCACTAGCCATCCAAAAAACTCCTACCTACCTGTCAAAACCCAGCTCGTATATCCCTTCTGCTGTTTTCTCCTTAGCAACACCATTTATAGATGCCCCTACAAGCAACTTTAAAATAATACTAGCAATATTAGTACTAGTAGTTATTATTTAGTGAGTACCCACTATGTGTTAGGTTAAATATTAACGTACTTGTTCCTTTTTTGATTCTCCTTGGACTTATGCAATAAATGTATAATTATTTACATTTCTTACAGATGAAGAAACAACCTAGTGAGTTTAGGAAATTTGCCCAAAGTCATGCAACCAGGATATGAAGAAACAGATCCTTCTGACTCCAAAGTTCATACTTTCCCCTTGCATCACATCCCCTCTCCTGCACAGTGTCACCTAGAATAGCAAATGCTGCCTGTCTCTGCCTTTGCCATTGCCCGTGAGCCCTAGCAGGCAGGTAGGTGGTGGCCCTGATTTCAGGACTGCAACCCACTGCCCAGTATAGGCAAGTGGGTGATCCATCACAAGTGCCTGATCCTAAAAGTTTAATAGAAGTGAATTGTTCCGTTTGCAGGAATCCGGCCTAGAAAGGAAAAGCAGTGTGTTTGTCCTCTCCCTGTAGATGGGACAGGCCCACTATCTCTCTCCTAGGAAGGCGATAAAGGGGCAGGTCATGCCTCCTTGAGGATTTGCAGATGTTTCCTGAGGCCATGAGAGCATTTCTGCTTCTTGCCAGTTCATGGGAGCTGCTGGGAAAGCTGGCTTCTGCTCTTCTGGATGTCAACAACCAACTCTAGCCAGCTCTCTGGAAACTGCCCTGAGATACGAAGCCTAGTAGAGGCCCACGGAGGATGGAGGCCCCGACACCAGTGTGTTGGATTCTTGCCGAAGCCCAGCAGGGACTTGGCAGTGGAGACAGCAGGACCTGGTGGCTGAGATGCCTGGCTCTAGCTCTGAAAACCAACTTTGCCACCTACTAAATCTGTGGCTTTGGGGAAAGCTGCTCCATCTTTCTAATCTTCAATCACTTTGTTTTATTTTTTTATTTCATTCATTCATTCATTCATTCATTTTAACCAGGGAGTAATTGCCTCCTTTCCGGAGTTCTGAATAAAAAGATATAATGCATATAAAAACCCTAACCATCAAGTCTCGCAAGGTGCCTGCATACAATATTGACACTAACGATGATAACGATAACAATGATTATTAAACTATCCATGGTAGATTTTCGTTGTTTGCAACTAAGAATCCTGAGTGGTACATTTACTGTTACTAGTTGGTGGGGTGGGCAGAGCAGTGTTCTAGAACAGACGGATGGTTTCCCTCCGCCCCCCAGGTCCAGAGCAATCGCTGTCTGAGAAGGTTGCGCTTCCGCCCTTTGGGTGTGCGCATGCGCTGTTCCTTCTCTGGACCCCAACTCCTGGCGTAACCTTGAGAGGCCTGGTGGAGACTCAATCCCCAACTCTTCTGAATCCCACGTAGCACACAATCACTTCTCCATCCCAACCACCTAACACAGAATTGAGCAATTAGCGGTTATTAAAAGTATGTGCTTTTTTTTTTTTGAAGGTGGTGAGTAGTTTTATACTGAACAATATTTAAAAGTTAGAAAGCATTTTCACAACGGGTATTTTATTTATTTGTATTATCTAAGCACACAAGTACCCACAAAAAAAGATGTGTTTTATATAAATTTTATTTAACTCTTGAGTTCTTCCAGTTTTCATCTACTGATAGACTTGTGCAGTTTGGGGTTCTAATATTTTCACTGGACATTCTTTTATATATACTTTTCCATGTCTTGACAAGATTTATTTTGAAGCTTGTCATAGTATTCCTTCAAGTGACTGGACCAACGCTTGTCCTTCTACCTATTATTTCGCACCTGGGAGTTCCCATTTTCTGCTATATAAAATAGTATCTACCTTTATAAAACAAGTTTTAAAAACAATCTTTAGAAGTACTTCCTTAGGACAAATTCTTAGAAGCAGACAGAGGGAGCAAAGGATAGGAGTAGGTTTTCTTGGCCTTGTTATTTAAGGTTAGATCATCCTCAAGAAAGATAAAACCAACTCCCAGAGATAGACCATGTGTTCTCTCCTGGTCTGAAATGGGAAAGAAATACAGTGCCAATGAGATGACAAGATAATTTGTTGAGCTAGGCAGAATTTTCTGGAAGAGGCTGGACTTTTCCGTGAGAACATGCTCAACTGATGTGCCAGTCCTCTGACTGTCAGCTTATTTAGGGCTACCCCACCCTCGCCTCAACCGCCTCTGCAGGAATGGTACATTGGCAGTTAATATAGAGCTGGCATTCTCTAGAATCAACTATGAATTCCCAAGAGTCAAGTGCCTGTGGTGGGTGGGAGTAAATGTTATACCTGAATAAGGCAAGATAACCTGGAAGGGAGCACGGCTCCGACCCTGGAGTTAGAAGACCTGTCTCCAGAAGGGGCCCTGACATCAACCTGCTGACTCACTGGGCGCTCCGTGCCACCCTCACCTGGATGGCAGATTACTGAAATTACACAATTCTAGATGCATTCCTTTGACTTGGAACTTTGACTCCACACAGTACAGGACACCTGGGAGAGGACACAGTGTCGTTTATACCCCAGGGTGAACTATTTTATCATTGCTGATTCCGAGAACGGGCCTGATTGAGGAAGGAGGTGAAGAGCCCCTGTGAAGACTCTGAAAGTAGGGAAGGCGCCCCACAAAGACAAGCAGCTCAGAGTCTGGGCTTCCTTCTCTAGTTGCCACTGACATGTGGGGCTCCCCCTGCAGTGCAAGCCTTCCCAAGGTTGTTTGGCCTAGACAGAAACCCAGGATGGACGTTTCCTGATGGTTTGAGAACTCACCACAGCTCCCAGTGGCGTTGCCCAGCGACCCCACCGCAGCCATATTGTGTGTGAGCCCCTGGCCTGCACAGCACACATTGTACAATGATGCCGTGACTCCTGCTCTGTTGTGACTCTGCTGCTCTGGAAGTAGAATTGGTACCATGATTTAATCTTTAGCCAAGCCCAGTGTGGCGGGCTGTGGCTCAGCTCACAACCTCCTCGCAGATTTATCTCCTTCCCCTCATTCACTCTCTTCTACCCATTCCGGATTTTCTCTTCCTCAAACACGCTAAGCTTGTTCTCATGACAGAGACTTGTCATGCGCTGGTCCCTGTCCTTAGATCCTCCCATGCTATCTCTTGGTCCTCATTCAGGTCTTAGTGTGATGGGCACCTTTTCCTGAGAGGTCATTCTGTCCCCGAGTTACTTTCTATCCTGTTATCAGCCTGTGTTTTCTTCTTAGCACTGCCATTTCCTAAAATTGTCTTATTTACTTATTTACCCAGATATTGTCTGACTGTTTAACCAGAACGTAAGCTCCAGGAGGACAGTGACAAAGGCTGTTCTGTTCTTTGCTCAGAGCCTAGAATAGTGCCAGCACCTCTGGGGGGACCCATCCAGGAATCCCAGGCAGGGCCACCCTTGTTCATTTTTTCATTCGGTTTTCACATGTCTCTCCTCAGAGGGGTGTGCATATCAGCCCGGCAGTAGAGAGGGCCCTGGCTGGGCTGCAGGCAGGTCGGGCTTCCGCCCAGTTTCACCTGTAGCTGACTTAGGCCACCTCCTACCCATCTGCAGAAGGAGTGGAATGGACCAGTGGTCAGAAGCTTGCGGAGACAGACTTTAGTTTGATATAAAAAGAACTTTTGAACAGACTGGACAGGAGACAGAAAGGTAACACTACTGCTTACCTGCACGACCTGCATACCTTGTCCATCCCTCCACGACCCACTCACCACCCTCTGCCTTAACCAGAAAGTTCAGTGGCTGGGGAACTAGATCAGATGATCTCTGCGGACTGTTTCATCTCCAATTTCAGGAGCTTGCCTGGGAGCCGTTTATTTCTAATCCATGGTCCTCAGGGCCCCCAGGGAGGAGAAGGTGATGGACTGGGTTAAGATTCTAATTGTGCACTGGAGTTAAAGCTGGGTGATTCATGGCACCAGCACACCAGCTAGT
This sequence comes from Pteropus alecto, assembly GCF_000325575.1. Classification (NCBI taxonomy): domain Eukaryota; kingdom Metazoa; phylum Chordata; class Mammalia; order Chiroptera; family Pteropodidae; genus Pteropus; species Pteropus alecto. Next base: position 1,354,283 of record NW_006440132.1, read on the forward strand.
GACCACATCTGCCCCACCTGCTGTTTGCTTTGAACTGGAAGCTGATGGTCTGAATCAGGAGTGCAGCCCTGACAAGGAACGAGCTCCAACGCTGCTTCAGCTGCCAAGTCACTGTGTGAGCTTGACTAAGTCTTTTCTTCTCTGAGCCTTGTCTTTTTTTTTCCCCCCTGGAAAAATGAGAATGTTTAGATTAGAACTGATGCTTTTAAAGGCTCTCTTCTAAGCCTAACATCCTAGGATTCTACCAGTGAGCCTCACACATGGAACCCCTAGTGCTTGTGCCCAGGCTCCAATTCTTCAGCAGATCATCTTTCTTAGTAGACAGCCTGGCGGGGAGTCAAGACCTCTGACCTCCATCAGCAGCAGCTCAAGTCCTCTAGAGTGTCTGTGCTTATTCACAGCTCTGGCTGGGCAGACGACATCAGTATGTGATCTGTCAGTGGACAGAGCCCGAGATGCCCATCAGGAGAGAGCTGAGCTAAATCTAGTCCAGAGTCACCTGGTGGCTGTCCCACCAGCGTCCTGAATGGCCCTCTCATCCAGAGGGCAGGAGAGGGACTTTGTGTCTCTGTCTTTGCCCATGTAGTGACTCCTTGGGCAGCATCTTTGCCAAGACCTCTCTGAATGTCCAGCTTTAAGCAGGCCTCCCTGTGGTCTTGAACCTGGAGGAGGAAGGAAGTACAATGAAAAGGAGCTTTTCTATGATGCCCTGTGATAATTGCATGATGTTCTACAGTTTCACACTGCTTTTCTGAAACGCATCTGAATTCATCTGACGCACAACCACACAGGAAGAATAGGGAAGCCTAATACTGAGTTCCTGGGGCCATTCTCTGTCCTGAGCCATCATTTCTTTTACCCTATATGATTCCTGTAGGGATGAGAGGCTCAGAAAGACCAATAGTTGAATAAACATTCCCTAATCATCTTTTCTGAGCTAACTCCAGCTTGGGAATTGGGAATTAAAAATGAATCATTAACTTTTTAATGCTCTGTAAAATATATTTACCTACGCAAACACAGGGTATAGATCCTCAGCGGAATAGGCTTTTCATGAAACATAAATCTTTTAGATCGCCATTGAAGGGACTGATACACTTCTCGTGTTTAAAATAAATACTAAAATTTAAAAAATGAATCAAACATGGTCCCTGCTCTTAGGCTTTCCATCCAGCGTGAGTCTTGCTTCTGGAAGGTGCCACTCTCATCCAAGGTGGAGTTTTGCTTTAGTAAAGGGCCCCAAGTAGACATTCCTTTTTTTGTCTAGTCGAGAAGCAGAGCACCAATAACAGCGGCAATTGTTCAAAATGTGAAGGCTGGAAAAGTCCTTAAAATCCCCACTTCTCCCTCCTCCCATTTTCCAGATAGGGAAGCCCAGGCCAGAGAAACAACTCATCCAAAACCATGTAATAAGTTAGGACCGAACTAGGTTGAGACCCACACCTGCTGCTTCCAACTCATTCACTTCAGCTCACCCTCTCCTGAGATGCTTTCTGTTTCAGCAGGCCCCTCCCCTGCCCCCAAGCAGCCACTGTCCTCCACGGCAATAATCCAGAGATGCTGCCGAGAAACCTGTTTCTCACGCGGGGGAAGGTGGTTATTTACTAAGAGTGATGATAATCTACTTGGGGCAGTACTTCATAGTTTGCAAAATACTTTCATGTCATTTATCTCGCCTTCCATCAACGTCTACCTTTCTACACCCTATACTTTCTATACCTGTCAATCCCTTAGCACGTAGTGCTCTCCCACGGAGAGGCGGTTTAGTGTGGTGGTTAGAGCATGGCCTCTGGAGCCAAACTTCAGGGGACTGTAGCCTGGTGTGAAGTTGTGTGGCCTTCAGCGAATTGTGTGACAGAGGTTAACTGTGCCTAAGTTTCCTCCTCCATAAAGTTCTCATGTGAGGATTAAATGAATTAACTTGTGCTTATAACAGTACCTAGAACACTGTTAGGGGTTCACAAATGTCAGCTACTACCACTGCTACTACTATTATTGTTGTCGTTGTGTTATTTTAGAACTCCGTCCTATGACCCCAATGCCCTTCTCCTTATGCAAGACTCAACTCAAATTCTCATCCCCTAGGAAGCCTTCTCTGATCCTTGTTCCCCAGCAGATTTAGATGTTCTCTAAAATTGACTGAACTTATTTATATGTATAAATTTGCCTATTTTCTGGTCTCGCTCCTTGACTAAGCTGTGATCTTTGCCCTGTCTTTATCTGAAACATATAAGTGTTAAATTGATGTTTGTTGAATGAATAAAGGATCACATTGATTCCTCAATCTAGGAATCATTCTTAATTTCTTTCTTTTCCTTATGCCATGCCCAATCCAACAGCAAGTCTTGCCAATTCTACATCTAAAATAGATCCAGAATCTGCCTCTAGGCCAGTCCAGACTACCAACTCCTCATACTTGAACAACTCGGCTTTCTCACTGGTTTCCATGCTCTTGCCCTGGTCACCCTATGATCCAACTTCATCTCCCTTCTTACAACTCTCCCTTGACTTCTCATTGCTCTCAGTCTACTTACATGGCTCCAGAGCTCTGTATAGCTAGCTCCTACCTGCCTGCGTACCACTCTCTCCTTCATCAGTATGCTTCATCGGTTCTGGTCTCCTTTTAGTCCCTTTCCCACCTCATGGTCTTTTATACGTGCTGTTCCCTCTGGTCTTTGCAGAGCCAGCTCCTATTTTTTGATTTCAAGGTTAATGTTACATCCTCAAAGAGGCTTTCTCTGACCACCCTAAGGGAATGTTGCCCAGTTTTTGTGTCACAGCACCCTCTTTATCTATTTTGTAGAATTTATCATAATCTGCAAATATCTCGCTTGTTCATGCATTTATTTGTGAATTGATTATCTCAGTGTATTGCATGTACAACAAACTTCAAGGTATACCTTTTTTTTTTTTTGGCTTGTTCACTAGGGTATCTC